>NW_020837971.1:20908535-20922693 GCF_003676395.1 Aethalodelphis obliquidens | reverse complement strand
TGTGTGTGTATGTGTATGTATATATATATATATATATATATATATATATATATATATATAGAAAGAGAGAGAGAGAAAGGTTATTTTAAGGAATTAGCTCATAGGGTTGTGAGGGCTCTAAGTCTGAACTCCATAGGGCAAGCAGACAGGTTGGGAATTCAGGTAAGAGTTGATGTTGTGGTCTCATTTCTGAAATGTGCAGGGTTGGCTAGAAACGTAGGCAGGGTTTCTATGTAGCTCTCTTGAGGCCAAATTTCTTCTTCTTTAGAAAACTGCAGGCTTTGTTTCTAAGGCCTCAAACTGATTGGATGAGTGGAATCCAGTTCATGGAGGGTAACTTGCCCTATTCAATGTCTACTGATTTAAATGTTCCTCATATGTAAAAACTATCCTCACAGCATCCTTTAGCCTAGGGTTTGACCCAACAACTAGGCAAGTAGCCTAGCCAAGTTGACACGAAGTTAACCATTACATTGGGATTTGATTTTAGCTATTCTAACAAGTGTATAGTGGCACCGCCTTGTTATTTTAACTTGCATTTCTCTAGTGACTTCTTTCAGAACTCTCATAGGGAGTTGTGTGTTGCTCATTTCTTTCCAGTGTATGTGTCATAATTATACTTTCATGTTTCTATGCAGGCTACATATTTTTTTAAGAAACTGGGCATTTTAGACAATATATTGTATCAAATGTGGTTACTGGCTATCACCTTAAAGAGAATATTTTGTGCTGGCTTCTATGATGTGTGCTTTCCATGCAATCACTGTTTTCATTCTCAGAACAATCCTTTGAAACAGGTACACTCATTAGGGTCATATTCCAGAAGACAAAGTGAGGATGAACGTGAAGGAACTTGCTTTGGGCTTCATACATGATGATCACCCCATGCTCCACAAAGACTCTCCCACACAAGCCACGGCACCACACGGAAGTGGGAGGGTGGGGCAGGGAGAGAAGGCGAAGAACTTGGTTGTGAACACGCTACATTTCAGAAAAAAATGTTCCCATAAATGGTTATTAAGAATCTCCCTAAAATAGTGTTTCACTGGACTGCTCAGGTGAAGCTAGGTTTTGCTGTAAGAACCACCCCTCGAATCTCCATGACTAATCCTGCTAGGGTGAATATTCGCTGCTGGTCTGAGCAGTAATCTAGGGCACTGCTGCTGGGGAAGGGGCTGAGCAATACAGCGTCTTTGATGCTGAGGCTCCAGAAGGTCGGTCCATGAACTTCCTTGACACTGTGGGAGGGAAGAGACGCCTGAGTGTCCTGTTCAGCTCTCTTGTTCTCCTGGACATGACACATCACCTTCATCCGTAGCTCACTGTCTAGAATTTGTCACTGGGTTCTGCCCAACCACAGTAGGACTGGAAGGTGCATGAGGACATGTAAAATGCTGGCTCAGCCACCATTCCTGCAACAATGGCAAGGAATACTACTTTTATCTATTTTTTTAAAGAGTAACACTTAAGAATTTATGCCCATTTTATACAACAGCTACTTTTTCATCCCTTACTAAGAGTGCTTTTCACTTCGTGTTTCATATTATATCTACACGTATGGCCTTTTATGACAAAAGGATCTATGGTGGAAAATTCTAGTGATATCACTCATTGAGACAGGTAAAAAAAAATGTAATAAAATTACAATGCATACGAAGGCACTAAACTGACATCTTTCGTTTCAAATAATATAGAAAACAAGATACTAATGTATTCAGAAGGAACTTGATCCTGGAAAACAACTAAACACTGCATATAACACACTTTTAATTGTACTTATGGGCTTGCACAAAGTTAAGGGGAATCTCCAAGAGGCAAAAAATAATCTGAATGAAAACAAGAGCTGAAAAAAGCAAATGTCAACATGAATCCTATAAACAAGAGTCTAAACATTGGGCCAACAACAAACTGACAGAGGAGAACTTGAAATATTTTTATTTATTTATTTATTTCCAGCATCCATGCTTTCTTTTATTAAAAGGCAAGTGTCTTGTAGAAATGTCAGTAACTTCAGCTCATCCAAGCAGCACAGTACAGTTTTACATAAGAAATATACATGACAAGTGGTGTTTGGAGCAAGTCTTTGCTCTCCGTTGTACTCATACCTCATGCCCACTGCTGGCTCAGGAAATCTCTCATGGTTTTTAACAGTGTGGAACTTTTACAAAGGAAGTTGTGTTGGAAGCCAGGAGGAAAGATCACTATCTTCACCCTCTCTTTGTTCCTATATGGATTGTGTGAAATTTCATAGAGCTTTTTTCCAAATTCCAAAGGCACCATTTTGTCATCCTCACCGTGTATAAGAAGGGGAGAAGACAGGAATTTAACATTTTCATCATTGAGGGAGACTAGTTCCTCTTTCCTCAGGGCATCCATAACTGTGCTTAAAAATCCTGGAAGTTTCTGGTAAATCTTTAACAAGGGATAATTGATACTTGCAACCCATATGTTGGTAAATGGAGCTTCCAGGATAATAGCATCAACTGGGAATCCTTCCCCTTCTAGAACTTTTGCAGCATTTGTTGTAACTCCTGTTCCCAGAGAGTGGCCCCAGAGACACACGGGGGTGGTACCACTTCTTGCCTTGGTCCACTCGTAGACACAAATAGCATCTGAAGTCAGCCCATCCTCCGTCAGCTTACCCGTCAAGTCCCCAAACCCTCTATAGTCAACAGACGAGACATGAAAACCACCATCACTCAGCACCTTTACTATCTCAAGTCTGTGAGGAGCTGTCCTGTGTTCTGCACTGCCATGAAGATAAACAATAATTGGGTTGCCATCATGGAGAGCTGCTTCATACCAGCTACGGCCCTTCCCCTTAGCATCCTCCCCGCGACAGCTAGGAACTGTGTGCCAGATACCCAGAATCACCCTAGGTTCAACTTTGATGTAGAAGTTCACTGTGTGAGGAATCTTTAACTCTGGTTTCTTTAAATCCTCAAGAAATGATGCTCTGAAAAGGTAGAAAACAATCAGCATGTTCATCAGAAGAGGGAAAATATGTTCTTTTAATGATTTACTTGTAAAGCTGGTACACAGAGTGGAAGTTTTTCTTCTGAGTGTTGAACAGGAGTATGGGAAAGATCTCAGGTTCTGTGCGACCATGTACCACCACGCGGTCACGCAGCCCTGCTTGTCTGTCTCCACGCCGCATCGCAACCCGATCCACCGCGGCCGCAGCCGCGGGAGCTGACGCTGTAGCCCGGAGCTGCGCCCGGCCGCCCGCCTCCCCGGCGGGGACGGCCTGGAATATTTTTAGAATAAACTAGAGATTCTGAAAGTTGGCCAGAGTGGTCCCGCTTGGGTAATACTCTGATTCCAGACAGAAGAAAATGCTCCTGGAAGAAAACAGCCACAATTTTTGTCCCTGGATTTCCACAGATTAATTTCAACCAATGGGAGATCAGAATAAAAGATCCTAAACACACAGGAAAAGAAACCACTATAAGAAAGAGTCACCAACAAATAACAGAGTTGGTTATCAGATACAGAATATAAAATAACTCTAACTGAAAATATTTGAAAAGATGTAGCACAAAATACAAATTTGTAAAACTCCAAACTCAGTGCATTAAACATCCATCTCAGAGCTCATGAGAAACCTAGTGGATTGGCAGGTATACGTAAGGAAATAATCCAGAATGTAATAAAAAGTAACGAGATGATGGAAGAAAAGTTAAGAGATGAAACCCAAAGAGAAAGTCACACTGATATTTGAACAGGAGTTCAAGAGAGAGGAGAGCTGTGGCAATAATTGATTAGATGAATGGCTGAGAATTTCCTAGAAATGATTAAAAAGTACAAACTCACAAGTACAGAAAGTACTATGGTATGCCATAAGACAAAGAAAGAAAAGGAAGGAAAGGAAGAAAGAACAAGAAACCAGAAATTCTTTCTTAGACATATTTTAGTGAAACTATAGACAAAATAGCAAAGAAAAGGCAAAGTTAATTGAAGCAGACCATGAGAAATGATAGCTCACTTCCAAAGAAATGCCAGTGTGTTGAGCAACAGATTTACAACTGCAAAAATAGAAGCCAAAAAATGGTAGAGTAACATCTCCAAGAGACAGTTAAGGAATATCTGTGAACCTAGAATTGTATATCCAGCAAAATAACTTCTCAAGAGACAAAGTGACATGAGGATATTCTCAGAGGAATACAAATAAACATTTTCTTTTAATTTATTTGTTGAACTTTAAGTTGAACTTTGTTGAACTTAACAAAGAAGAAAAGTGATCCCTAAGAAAAGGCAACACATTAGAAAATCTAAGCAAACATTGTATATAAAGGAACATTGATGATAACAATTAGGGCAGAATTAAGAGGACTGGATTGAAATGTTGTCAGTAGTAACATGTAAGATGTGAGGAGTTAAAATATTATAAGTACCCATTAAAATTTCAAAATTAACCACTAAAACAATAGAAATGAGAAATTGAGTAAATTAGTTCCAAGCCAGCTGATGGAAAATATGTAATAAAGAAAAAAAAAAATAAATTGGTTTTTTAAAAGGCAAAAAAGAGGTAATAAAATCATATCAAGGCAAAAAAAAATTTTATATGCATGTCTATATATTATTACATATATAGACATATATGTGTGTGAATGTGTCATTAAAATATTATATAAATGATCTAACTTGAGGTTTAAAGCAATTTTTCAGATAGGGTGCAGGAAAATTTTATTTCTATAATATTTTTAAGTGACATAATTGAAGCATGAGCACATGGAGCACCCAACGCTACGTACAAGAATATCAGAGCAGCACTGGTTAAACAGTCCAACTAGAAGCTACGCATACTCCCATTTCCTGAGAATGGATACATAAACTCGGGTAAAAAGAGCAAATGCAATAGCGTTGAGGAATCTCACAAACACAGTGCTCAAGTTCAGTAAACCAGGCACAAAAGAGTACACACTTTGTGATCCCCTTTATGTAAAATTCAATTGCTGGCCAAACTAGAGTGTGAAGTCGTGATGGTAGTCAACCCTGGAGTATGGGTGGTAATTGAAACGGGGCACGGAGTGAATGCCTGGGATGCTGGAAGTGTTCTGTCTGTCTGCTTTTACTCTGTGTGGTGGTTGCTTGGGTGTGTTCAGTTTGTCAGAGTTTATCAAGCTTAAGATTTGACTGTATATGTGTTATACTTCAATAATATGTTTTCAAAAGTCATGAGAGTTTGAAAAACTCTGTGTGTGTATGATCACATCAAAAAATAAAGTCCAGAAAATCTAAGATGTATATTAATATTAAATCTGTATTGTATTGATATTGGACAAAAAGACATAGGACAAAGGCATCATTATGGGATAAACGCATGGAGAGTCTAAATAAAATGAAATAATGTAAATATAAAGCAAGTTGTAAGTGAAGCTGACAAACCCACTGTCAAATCAGGAGTGCTCAACTGGTTTTTAAAGTATTGAAAGTTCAAAGTGATTAAAGTTTAGTTAGAAAGATACTTTGCATAAAAAAATTAATGTCTTGATTTATTGGAATAATATAGATAGTACCCTGCACCCATGTGACATTTACAAAATTTAACTTCTTATTAGGCATAGGCAATATGTCAAGTGGCAAAAACTGGAAATATTTTATATTAATTAGTCCATATTATAATTAAATTAGAATTTTATAAAAGAGAGGATAAATGTAAAACCTCCATACAGTAAAAGGAAAACAATGTTTTTAAATACCATATAGATATAAGAAGAAATTACTGTAGAAATGTAAAAACATACTTGTAACTAAAAAATAATGAAAGTAGAATACACTGGTACTTGTGGAACTCAGCTAAAATGATGCTTAAAGGAAAACAAAAGCATTAAATACTACATGAGGAAGTAGGAATGAGGGAATGTTTGTGAACTAAGCATAAATTTAAGTTTTAAAAAATAACAGAATAGATATCAAAATAACTGATGAGAGGGGAAAAAATGGAGAATGTTAACTAACGAAACAAAAAACTAACCACAAAATCGAAATCAAGAAAACAAAAGACAAACCTCTACCAAGATGGATGGAGATGAAGGATGATGATGAGGAGATTTAGGAGCAAAAATCACTGCTATGAAGAACGAAAAGTGGGAAATGGCATAGGACCATCAGATATTGATATTTTAATGAGATAATAAAAGCCAACACATTTGACAATTTTGTCAGAGTAGAAAGATTTCTAGAAAAATATAACATCCTGGAAGTCTTATAATCATTAAAAAGCTGAATCAGTAGCTACAAGTCAACCCATGAAGAAAACATTAGTATCAAATGTTTTAAAACTGAATTCCACTACCTTTCAAGGAACAGATTATTGTAATATTGGTCAACCTCTCCCAATAAATCAAAAAACAGCAATTCACTCCATGAGAGCACTAAAAACTCAGTGTAAAAGCAGACAAGGTGAGTTAGAGAACAGAAAATTTCAGAATGAATACTATTTATGTTCCTATATTTTTCAAAGTACATAGAAGAACCCAAATACTATTAATGTTGATATTTATAGATAATCTTTATTGATCACATATTGTGTGCTAACGCCATTCTAAGTGCTTTATAGGCTATGTCATTCAGTGTCACAGCAGTGAATGGGATAGGTGTGGTCCTCAGTTTAGAGACCAGAGGTATGAGGGTCAGGGCAAGTACATGTCCTGCTTCAGGCTACGGGGGCACAAGTGGAACATGAGTTAGAATGCGGTCTAACTCACAGTCCACACTCAGCATGACACTCCCAGGTGGTTGCTCAACTTTTGTCCTTCTAAAGCAACTTATAGTAACAGATTTTAGAATAGAGCCAGACATTCCCATCATTTATACTGATGGAAAGGAAACATAGCCATGTTTTACCCAAAATAATGGATACATTTTTTCATTCCTTTTTTTTTAAACATGCTAGTTTATAGTCACTTGCTGGTTTCTTTATTTTTCAACAGTTTTGTGGTCTTCATTGAGATGGAATGCTATATTAACATATTTTTCCACATAAGATCTGAACAGAGATTGATATAAAAAATTAGATTGCTCTAGAAAGCAGATGCAATGATTACATTAAGGGAATGATTTGCTCATGAATGTGACATTCTTCTAGTGGTCTATACACAACCACCATAAGCAAATGTTTGTGCAAATGACTTGAACAGTAAAATCTGATATATCAAACAGTACTCTTTAGACCTTGTAATGCATCTGTCAAATCACTTCATCTATTGTTAGAATATCTTTGATTCTATAAAACTCCAGGAATGGTAATTGAGAGAGAGAGAGAGAGAGAGAGAGAGAGAGAGAGAGAGAGAATCACAGGTAAGGACAATTGGCATTATAACCATGCAGACATATTTGTCCTGTAAAAAGTAGATTTGTACTGATTTCCTATTAGAGCTGTAAAAGTACATGGTCAATTTTTAAAGATATTTGAATTATGTATTGCTCTCATGCCATTTTCAGGTGATCACACTGAAACAAAATAGAAGGCATTAAGCCTAGCATCTCTTTTCTGTAAAATGGAATTACTTTTCTGAAATCATTGCAATGGTAAAGTCCTTTTTTTCCAATTTTTGGACATTTCATTTTATAGTGAATGTTTCTGTGTGTGTCATGGAATTACTACATTAAAATCCAGTGAACTTAGCAAGCAGTGATGAGGAGTCACACCAGTGTATAGTCTGATTTTATACATTTTAAAGGAAGTACGTTTTTCTACCCTCGAGCAGTATATGGAGCTAAAGAAGAGGTATGTCCTCATTTGTATCAGTGAAGATGAAGAGCAATTAAACAGTTGTGTCAAATAATATAAGCAGATTTCCATCAGTTATGTTCACATAGAAACTTAGGGAGTTTTTCATAGGCAAAGTTAAATTTTCACTTCCTACTATTTTTGAACAAAATTATCTCCAAGTTTTTATTGTAGTACTTAGTTTTGTACTTGAATGTCAGTGATCAGTAGCTGGTATGTTTTTACTCCTTCCCAAGCTAGGAAAATAACAAGTCTTATAAAAGATAAATGGGAAGAGTTACAGTAGTAGATGATGCTCCTATGATATTCTACTGAAAGTAGCCTGTACAAAGAACTCTGTCCATTTCCAAATGTACAGGCTCAAGCCAGGCTCTTATCTGAAGGTCATCCATAGGACCTGTACTGAATTCTACACTCCTAAAGTATCTCTCATAAATAACCACAAAAAGGATTTATGTTACCTTAAACTCTCTCATCACTGACCACCAAGATATATAAAAACACACATTAATGATTTATGTGTCCCAAATCTCCTTGGCAGGAAAAAAATAAGAGAACAAAAATCAGACAGAAAACTCATACTATTTTCCTTTAGCAGGTATGCTCAATAGACCAGGAAGGGGAAGAGCTACACTTGAAAAGTACTTGTATTAATGTAAGTCAAAACACCTCAGACCTAAGAACTTAAATTTCTGTTTTCTGAATCCCAAACCAAATGTTTTATTTCCACATTCTAAATCCCATATACTAAATATTTGAGAAAAAGGCGATATCCACTTGATTACAATAGCTTTTTTGCTACACACAATGGGAGAACAATAGAAAATTCTGTTATTCATTCAATAAACAAAATTTTATTTAGTACCATCTCAATGCCAGGCACTATAGACTTGAAGTTTAATAGTGAGTGAAGGACATTGATAGTTAAAAAGGTGATTGCAATATAGTTGGTTCACAATCTTATCTTAGTTTCAGGTGCACAGCATAGTGATTCAAGATTTTTATAGATTATACTCCATCTAAAGTTATTATAAAATAATGGCTATATCTCCCTGTGCTGCACAGTATACCCTTGTATCTTGTTTATTTTGTACATAGTAGTTTGTGTCTCTTAATGCCCTACCCCATCTTGCCCCTCACCCCTGCTGCTCACTGGTAACCACCAGTTTGTTCTCTCTATATGTGAGTCTGTTTCTGTTCTGTTATATACATTTATTTTAGTTTTGTAGATTCCACATATAAGTCTGTCTGACTTATTTCATTAAAGAAAGAAGGTGATTTGAATAAAGTGTGATGATCACTTTCCCAGAGTATATGAACAGAGCACAAAGAAAGGTTGGGCTTAGGCATTGTAGAAAAAGCTTCCAGAAGGTTCTGAGGAAATGGGGATGAGCAGAAGGCAGAACTACCATGCCCCTCCCCACACCAGTGATGGATAATTTTATGTGTCAGCTTGACTGGGCTAAGAGTTGCCCAGATAGCTGGTGAAGCATTTTTTCTGGGTGTGTTTGTGAGAGTGATTCCAGAGGTATTAGCATTTGAATCATTAGGTTGAATAAAGACGTCACTCACCAATGCAGGTCGCCAACATCCCATTCATTAAGGGCCTGAAGAGAAGAAAAAGCAGAGGAAAGCCAGATTTGTTCTCTGCATGAGCTGGGCATCCCGCCTCTGTGCTCAGGACAGGAGTGCTCCTGGGTCTTGGGACTTTGGACTGGCATTGGTTCTCAGGTCTTCATGTTTGGGCTTGAACTGCACCACAACCCTTCTGGGCTTCCTGCTTGCAGATGGCAGACTGTGGGACTTAGCCTCCATAGTCATTCATAGCCTTACAATAAGTCCCTTTCTATGTATCTATATATGTCTTATTGGTTTGTTTTCTCCAGAGAACCTTGATCAATACATCCCCAAAGGAGAGTCACCAACTGAGGGCTGCGGAAAAGAGAACACACCAGGAAGAGGTAGCTCAAAGGAAACAAATGTGGTCACAGGAAGTGTGAGAGAGGGAGCAGACCCCATCTCATGGAGTCTCTTAGCCAAGCTTGGAACTGAGTCTGAGGAAAACCTTTGCCAGTTAAGTGTTTAAACAAGGACACTTATGATCTAGAAGTGTCCCTGTGGCTAAGATTTGGAAAATTAATTAGAGGAGACAAGGAGAGTGACTACAAGTCTCGGATATGGGAAGGGCGGGATGGTGAATGCCTAAGGAAGAAGATATGCTTCCAGTTGTGAATGTGTGATTCGGATAAGAGTGAATAAATTGCTGGTGGTCTGTGCTGCATGTGAGGCCCACAGGGGAGTGGGTGGGAGGAGGGTTTGATAACAAGGACGGATGCTTCCTGAGGGGATGAATCGCTGCATTAGTCAAAGTTCTCCAGAGAAACAAACCAATAGGATATGCATATATGTAGAGAGATTACTTGTAAGAAATTGGCTCAGGTAATTGTGGGGGCTGAAATGTTCAAATCTGCAGTGTAGGTTGGCAGGCTGGAGACCCAGGAGGGACTCTGATGCAGATGACTTCTCAATGCCGTCTGCAGAGTAATTCCTTGTGCTTGAGGCAGCCAGTGTTTTTGTTCTGTTTTGGCCTTCAACTGTCTGGATGATCCCTACACACATTATAGAGAACAATCAGCTCAAGGTTAACAAATTTAAATACATAAATCTCATCCCAAAACACCCTTTCAGTTGACACATAAAATTACCCATCATGAGGCCACACTTTGTCAACTTGGCACTCATATGCATCTCCTTAAACCATACTTAATCTCCAAATAAAGAAAATAACAAAGTCATAATTTCAGCTAACATGATACAACTGTCCTGCATACACCTGAAAATGTACTAACACTTTCCCAGAGGAGGACGAAAAGTCTTTGCATGATGTTTATTCTTCTCCTTGATATTTCAAAACTACAATACTATGATGGAAACCTTACAATACTTAAATACTATGATATAAAAATCAATATATCTCATGTTCCTCAATAAAGGGTTAAAGAAGGAAGAAAGCCAAGATGCTTAATACACACACACACTCATAACAAAATAAGGATGAAATACTCATGACAGTTATGGTCCTCATTTCTGAAGCAGGTCATGTGCTGGAGCTGGTATTTATAACTACTTTCCTCTACTAATTCACTTTGCTTCAATAAGCACCTCAGCTGGTCATGGTTCTTTGCCTGGTGGGGTGACCCAAGCCTTCATTCCTGAGGGGTCTGGGTCATTAGTAGTCCTGCCTGGATTGGGTTTTTGTAGTTTTCTATTGACCTTAACCACAGGGCATGGTAATACTAAGAAACACCCTAGGGATCTCTTGTATTCCAGACATACTTTTCATTACCTCCATTGTGGAGTAGACCTCCAATTTCCCCTTGGAAGACAGGATCAGTCATCCCATCCAGCAGAGTAACTACTACCTTTTTTGCCTGTTGATTCACAGGCATAAGGAATCCAAGGTGCCTGGGGAGAAGTCTTCACTTGTGGTTCAACTGAGCCTTTATCATGTCTCCTTCCCTTTTGTAACAAAGACATCTAGGCCATCAGAATATAAGGTAATGGGAAGAGGAAGCAATGATTGTTCTTGTAGGTGACCAGGGGTATAGCGAGTGATGCCACTCCCATTTCCACCCCTTGATCCCTGGACCCATCAATCCTGGCCATTGGAGAAGTAACACTGTATTTTGGATGCTGATTCAGAGCATATACAGTCTCCTGGAGAAACTTTCCCCATTTATGCAAAGTATTTCCACCAGCTGAGATTGTAAATGAATCTTCAAAAGGCCAATTTACTTTCTCTCAAGACAGCTCCTTCAGGATAGGGGGAAACATGGTAAGACCAGTGAATTCTAGGAGCAGAGACTCATTGCTGCTCCTCATTTCCTATGAAGTTAGTTCCTTGATCAGAAACAGTGCAGGGTGGAATATAATGATGGTGGATAGGCATTCTGTAAGTTCACAGACAGTAGTGTTAGCAGAAGCATTGTGTGCAAGGAAGGCAAATTCATATCCAGAGGGTCTATTCCACGAAGAACAAAATGTTGCCTGTTTTTGGATGGAAGTTGTCCAATGTAACCAACTTGCTACCAGGTAGCTGGCTGATCACCCCGGGAAATGGCACCATATAGGGGTCTCAGTGTTGGTCTCTGCTGCTGGCAGATTAGGCACCCAGCAGTGGCCATGGCCAGTGCAGCCTTGGTGAGTGGCAGTCCACATTGCTGAGTCTGTGCTTAATCTCCATGTCTGCCACCAGGGCCACTTTGTTCATGAGCCCACTGGGTGATGACAGGGGTGGTTGGGAAAAGAGGAGGCTCATATCCACAAAATGGTCATACCGTTCACTTGATTATTAAAATCCTCCTCTGTTGAGGTCACCCTTTGGTGAACATTGACAGGAAACAAACATCTTTACATTTTTGTCTACTCAGGTCTATCCACATATCTCTTCCCTAGTCTTCCTTGTCACCAATTTTCCAATCATGTTCTTTCCATGGATGTTTCCTTGACTATCCAGACAAGCCATTGGTCACAGTCCATGAATCAGTATATAACTGTACATCTGTTCATCTTTCCTTCCAAACAAAATGAACAATCAGTTTCAGTGCTTGATGTCCTGTCCATTGGGAGGGTTTCCCTTAACCACGCTCCTTCAAGATTGTCCCAGGAAGTGGTCATAATGCTACAGCTGTCCACTTTCCAGTAGTTCTGGCATGGTATACAGAACCATCTGTAAACCAGACCTGAGTCTTCTTTTCCTCTGTCAATGGTCACAGGGAGCTCCCCATGAAGCACTAGGTGCAGGTTGGGAGGGAGAAAGCCGTATAACAGGAGCGGGGTCCATGGGCACTTAGACCACTTCCTCAGGTAACTTACTTGTGCCTTCAGGCTCTGTTCAAGCCTGATTTCATACACACCACTTCCATTTGGTGATGGAAGACTGCTATCACCCTCAACTTCATGGCTTTTTGGGTCAGATAACACCCAGCTCATAGTGGGCAGCTCAGGTCCTGTGGTGACCTGGTGGCTCATGGTTAAGCATTCAGCCTCCACTGAGGCTGAGTAGCAGACCCCAAACTGTGTCTTAAAAAGAGGTAGTTATCTGTGGAGAATGACAGGGCTTAGCTCCAAACTCAGAACAACCTGTGCTGTGATTCAGCTACTGGAGACAAAGGCTCCAAACAGCATCCCTACCTGCCACTGACACTCCAGGCACCTTTAGCTCTGCTGATCCTGTGACCCAAGAAGCAGAGAAGCTTGCATGGCAGCCTGGGCCTGCTGCAGAGCCTACTCTTGTTTTGAGCCTTACTCAAAACTAGTAGCTTTTACCTAGTGAGATGAAAGAGCTGGGGTAACACACCTAAATAAGAAATATGTTGCCTCCAAAATCCAAATAGACCCACTAGGTATTATATCTCCTTTTGGCTTTGGAAGGGCCTTTTGAAACAACTACCCCTTCACTTTAAAAGAGATATTGTGACATGCTCCACCTTAGTTTTGGTACCAAAATCTGATCTGTATTAGTGCAGGTTCTCCAGAGAAACAGAATCAGTGGGATCTAACTCTATCTATCTATCTATCTATCTGGGTATAGATAGATAGATAGATAGATAGATAGATAGATAGATAGATAGATATAGATAGATATAGATAGATATAGATATATAGATAGATATCTTTCTATATCTATAGATATCTATATAGATATCTTTCTATATCTCTATCTCTATATCTGTCTCTAGATAGATAAGTAGTGAGAATAAGAAATTGGCTTGCACAGTTATGGGGTCTGGAGAATCCAAAAAATGTAGTATGTTCCATCTGGCTGGAAACCCAGGAAAGCTCATAGTACAATTCCAGTCTGAAGGCCAACAGGCTGGTGACCTAGGAAAGCAGATGGTGTAGGTGAAGTGTGAAGGTACACTACTGGAGATCTCCCTCTGTTTAAGAAACCCAGACTTTTTGTTCTCCTCAGGTCTTCAACTGACTGGATGAAGCCCACCCACATTAAAAAGGCAATCTGCATTACTCAACATTCATTGATTTAAATGTAAATCTCATTGAAAAATACCCTATAAGTTGACACATAAGTATAACTATCTTAATAGTCAACCTTCATGATGAATTTTAGGGATTCAGAAAATTCCATTTATTAAAGTAGAATTATGTATTTTATGTGAAAATCTCAAACTTGTAATGCTGGAAATATTCCTTCTGGTGAATTCCTATAACAATATTAAACATTATTTGAGTGAAAATTTTTTCATTATTTAAATTTTATGTCTAGTTCTTCAGTTGTTTCTAACAAATGTCAGGCCTTTATAAGCCATAAAAATGCATTAATTATATGTTTCTTTTCTTTAATTTTCCTCTTCCTTCCTTCCTTTCTTTCCTTCTTTCCTTCTTTCCTTCTTTTCTTCTTTC
>NW_020837971.1:20834245-20908435 GCF_003676395.1 Aethalodelphis obliquidens | reverse complement strand
CTTTCTTTCTTTCTTTCTTTCTTTCTTTCTTTCTTTCTTTCTTTCTTTCTTTTCCTGAAAGTATTCTTAAAGATAATTTAGATCCTTACTAATTAAAGTGACACTCTTGGCCCTGAAGCACTAGCATTTTCTGAGAACTTGTTAGAAATGCAAAATCTCAAGTCCCTCCCCAGACTGAATGTATAGAGTCTGCATTTTAATAAGATTCCCCAGGAGATTTATGTACAACTTAAAATTTGAAAAAAAAATCACTGGATTAGTTTAGCAGTTCTAAAGAATGCCTATCTCTGGGTTCTGGGCAAGACCCAAATGAAGCAGAGTAGAAGAGGAATGATTGATAGACATTGTTTTGTTTTGTTTCAGTTTTAATAAATTTAAAGTTTCCCAGGTGATGCCACTAGGATTGAGAACCAGTGATGTAGTAAATTCTTCATTATAGAGACAAAGAAACAGAATTTGTGACTTTTCAAAATATTCACTGGTATTTATGTCAAAACCAGAACTAGGCATAATTCAACCTGTTGTAGGTAAATTCAGACTGATTGAGGGAGAAAAGGAAAGATGGAGAGAGAGAGAGAGAGAGATTTAAGTGAAATAAGACCAGGATGAGAAGTTCTATGAAAACAGAGAATTAAAATTGAAAATTATTTTACAAGTACCCAGAATGGCATCATGATATCCAAATAAAATTCAGTTCCTACTGTACTAGAGACAAAGATGAGTAATTAGGTCAAGAATCCCCTCACGAAAAGGGTTTTATATATTTTGAATTCTTATAACTACATGCAAAATTAAGGTATCATAGAATTGCCTTGTCCATTCATAAGATTATATATACAATGGAACTTCAGCATTGGATAAGTATCTTATAGGTAAAACATATATCTAATATCAACTAAATAGATAGTTTTGCTCCTTTAGTTTTGAAGCCAAGGGTTCTGAAGGAGGAATCATCCCTTCTACACTTGTACTTTGCCTTAAATTTCATTCTAAACCCATTTATTACCTCAGTTGATATAATTCATCTCAACATAAATGTTTCTGGTTTCATTTTATGTAGCTCAACATCACAATATAATTTCTTGATCTTTATTTCATTTTAGAAGAGACTGAGGAGGGGATTTATATGTACATATTTTTAGAAAGAGTGCTTCAGAGGCTGAACACCCCTCTTTCTCCATGGGAGGCTCCTGTATGAATAGAAGAGTGGTCACACAGCAACACATACAGAGCTTTATTTTCCTGTTTCTCATAAGTGATGTATTGTCCACAGGCGCATTTCCAAGCATTATTCTTTCATCAGCGGAATGACTTATTTTTATAACAAGCCCTTTTCTCTTGGAAAAGTTGAATAAAAACACATGTTATTCCTTTTAGCAGAAGTGCCTTCTTCCCCACTGCCTGCAGAATGTAAATTATTACTAATGCAACTTTCCCACCAGATAAATATTGCCTTGGGTATATGAAAGATCATCATTTGAAAATTAAAATCCACACAGATATGCTAGAGCTAAATAACCTAGAGTCTAGATTTAAGTCAAGAAAGGATTGTGTTTAAATAATGGTTTTAAAATTTTCAACTATTTCTTTAGTAGGCATTTTGCCAGGATTATAACAAACCACTCCAAGGAGCTTATATGAGACTAGAGCTTAAGCAAGTGAATGCTGGAAGATTCAGTTATCCACATTAAACTAATCCTGTTGCTCTGCGCAAACCCTTGTAACATAATTTTAGATCTAGATTACATTATTGGATACATAAACTAACACTTTCAAATGTACATCATTCATAAACTAGATAAACAAGTCATGACTTTTTCATCCTGTAATTTGAACACATCTCACATTAATTTACAGTTTTTGAGAAAGGAAGTAAAGAAAGAGGATAAAAGACAGGCCTTGAAATCAGACAGAACTAGATGTAAACTTTGCTTTTGCCTCTTATTTGCTGAGTGATCCTACACGTTAGTTTATTGCTTTGAGCCTCTATTTCCACAATTGCCAAATATTGTAATAACAGCTGTGACCTAATGGTGTAGCAAGTCCAGAGAACCTGGATTGCCATAGGTGCATAATAAGTGATAACTTGTTGATTCTTAATAAAGTGCACTGAAATGCTGAAAGCTATAGGAAACAATCATATGTGAGAGAAGGAACAAAATAGGGAAGAATATGATGATTCTGTATGCCTGATAAGAAGGCAGAGTAAAGAGAAGTGGATATAGAGTTTATAGAAAATATTGAGGGGTTCAAAAGATTTTTGGTCTATTTTACCATTTGTGGTAAAAAATGGTAAAATGACTGAATATTTCTCAACCTTACTTCTCTTCATATTTACCTAGAGATTTTAAAAAAGTGAAGGTGCTTATACCTCCACGTTAGCCTGCTAAATCCTGAGTTTTGATGTTGGCAAGAGGTAGCAACATTCAAGTAAATAGATACATATTGACACCGTATAGTAACATCTCAGAGCACTGGACTTAGAAAGATATTAAAAGTTCCGGAGAGAGAGGGAGGGAGACGTAAGAGGGAAGAGATATGGGAACATATGTATATGTATAACTGATTCACTTTGTTATGAAGCAGAAACTAACACACCATTGTATTGCAATTATACTCCAATAAAGATGTAAAAAAAAAAAGTTCTGGAGAGAAAGAAAGATCAAATAAAAGGCTCAGGGAACAGAATGCATCAGATTTCTAGCAGCAACCTTGGAAACCAGAAGTCGGTGGAGCTGTACCTTCAAATATAGACAGAAAATGATTTACAACTTAGATTCCTAGTCAAACTCAGCCACGTGTGAGCATAGAATAGGGGTGTTGTCCGATATGTAAGATCTCTAAACATTTCCTTCCCCTCCTTCCTTCCTGTTCTAGAAAGCTACTTGAGATGTTTTCCCCCAAAGGAAGGAATGTACCAGGAAAGAGGAAGACTTGCTGCACCAAAAAAATAGGTACTCAACACAGGAGATAAGCAAAGGGAATGTTGGGAAAACAATGAGAAAGGAGCATGAGAGGTAACTTTGCACCAGGCAGAGGGGACCTTCAGTCCAGCTTAGAGCAGTTAGTTCAGGAGAAAGGGTGAGGCCTGTCATCACCACAACCTCTGTCCTTGGATGATCATTGTGACTTGATGAAACTACTGGAGGATACGCTCCACCCAAACTAAAACAAGAAAGGAGAAAACTTCACGTACAAGAAATAAGGTATGCAACATAGAGTGACAGTAGTCAAGGGAACTCAAACGTAGACAGCTGGGAGCAAACCTAGAGAACACAGGAGAAGAAAGGTCTCCAGGAGGAAGACCTCCAAGGAAAGTTTGTAATTCACGGTTTCTTGAATTTTATTATTTTGGGAAAACTGTACTGAGAGGATAATAGAAGATGTTGGAAGATGTAATATGTACAAAGAAGCCTAAGCAAATAAAACAGATAAACAAGGAAATACTTAACTTCAGGACAAATTGAAAACAAGGTAAATGTGATCTTTTTATGACACAATGGCAAGTTTTAATAATATAAACAGTGAACACTGCTTTAACCCCCAGATTTAATGGAATTATAATAGGAGAAGGAGGGAGGCAGATAAAGGTTTTGGCAATGCAAGAGAGCTAATCCTTCATTTACCCTAACAGGGCATCAGTAGATAATAACATCTAAAATTAATAAATCCAATGAGACAGTAATTTATTTATAACACATATAATTATGAGGACTAAACAACCAGAGTTGAGCTGAGAGGTGACTTTTGGAGAGGAAGACATAGGGGCAGGAAGTGATGCAGTAGAGAACCCTTTAGCTATAGCCCATTATGTTTACTAATTTAACTTTGTAAGTTATTGCTTACATGTACTGCTTTGATGAAATAAAATTCAGTGAAAATATCCATAATGCAGATTTTAAGCCTCTTAGATGTTATTGGGCTGGCTTCTCTGAGTAATGACAATCTGTTTCAGTGATGCCCAATTGTGTTTGTACTTTGACCCTTGTGCAGCAATGTGACCCTCACAAATAGGGCTGGTATTTACCGCGCATGAAATCCTGCTGCTTGGCAGCCCTGTCCCACCACATAAATTCAGATGGAAACACAGAGGATGAGGCATTGTTGAATTCATCTGTAGATAAAGACATTCTTTCTTTGTTCTGCAAACAGGAGGCTGCCTAGCAACCATTATCCTGCACGCTGAGGAGAGGCTAGACCCCATATTTCCCTTTTTGAACCTAGTATGAAATCCAGCATAACAAAAATTAGAATCTATATCCCTGTTTAGTTTGGAATTATTTTACTCCTATCAAATCCGACTTTCTTACAAATCAAAGCTACAGGAAAAAAAGAAAAATACATGTAAGGAGAAACAAGTGCATTAAATTACCTGCAGTGTGTAAACATTATTTTTCTTTCTAACTGGTTTAAGCATTTCAAAATAATATGTGCAAATCCAGTGCTAAACAATAAGCCAATGATGGAAAGCATGCATGATCTTGGAAGTTGAAGTTGAGTGAATTCCATTATGTTTCATTGCATTTTGCTTCACTGCATTATCCTTTCCACTTGAGTAAACGTACTGTACTCCATTTGGACTTAGTCATGCTGCAGTTTGCCTGTGAGAAAATTTGCATTTCTGTGATCAAAATGAAAGATGTGTCTGAGATTTATTGGAAAAGTGGTTGTAGAAAAGGCTTTACGTGCTTCTGAGATCATTTCTCTTTTATGATGATTTGTAAAGAGCTTTGGAAACAAGGTACAAAGCTGCTAGGAGGGTCAGGAGCAAACCACTAGTCCTGGTGGGTGCAAAATTCACTCTCAATTACCCAGACTCCATTAACTCTTTACCCAGAATGAGTCATGACTGCTTCTCTTTAGTCTAAAAATTAAGGTTAACAAAAGCAAGAATCTTTTCTTTTTTTCTCTGTCTGAACTTTGGGCATCTGACAACTAATAAAAATTCATTAAAGTATTAAACCTCGTCAACTCTTTTTCTTAATTTATGGAAGTCAGTAGTCATTTATGTATCAAATGGAGGCCCCCTGCAGCTGTAATAAAGCAGATTGGAATGAGTTCAAGGAATAAATATCAAATGCTTTGTGACTTGCCTACCTAAGTCTGTGGGTAGATATTTTCCTGAAGCAACCTGGCTTCTTTCACGGGAACTCAGCAGTCTTGTTATGTGTTCTTGATTGTTCTACAAACCAGGCTCCCTCCAGTGAATCCAAAGCACTCCAATGTGTCACTCTGCCTCTAGAAAATGTCCTGGTTTGGGCAGGAGTTAACTCTTATTTTGCATTAAAATAAAATCTTCTATCTCCTATCATCACCATCAAAGTTCTCTTTGTAATGAACTGTGAAAATGATATAAGACCTAATATAATAGCACACACGGTGGGGTACTGTAAACATTCATTGTTAATGACAGCGTGAGCTCTGAAAGCCACTTCTTTCTTCTGGACCTAAGGACAATCTTTGATCTTTTGATCTTCCGGATAAGAATCTTTACAGCAAATCAACACCGTGCCTGGGAAAATGTGGAGATGTGACCTTTTGTCAGAAAAAGAACAGAAACTAGTAATGCAAGTCCTGTTCTACTTAACTGGTTGACTGTTCAGACCACGGGTGAAAGTCATCCCCCCAGAAGGAGGAAAACATATACCAGCTGGAATATTTAGGACTTGCCCTAACTTTTCATTTCCAATAAAGGGATACAATTACTTTTCAGGTGGCAGAAATGACATTCTCAAGCTGGTTATTGCTAGAGGGTTTTCCCCCCGAGATTCCTTCATGCTTTTGTGCATTAAGTAACAGGCTCTGTATTAAACTGGGAGCCTGAGTCTGAGAGCAGTAAGAGAGCTTCCCTAGAAGCCCTACACTTACCCCCAAATTCTGCTCACCTCAGTGGGGATTCACCATCATAAATCAGTGTGTGCTCAGGATTTCCAGGGTGAACAATGAATCATAATAATTCTCCTACCATTCAGAGAGCTCTCAATTCTTAGGAGATCTGCAATCATGTTTAAAAGGCAAAGGTATTAATGAGGTTTATAAATTAAGTGAAAGCAGGATAGTTATGTCCTATCTGGTGATAAAGGCTGGGATGGCTAATATCATTAAGGGAAATTAAATACTTTCTTAGCTTGTAAAGACAAATTGAATAAAAATATTACTGTAAACAAGGGCTCTTTTGTTATAATGCCCGTTAATTATGGGGAGGACCCTTGAATGCTGCCTGGGCTTACCCTGAGCCTATCCTTGGCTCTGAGTTTTGAAAGGAATGAGGATCTGTGGGCAGCTGTGGACTGTAGGCCATGGAGAAGGGGGCAGTGTTTACCCTAGTGTTTCCTGAGCAGCCTCTGCTATAGCACCTGGATCCTAGTCTATGAAATTATACTACTCTCCTCTTGCCCAGTCACTACACCTGCATCTTTTTGAGATGAGGCTGTTTACATGTTAGATTTCTTATTGGACTCTTTATCCATGACCATATGACACACACATTCTGGCATGCCAATAAGTGAGGTAAATTTAGGAAAATATTGAAAGAAATAAAAAGAGGTTTATAGGTGCTTTATCCCCAGTGATGATTCATTCACTGTAACTATGTTATAAATGGCTGAGACAACAAAATTCTCCACAATATCTCATAATGTGGATATATTTATAAAGTGTAGAGAGAGGATGTTTAATAGAATGATTAAAAGTACAGACTTAATCAAATTTGCCTAGAATTCAAATCTGATCTCCCTTATAACTAAAATCTTGGGGAAATTATTTCATCTCAGTCTACATTTCTTCATAGGTAAATTAGGTATAATTTTGGGACTTCATAAGATTGTGTGGAAATTAAATAGATTGACAGATGTAAGGCACTGAGAAGGGCGTAGACAGGCAACTTTTATATAAGATGAGATGTTTTAATTTTAGAGAATGCTACAAGAACATTTGCTTCTGGTACATGTCTGAAGAATAGTAAGACTTTTCCTTAAATGATAATTTTCTTCTTAGTATTTTATTTTCTTCTCTCTTTTTATTGGCTACTAAATATTAGGGCCAAATTTGTGGTGCATTCAGATGAGGTGCTTAGGCCCATCCATGAGGACACCTGACAACAATATTTACCACATGACTGATGAACAAGACAGCTATGACTCACTGAGCTGTGACTGGAGGCACCCGTAACTTGTTTATTTATTCATTGTGTCCCTTTGGAATCTACACACAAAACTGAAGTTAATAAATATTGAGAAGTATGCATCAGTTAACCACTATCATAGTGAGTGATCTTACAAAGGGTCTAGCAAGAGCAGGTGTACATGCAGCTCTGCAAACACTGTAAGGAAATGTTTTATAAGGTTTCTGGAGCATATTCTCTACAGCAATGACTGGCTAGATAGATGCTCAACAGGTCCACCTCCTCTTCCCAGGCACACAGCTGAACTACATTACCCAGATTCCCCTGCACCTAGATTGAGTCATGTGACTAGAATTCACCAATGGAGTGAGAGTGGATGCCAGATGTGGGTTAAGAGTTTCAGCCTGTGGGGGAGGGTGTGCCCTCTCACTGTTCTCCTTTACACCCATGGCGGGCCGGAGGGGCTCTTGGCTAGATAAAGGGGATAGAATCTCCAACAGATTCAGTCCCTGAATAACTGTGCGGACCTGAGCTTCCTGACCTATCTAAATAAGTATATATCTTTAATGAAAAACAAAATTATATTCCCTTATTGAGAACTAGAGATCTGTTACAAGACTTAGCTTATCTTTGTGAATATACTCTCTACTCTCTATGCTATTATATTTAGTTTAACAAAATAAAATTTCATTTATATCTGTTTACTGACACAACAAAATACAATCTGCCGAGCACTGTGCTAGGTCCATGCAACTTCATCACCCACTAGTCCTATCTAGGATAAGGGTAATGATTCACAGTATACTGGGGGCTGTGAGAAACATCACACAGAATCCAAATGTCAATTAACACAAATACCAATTTGTAGTTTCTGGTATTTATGATTCAAACTAAATTCTAGAATGTGTATATCTTTTCCTGCCTCTTGGCTACTTATGGAAAATCCGCTCCCAATCTCTAGATTCCCCACTCAGGCCCAGGGCTCTGGTTAGTAGAAGTTAGGATGTAGAGGATCTAGACAAAACAATTAAACGGAGTCATCATCATTCAAATTCCCTGTTCCTCCTGCTGGTACAAAAGTGCACTCAACATTTTATTGCTCTTTGATCTGCTTTTGCTTGCCCTTGTCCTTATATACTAAACAATCTGAAATCAAAGAGAAAGAGGAAAGAAGACAGCTTCAGTGAATTTTAGTTTATGCAACAGGAGGTGGTGGTGGAGAAGCATTTCTCCACTTAAGTATAATTGAGCTGGGAGTTCTTCCGAAGCTTGAAGCAAATATCTTAACTCATATTAAAAAGTGTGTCCTTCCCTGGCTGTGCCTTCAGTTCTTTGACTTTCCTCAGGTAACTGGTTTAGGGAATGAATGATATAAGACTGAATGTTGGTTTCTCAGAAGTTATGTTCTCGTCAGATTTTATGATCTCTATTTCCTGATGTTTACTGTCATTCTTCTTAAGTGCTGATTTGACGTTATCCTCATTATTCTCTGTTTCCATTTGAGTACTTCTATTTCTTCTGATAATTTTTTAATCTCATGCCAAATCCAAAAGACTTAATACACTTAAGACACATCTCCAGATATAAATGAAATCTCTTTTAAAGAGCATTATCAGGTTGTAGGTTTACATTAGCAAAGTGTTTGACCAAGTTAGTTCATTTTCTCTTGCCTAAAATGAGAATCTCTGAGGTAGAAGGTAGTCTCTGAAGAGTGCTACAGGGCTCTGTTTTTTGCTCTGTTGAAGTCAGTACTTTAATTAAATTCCAGGGCCATAATGATCAGATTAAAGGCCATCACTAAAGTTTAAGATGACAATTTCAGAAACATATAATCTTGACATACAGATACAATGAGACAGATCTGACACGATGAACATTATGTGTTATAAACTATGTTAAGGGGTTGATGGCAGCCACATTCATAATTCCATTTCAGTGGTTAAAACAGATTAACTTTTCCTCTTTATACAGGCTCACAAGGAACTGTGAAGAGGAATTGTGAGCCCACGATACCATCCCAGGTTATTGGGATAAGACTCCCTCACACAAAGATGGGGGACTTAATTCTGTAATACTCATAGACTAATATAATTGGAAGGTAGTATTCAAAATAAGAAAAGGGATGATCATCTTCTACTTGACACCGACCATAGCATTTCTAAAGCATGTAGATATCCTCTAGCCAAAGACTACCAGAAATACATCTGTAGTTGAACAACTGGGTTTGATATTTGTTGCAGTGAGAGATATCGTACATCACAGGACACCATTAGGCTTTGGTTGGGCAAGAGCCTAAGAAAGTGGGAACTTGCTCTAGAATCATCCTGTCAGAAAGACAGGGCAATTTGATGATTGAATGTCTCAATAAACTTTACCTATTGGAAGGGTAAACTAGTAGGAGGATAAATTTGTAATTGGTAAAGAAATGGTAGTCACTTATTTAATGAAAGAGTAATCTCAGAATAACTTAAAAATCATATGGATTTGAGTTCAAAGCCTTTCTCTGTAACTTTCTAGCTGTACTATCTTGGAAAATTTACTTTACTGCTCTGATTCCAATTTATTTATTTGAAAAAAATAATAAAACAGTTTTTCTTAGACTCTATGTATTTAAAAAGAAAAATGGAATCATCATCATCATCATTACTACCACTATCACCATCATTATCACCATGATCATCATTACCATTATCAATCCCCTTTAATAGAATCTAGGCTAGACCTGGAAATTAAATACTACTTTAAAGAAAATAGTAACAGAAATTCATGATATCCTGAAACATTTGGAGACAACTAAGTAGAGATGGCAAGTATGTAGTTGGATTTATGAGCCCAGAGTTCAAAATAGAGGTCTGATATATATATATATATATATATGATGATAGATGTGCTCATACATTTAATATGTATATCCAATGCTCAACCATTATCAGTAATTGTAATATCCTTAATAAACACTTAATACAAACAGTCTCATCAATGTGAGTTCCTAGCTGTTTTCATTAGTAGAATCATAAATATCAGAGCTGTGAGGAAATTTAGATGGCATCCAGTCAGTAAAACTATGATCCAAAATAGACTCCTTTCTCTGACTGTCCCCTCCCTGAAACAGTTAATTAATCCATTCTACTCTCTCTTAATTCACCCTGTAGAAATATCTAGCATCACACATTTCACTGCAGTGTCTTGCATTTCATATAAATCCATCCCTTTCACTAATTGTGAAACTCTTCAGGGCACGAACATAATGTATGTATTCCCAGCACCTTGTATAGTTTCTGACACACTGGAGAAGAAATTTTTTTTCTGAGATTAATGAGTGAATGATGTTTTCTTCATTACTGTGATATTTTCCCCTGAAGCCAAAGGTGATTATTTGTGTTTATTGTTGTTAAAAATAATTTGTACGATATTGCCCTTTCCTTCAAATTATTTATCTAATTTAAAATCCTACACAATCCATCACAACAGGATCAATCTCCAACTGTTATCAACTCCAATTGTTTTTGGCCATTTCACCCTTATGCAAATAAAAATAAATATATCCTAGCAGTATAAACCAAGGATAAAATCCCAAAGCACACAAACTTTTTCTCACTAGTTGCTATTAGTCATATAATTAGTAGTATTGATTTTAAGCTTACATATCTCTACCTGAGTTATCTATCTCTAACAAAATTGAAAGATTATTTGCCAAAAGTAAAAATAATCTATGTATTTGGCAGCATCCTTATATTCCACTAATACTACTCTCTTTTTAAAGTATGAGATTTTCCTTGCAGAATCTGTTACTTTTTAATAAATACTGGCTCCTAGGATAAACTGCTATCATTAGTACTCAAACCCCCATTTCACAGTCCATTCTGGTTACCATGACAGCATGAGCTGAGGCCCATTGTCTTTTGCTTCCCCCATCCAGTTCAGATTCCAGATACAACCTTAAACTTCAAACTAGAGAACAGTGCAGTCATGGTCAAGAAATAGGGAAGATTTCTGAGAGAGGCATCTGAGCAAAGCTGATGAGATAAAAATGAAAATAATGGCCAGCAATTACTGCTCACTTAGGTGTGATGGGTAACGTATTTAGAAATTTCAGAAGAATACTTTGGTCTTACTTGCAGAAACTCCTTGTCCACTGGCTGAGAAGACATAGTTTGGTGGAATGCAGACATCTCAGACCTTGTAATTTGAGGGGCTGAGGAGTTGAGTAAGATACTGAGAAAAAAATATAAATTCCTTTAGCTTTTGCAGTCTCTACCAGTTTAGAGCAGTGGCTCTGGGAAGTTGTTGATGCTACACAGAAAACCATGAAAAGATTACAGCCCAGATGTGGCAGAGCTATTCCTAGATGTAACAGACTTTTTTCTATAGTATGCAGGGATGTATCGATGGAGACCAGGCATAATCATGCTATCCTCTTTCCATGGATGATGAGCAAAGCCAATGCTGAATTAAAGAAAAAACAAAACAAAACTGTTTAACCTCTAAAGCAGCCATTTCAACCACAGACAGGAAGGCTGGGGAAGATGAAATTGCCCTGTCATGAGTGCCCACAGTATTTTCTCTATCCAGGTTGCCTGGATGAGGAAGGAACCAAGAAAATTACAGCCATCAGCTTTCTAAGTGAGAGCATCCGACAGCAATCAGGCAGATCTCCTCAGTCTATTCATGGGAAATGAACTTCTGTCTGTCAAAGGTGGTTAAACAGAAAAGAATGAATAAACAAATCCAATGGGGGCTTAGGAAAAGATCCTAAAACATAAAAGGGGAAACACTTAAAATATGAATGTGTTAAACGGCAGTAATATTTGAGCACATTTGCTTTATTCTGCCCCTAATCACATTACAGAAAACACACACAATTGAGATTTCCACCAGCTCTCCAGCCTCTTGAATCAGCCCCTATCTGATATCAAAATAATGTTGATGTCAATATTTCCTGCCCTTTCCCACCCCTTCATCATCCCAGAAGTTTGCAGACTAAATTCTTCTTGGTGATTCATGTAGTAACTTAAACAATTTCTCTTACTTGTGGAGTTACACTATAAAAACACAAAAGTTTAATACTTATAGTGTCTAAACTCTCAAGATAAACAATTAAAATTTGAGCCAAGAGAAATTGGTCAGTGGAAAACTATATGAATGTTGTCTTTTTGGTTGCTGTTTATTTGCTTTACTACAGGATAATAGAGTCTAGAGATGTTCTTTAATTCTTTGTTAACAATCAGACAATAAACTTGTGCCCAATATTACATACACACGTATGCAAATACACACACACACACATACGCTACGCCTACAGGGTTCACAAAGTGAAAATATGAAACCAAACAACAGAGAAAAGCACAAAAATAAAATATACATGATGGTGATAGGAAAAAGAGACTGCATTAACAAATTTTAAAATACCACTATATACTAGTTGCAAAAGCCACATGTAAATTTTTTTAAAAAAGAGCCATATGTAAAATAAAGTAAATAAGCAAGGCAGGTACAGCAAATCAGGGAAATGCAGAAGAAATGAGAAGGTGAAGAAAGATTAATATTACAGTGAAACCCAAGGCAAAAAGCAACATACAGAAAAAATAACGTGTGTTGAGATCCGTAACACTTTAGACATTTGATGATACAGTGGACATAAATCTTTAGGCTGCGTAAGCATCTGCACCAATACTTATTAACCAAAACTCTATAAGATTGTCAGAAATGGCCATCAGTTTTTGAGCTGGGACAGAAAGTCTTTAGGCTACAGGGGCGTCTGCTGCTGTCGGTCTGGTAGCCCATCCATTTCATTTCCCTTTTGTTCTCCCCAAGGTCAGCTCTGTGACAGTAGGAACTTTTTTCTTTTTTCTTTACTTTCCTATGCCCAGAATCTGGAAGCATGGCTGGCAACGTAAAGAAAGGTCCATGATTATTGCTTGAGAACGATAGAAGAGCAAACCTCTCCACAACTCTTTTCTCTTCCTGCTCAACGGATTCACCCCAAATCACTCCCATCCCTTTCCGCCTTCCTGCACTTGAAGAGAGCAATCCTACACTTGAAAAGGCTCAGCCCCTCCTGTCCCCTGCATAATAAACCCCTGATGTTGTGACTCTCTATCCTAGAGTCTGGATTCGAATCATGTTAAAATCTCTTCTCTACCTTTTCCTGTGCTTCCCTTGGCATTGACCCAGACATGAGGACAGATGTGACAAGATCAACACACAATAGAGAAATTGGTGAATGTAGGTACCAAATATATAGGAATATCAAATATAAATTTCACTCTGACCATTATGTAAATTTTATTTAACAATGTATTTAAATATAGATAAATATATATTTTTTAGCTATTCATGATTACCAACTTTAAAAACTGACTGATCTGGGGAATTCCCTAGTGGCTCAGTGGTTGAGAATCCACCTGTCAATGCAGGGGACACGGGTCTGAGCTCTGGTCTGGGAAGATCCCACATGCTGTGGAGCAACTAAGCCCGCTAGCCACAACTACTGAGCCTGCGTACAGCTAGAGCACGCATGGCTGAAACCATGTGCCCTAGAGCTCACACGCCGCAACTGCTGAGCTCATGTGTTGCAAGTACTGAAGCCCGCGAACCTAGAGCCTGTGCTCTGCAACAAGGGAAGCCACTGCAATAAGAAGCCCGCTCACCACAACGAAGAGTAGCCCCCCTTTGCCACAACTAGAGAAAGCCCGTGTGCAACAATGAAGACCCAACACAGCCAAAAAATAAATAAATAAAAAAAATAAAAACGGACTGATCCAGATTACAAAAGGATTTTTTTTCTTTATCATTAACCCCCTGTTACAAGCTCTTGGAGTCTCCAATTTCAGGCCCTCTCACACTCTATTTTTCATGATTTGTATAACAAGCATTGTATCTTCTTTTCTCTTTTAATATTTCAAACATAAGACCACATTGGTCTTATTGTACACATTTTGTGAATAGTGACATAACCAGTATCTACAGTCATTTTAATTCCTTACAATGCCTGGTGTTACTACTCCAATCCTCCTACAGCTGATAGGCTTCTCATTCTAGAGGCAAGTAAAGAGACCCTTACAACAAATACATTTCACTTAAAAAATATGTGAGAGCAGATGACGTTTAACCAAATAGTGGGATATGAGACAGATCACCCATCTCAACTTGCAGCGGATGCAAAATGGACATTCGCCACACTGATCTCTTATTGCCTCTTTCCGAAGTTTTGTTGGTAGCCTAAGGTGATGCGCTTGCTGGTGTTTTTATTACTCACTTCAATCAACAACCTGTTTCATTACACAGTATGTGTGTCTCAAATTGCATCTCTGGAGCCGTGAACATGACTGCTCAGGCTGCAAAGGGGGCCAGGTCCCCTGAGTGACTCCTGGAAGGTCTGGGTCTTGGACATGGGTGGCCTCTCAGGGATCAGCAGCATGGCAGTTGCCTTGGGAAGTTGCACATTTTCATACAAGCTGCAGAGGTTTTGTGGAAGCATCTCGAACAGTGAGATATAGCACTGGACTGCATGCTTTCTCCCTCACTTCTGGAAATAAGAACCCTAATCTAGGGGGAGCCTCTGCACATGGTCATGCCCACCCTCCTGTGGCCTTCATTCCCAGACTTGCAGGGCAGGTGGCAAGGGGCACTTCCCTCTCCATACAAGGTTCAGAGGGACTCTACATAATGCCAACACATGTCATTTTTACTGAATCAAATTCTGGGGCTTCCTTGGTGGTGCAGTGGTTGAGAGTCCGCCTGCCGATGCAGGGGACATGGGTTCGTGCCCCGGTCCGGGAAGATCTCACATGCCGCGGAGCGGCTGGGCCCGTGAGCCATGGCTGCTGAGCTTGCAGGTCCGGAGCCTGTGCTCTGCAACGGGAGAGGCCACAACAGTGAGAGGCCTGCGTACACCCCTCCATCCTCTCCCCCCCAAAAAAAACCTCTAATGATTACATCTGCAACTTAATTAAGGCAGACTTATTTTTAGAGTTTTCATTGAAAGCCTGGGAGGAAAATAGGCAAATGCTTCCTCTCACCACCCCAGAAAAAACAACAAATCAAAGTCTGAAAGTTACTAAAAGAATGGCATATAGGTAAATCATCCCAGAATTAAATATAGCAACAAATTTCACTCTAATTTGCACTGTTTGGAGAAAGGGTGACATAACATTTTTCATGTTTACTTTTTTGGAGCTCCTGGAAGGCAGGATGTAGCCTCTGCTCAACCCTGGGAAACCTGGTAGGAGCATGGGCCTGCCACCACCTTGAAGAGGGCAAAGCTTTCTACTTTCTGCAAAAGCTCTTCCTTTCCCTGTTTAGAAGCCGGGCTTTTGCCCCACTGTCCACTCTTCCTCTGACTTGGTAAAAACTCAAGACTCCAGTAGGTTTTACATACAAATCTTTTTTTTTTTTTTTCATTTTAAGAACTACTCTCTATAAAGCACAAGACTTGTCCTTTTTTTAAAAGGCAACTTATCAAATCACACAAGACTTGTCCTTTTTTAAAAGGCAACTTATCAAATCAGAGAAAAGATTTGGGCAGAGATCATATCTGGAAGTCTTGCAATGAAAACGATTAGGCACAACCTGTTCTTCTGATTAATTGTCTAAACGGTGATTGGGCTGGCCTGAGAGAAAACCAAAAGGTGAGAGTGAAAAATGTGGCCATCTAAGTTACCTACAGGAGGTCATTTGTTTGGAAAATGTAAACAAATGTATGTTTCCACACCATTTCAATACACCTATCTTTAGTTTGCATGACTGGGGTTGCCAAATGGAAGAAAAAGCATCAACCCACACTTCCATGCCTTTGGTCTCCCACCCCCGCTCCATTCTGTTGATGGAGATGACTTTAGAGGTGAACAATCTCTAAATTAGCTTTTTGTAGTGATGAGATTAGACCAAAGGTAAACACCTATTTCACTTTGGGTTTCTAGAAACTGTTAGTCTACTAAATATCTATGGTGATAAAAGAACCTTTCCCTCTGGGCACAATCTAGATGAATAAAATACCTAATTCTTCATACTGTCCCAATGAAACATGGATTCAAGGGAAAGTTTTTGAAAAGTTTGAGTTTAAATGATGTCTAAGTTGGGATGTGTGGCAGGAGGCAGGTAGAAAATAATTTATTTAGCATGACCTTGTGGGAAGTCTACACTGTGCTGGGCACCTCCACAGTGGTGGACAAAACCAACGTGTGCTCCGAAGGACGTTCCAGAGGGGTTGCCGAGAAGACAGAAATTTGTCCATAATGGAAAAAAAATGTTATTACTAATCCAGTGCCAAGGTGACAGTTAGAGCCAGACTTTTAACTGGAACATAGGCTTCCTTAACTCAATTATATTAGTATGCCCCAAATTGAAGCCAGCCTTCTCTATGGCTTCTCCCACCATACAAAGTACAACAAAAGCACTACCCCCCATGCATCCTCAGCTCCCTCTCTGAGGGATGGCGCCGTAATGCATGTAGGTGGACACGCCACAGAAGAGGCATTTTCTTTGATGTTCCCTGGACTCCTTTTACCCCACATCAAATCTATCCCTTTTTATCTTTTCATACTGTCTCCATTGTTTTATGTATCTATGCTACTCCTCTCCATTTCAATCCCACCTCCCTAAGTTAACATGCCATCTTTTTTTCCCCCCTGGATTCCTTTTATAAGCTCCACAGTAGATCCATGCTCCATTTTTGGCTACACAGTTGTTCTCTGTTGAAAATCATCCCTGTGTTTGTAGAGTTTCCTGATGATATGAGTCCTGACTTCCCTCTAGGAGAATTCAGGAACTAAGTTTTCAGACTCTTTGCTGCTGGGATACATGCTGGGTTCTGCCAATCTGATACAAAGGAATGTGAGATTTCAATTCAAATCAAGGGATATAGAGATGAAAGCATATTCTGGGATCACCTCTATCACATCAGGACAGAGAGGCGTGCCACTGCCAGGGACAGTAGTGGGTAAGGGTTCCTGGCAGTAGAACCAGATGCCCAGCTGAGCTGATAAGTGACCTTCAGTGGCTACAGTGATGTCCCCATTGAACATTGTCCCTTCGAGCGTTACTGCTCCATATTGAGATATGTGCAGAAACTGAAAGGAAACATTGAGAAACCATTACAGCAACTTGACATCAGCGCAACATCCAAGGGTTTGATTAATTGAACAGGATCGTAATCAGGGTTTTGTCAAATTCACCGGGTGAGTTGCTCGGGGTGAGAGCTGTAGGCTTGTCATGCTTTGCAGAACAATGTTGAATGTTGGTGACATTTCAAGGTAAATTTGTAAACTGTGACTGAGAAATGGCTTACAAACTGAGAAAATATACATGTTATGAATGTCCCTCAGCTGGGCTTTATCTGATATTTTTCACATGATTAGACTGGAATTGTGAGTTTTGACAGGAAGACTACAGAGGTAAAGAACCATCACATTAGATCATATTAAGGTTACATACTATCAATATGTCTTATCACTGTTGACTTTGACCTTGATCACCTGGCTGAGATAGTGTCAGATTTCTCTACTGTAAGGTGACTGCTCTTTAGAAAGTCTTCACTATACCCAGTGCACATTTAAGGTTGGGGAGTAATGCTCTACTTCTTGAGGGGACAGTAATCTGCATAAATTATGTGTCATTCTTCTGCATGAGAGAGTTGACACTTATCCCCCATTTATTAATTTACTACAGCATTTATTTATATCAGTACGGGCCATGAATTTTTATTTATACTTAGTATTGTAATCTAGTATTACATTATTTATTTATTGCTCAAACTATTCAAACTTTCATCATTGCAAACTTTTTCATATGTCTCCTGGGTCCCTATGTCATTCCCTAACGCTGTGTTTTGCACTATTTGCTAGTTTTGAAAACTTCCTTGTTTTTGGCATTGTGCAATGCTCCAGGCTCATCATGTGTATACCATGCTCCATCCTGAGAATCAGCCATTTCTCCAAGGAGCCCTGACTCCTTTCACTGAAGAATGGTATTTGGAAACCAATATCTGGGTGCTGGGGTGCTGGCTGTCACTGGGGTGTTATTGTTTGTAGGCACTTCCAGCTGACAGTACAAGAACATATTTGTAGTCATACTAACCCATTTATATACACATATCTGTAAATATTTCTGCATGGATCAGTCTCTATCCATATTAAGCTAACCAAATATAAGTTCATCCTGATGTCTCCAACTCTCATCTATTAACTCATTGATTATTTTACACTTCTCTCTGTAATCTTTCACTCCAACAGTGAGAAACTTGGTTCCCAAAAACTGTCATCATTTACTTAGTGGCTTGATTCCAGTACACTCCTGTTAGAAGCACTAATCCACACCCCCTTGGGAAACAATTTTATCTACCAGAATAGAGACTATGTGCAGTTCATTTTGTTATAAGGTTTACATTCTCTACCAATTTCCAGAATTCCTTAGGTCAGAAACGTTTCCTCCTATTCCCTCCAATGAGGTTATTCCAGGTATTTATAATGCAGCTATAGTCTTTGTCACAGTCTACATTCATCCTAGGCTTGCCCAATCTCCTAAATATTTTTTTAGATAATTCATACCTTCAGACTTATTCATTCTGATGGAAGGTTCTATGGGGCTTGAGAAATGTATAGTGTCATATATCCACCACTAGAGTGTAACACAGAATAGTTTCACCACCCTAAAAAATTCCCTGTGCTTCACCTATTCACCTTGGCAAATTCTGGCACTATTGGTCTTTTTACTGTTTTCCCTTTTCCAGAATGTCATATAAATGGAATCATACAGTATATGACTTTTCTAACATGGCTTCTTTTATTTGGCAACATGCATTTAAGATTCACTCACAATCTTGCACAGCTTGACAACTCATTCTTTTTTTTTTTTTTATTTTTAATTTTTTATTTATTTTTTGCAGTACGTGGCCTCTCCTGTTGTGGAGCACAGGCTCCGGACGTGCAGGCTCAGCGGCCATGGCTCACGGGCTCAGCCGCTCCACAGCATGTAGGATCTTCCCAGACCGGGGCACGAACCCGTGTCCCCTGCATCGGTAGGCGGACTCTCAACCACTGCGCCACCAGGGAAGTCCCTTCAGCTCATTCTTTTTAATCGTTGAATAGTATTCCCTTTTACTCATGCACCACAATTTGTTTATCCATTCACCTATTGAAAAGTATCCAGTATCCAGGTTGCTTCCAGTTTTTGACAACTATCAATAAAGCTACTATAATCTGTGTGCAGGTCTCTGAGCAGCAGAAACGATGAAATCAGTTAGTGAAATATGCAGGAGTGCCTGTGTTGGATCTTATGGAAAGTGTGTATTCAGTTTTGAAAACAACTGTCAAACCTAAATGACTAAATCACTTTGCATGAACACCAATATTAAATGAGAATTCCTGTGGTTCTGCGACCTCGTCAGCGTTTGGTAGTGTCAGTTTGAATTTTAGCCATTTTAATAGTTATATAATGAAAACTCACTTTTATTTTAATTGCATGTCCCTCATAAAAATGGTGTGGATCATCTTCCCATATGGTTACTTGCCTCCTGTATATTTTATTTGGTGAAATGTCTATATAAATTTTGTCTATTTTAAATTATTCATTTTCTTATTTTTGAATTCTTGAGGCTTTAATGTTCTTCATTGTGCATATTTTGAGTACAAATCTTTTATCATACATGTACTTTACAAACATTTTCATGTAGATGAAATGGTAGATGGTCTTTTCATTCTCCTAAGAGTGACTTTCACACAGCAGGTTTTTTTTTTTGCTTTGTTTTGTTTTGTTTCCAATGTTAGCAAAGTCCAACTTATCTGTTTTTCCTTTCATGAGTCACACTTTGGTCTTGTACAAGTCTCCTCAGAAAATCTAAGGCAGCAGAGGTGTTCTCCTAGAAGTTGTATAGGTTTGCATCTTACATTTAAATCTATAGTCCATTTTGAGTTATTTGTTGTGTAAGGTGTAAAGTCTGTGTCTATGTTCAGTTTTTGCATATAAATGCCTAGTTGTTCTGGAAATATTTGTTAAAAATACAATATCTCTATTGAATTGGCTTGCTCCTTTGTTAAACATCAGTGTCTATATTTGTATAGGTTGAATTCTTGGCTCTCTATACAGTTCTATTGCTCTATGTATGTGTTCTTTTCCCAATACTGCACTGTCTTCATTATAGAATCTTTGCACAAAATCTTGAAATTGAGCAGTTTGAGTCCTCCAACTTTGTTTTTTCGTATTGTTTTTTCTATTCTGTCCTTTGACTTTCAGTATAAATTTTAGAATTGATTTCACACACAAAAAATAGACACAGATATATTAAAAAAACTTGGATTTTTTATTAGCATTATATTAAATCTATAGATCAAGTTCAGAAAAATTAACAGTGTATTTTCAAATCCCTGAATGTGAAATAGCTCTCCATTTACAGTAGATCCTTTTGATTTCTTTAATCAGAGTTTTTAGTTTTCAATATATAGATAATATACATTCATAAATCAATCTATGTATTTTGTCATATTAACAGATAAAAAACCAATAAGATCATATCAATAAATGGACAAAAAGCAGTTGACAAAATTCAACACTGATTATGGTAAAAGAAATCTCAAAAATGGAAGTAGAAGGAAAGTTCCTTAGCAAAATAAAGAACATATATGAAAAAACTACAATTAATATCATGCTTAATTAGTGGTGAGAGGAGATCAACTCTTCCTTTATAGGATAGAGAACAAGGCAAGAATGCCCTCTCTTTCCATTCTCATTCAATATCAAACTGAAAGTTCTATCTAGTGCAATAAGACAAGATAACAAAACTAATATATAGATTGAAAGAAATTAATAAAACTGTCCTTAATTGAAGATGACATGATTGTTTAGGTAGGAAAACACAAAGAATCAAATAAAATCTCCTAGAAATAATAATCAATCATACCAAGTAACAAGATATGAGATTAATATGCTTTTCCATATATCAACAAGGGACAATTGTAATATAAAAATTTTATAAAATAACATTTTAAGTAGTAACCAAAAACTGAAGTATTTATGCATAAATCTCTTAACTTTTTTTGGGTCTCTCACCGTTGTGGCCTCTCCTGTTGCAGAGCACAGGCTCCGGACGCACAGGCCCAGCAGCCGTGGCTCACAGGCCTAGCCGTTCTGCGGCATGTGGGATCCTCCTGGACCGGGGCACGAACCTGTGTCCCCTGCATCGGCAGGCGGACTCTCAACCACTGTGCCACCAGGGAAGCCCCTTAACCTTTTATTTCTAGTTATAGCTTCCATGAATATCTCTTTCATGTATTTTTTACATGGAACTTTGAATATGTTTAGGATACATTCATTTAAGTAGATTTATAAGTGTCACCCTAGAATGCATATGTTTAAAACTCTGTTACATATTACTAAATCAAACTGTAGAAAATTTTGTAATTTGCACTCTCTCACCAATGTAGAAATACCTCTAATTACTAGACTTACTTATTTTATTAGGTAATTTCACAATAGATTAATATGCTTCATAGATACAATGCCATACACAAAAAGAAATATACCAATAAGATTATTGGCAAAAGGCATGGACTGTCAATTCCTTAAAGAACCAGAATATTCTCTTAACTTACAAAAAATGGTTACAACTAGTAATTCAAGAAACTGACATACAAATAAAACAATACTCTGCATCTATAAAATAATGGGTAAAGAATAAAATGATATAAAATGATCTGTTTGGCAAAGCCATGTGGAGACAAGCTCTCTTAAGCACTACTAATGAGAGCAAAAAGTGGCTCAGCATTTCAAAAGAAAATAGTAATTTCTATCAAAATATGAAGTGTATGTTACTTTGCCCAAGACATTTCAGTTTTTTGAATTTATCCTAAATGCATAATCAGAGAAGTTCACAAAGATGCATGCGTGAAGATGTTCAACAAAGCATAGTTTGAGCATACAAAATCTTTAAACAATTTTAATGTAATTTTATTTATGACTATTTGAGAAAATTAGTATATATTCAAACTATAGAATTATTTGCACTGAAAAGGATCTTATAGGTTTATGTGTTTCTATGTGAAAATATGTTCAAATTTGTATATACATATGTGTATATATATATATATATATATGTATATACATACATATGTATATAAGCTGCATGTATGATCCCATTTATTTAAAATTGTATGGCCATGTATGTGTGTGTGTGTGTGTGTGTGTGTAGAAATAGAAAGAAGAAAGGACAGAATGAAACTCACTAAAATGTGTGGTTTTATGCTTTCAAGTGTCTATATATTCTGTAGTATTTTAAAAATTTATGAGCGTGCATTATTTTATTTTATTTTTTGTGGTATTTTTGTGGTACTATTCTTAGTCCTTTAGGTTTCCAGAAATTTTAGAATAAGTTCACAACATCCATCCATACAAAGAAATTTGCTGGCATTTTGATTAGGATAACATCACATGCACAAATCAATTTCTGTTTGTTTGTTTGTTTCTTTTTTTCTTTCTGTGGTACACGGGCCTCTCACTGTTGTGGCCTCTCCCATTGTGGAGCACAGACTCCGGACGCGCAAGCTCAGTGGCCATGGCTCATGGGCTCAGCCGCTCCGCGGCATGTGGGATCTTCCCGGACTGGGACACGAACCCGTGTCCCCTGCATCAGCAGGTGGACTCTCAACCACTGTGCCATCAGGAAAGCCCGGCATGCATTATTTTATTAGCAAAAAATTATAAAGCTATTTAAAAAACATATTTATTTATTTGGTTGCACCAAATATTAGTTGTGGAAGCCAGGCTCCTTAGTTGCAGCAAGCAGTCTCCCTACTTGTGGCATGCAAACTCTTAGTTGCAGCATGTGTGTGAGATCTAGTTCCCTGACCAGGGATTGGACCCAGGCCCCCTGCATTAAGAGTGTGGAGTCTTATCCACTGTGCCACCAGGGAAGTCCCATATAAAGCTATTTTTTAGTTAAGAAAAAAGCATGCTTGTTAACTCCTCGAAAGGCAAAACTAGTACAAAAAAAAAAAATCATTATTGTACTTTTTTCTATCCATCTCTTACTTGCAGTTATTTAATGTTGAAATTTAAATTTATTTATCTAACTTATTTTTACTCAAGAGTTATTATTTTTCAGAATGATGTGTAAAACAAAATAGTAGGCCTAATTCTCCTTTTGATTGTTTCTAATACTCACTATCTATCTTTTGCAAAAAGTATTTCTCCATTCTTAACATGTTTGAAATGTTGAAAGGACTCAGGGAGAATGCAGCTGCCTTGTGTTTATGCAAAACCTGTTCTGAAATGAATTTCTCTTTATCCAAAGCAATAAACAACAATAATGTGGGCTTGTGAAAATATTCTCTAATATATGAAAGAATGAAACACTGCACTCACAGTGTGGAGGGAGGATATATTTGTGGGGGAATCCTTTTTTAAGGGAAAAAAAAGTAATTTTAATCACTACTTGCCTGATGAATTCAAATCAATTTTAGTAAACAGAGACTCCTGAAAAAAGTTTTTAGTGTGATGAATAGTTGACATATTGAAACAAAAGGAAGTTGGCTAAGAAACAGTAACAGAATGGGCTTCACTGCACTGGAAAACAGAAACCAGATCAATATGTTGAGAATGTTATGAGCAATTTGGAAGACATAACTCCTAACATTCAGAAGAAAATAACAGTATGGAAAAATGAGAAACATAGAGGAAAAACACTGATAACCAGAGTCCCCAAAGACAGGAGAAAAATAGAACAGCATAAATTATGGCAGAAGAGCCCACCTTCTTCCTGCAGTAAACCTAAGCCATGTCTGAAAATAGAAATAACCTCCAGAGCCCCAAGAAACTTCTCTTGTGTGGGTTGTGTATGTATCCATGTAAAAACACTTTCACTGCCCCTCAAGATCTTGCTAAGTGATGTCCTCTTATATTAAACTGAAATTTTATCCTTGTTAATTTTAACAGGAAGAATTATAATGAATTTTGTCACTACTGTGATAAAATTTTATCAATTAAAGAATGGAGAAAACTTTACCAAAGTGATAGCCATTCAAAGGAACATGCACACAATTTGTTACGTAGGGACCATTTCTTGAACTTGTCAAACTAGAAAGAAGAATGTTGATGGTATGTGGTCTCTGGTGGAGGGAGTGCAAAGAAGTTGAAGAAGAGTGGGTGATCTACTTTTAGCTTCAGCTCAAAGCTGTGTTTGATGATCATTTTTTTGGTGGGGAATGGGAAGCCGGCAATTTACACTAGCAGAAGTTCCTTATATCTTTAAAAGAATTGGAAACTTAGGATCAAAGAAAAATAAAAAAGCAACATCAAAGTTTTCTTGCCCTAATCTGTGCTCACATTCCATTTAAGAAGGCCACAGCAGATATGTAAGCATTTTGGACTCATTATTCAATGATTTTAAGGTCTGTGGTCATCTTGTATTCAAGCTGCACTTAAAGGAAACAAAATTGTGTATAATACAGAAAAATGTCTTTTTCTGTAGGCAAAGTAAAGGCTAAACATGAAAAAGCCTATATACATGTGGAAATAATGCATCCCTACAACACACTGAAGATCCCAGAAACATAGCTTCTCTATCCCCCTTTCTCTGTTGTCAATATGCAAAACAAAATATTTAGGTTCATCTAGATATGGAATATATTTCAGTTTTTTCCACACAATAGTCTCTCACTCACAGGAAACTTACTTATGTTGTGTCTTTGTCTGAAATCATAATGTCCAAATATCACTCTCTATATGTATATATTTAACATGTCTTGGAATGAAAAAGTCATTATATGTCAAAAACCAGCAATTAGAAAATGATATAACTTTTCAACAGTTGTTGTCAAAAAATGTTAATTAAACTGTTGTTTTCTTCAAGAAAAATATAATAGGCTTTATATTTAATTTTCATATTTTACTTGTGTAATAGTAAATGTCCCTTAAGATAAATTCTATGGTACTAATTTGTCCTTTAGATTTTAAATGTTGAAGTGTCAGTTCTGAGAGTTTGGACACAAACAACACACTGTCTGGACTAGAAGCCCTGGTCACATCCTTTCCTTGTACTGTCTTCAGATGAAGCAGTGACACTGTGAGTCTGTTATTCTCTCCTTGTACTTTCTGCCTATTTCCTAGACCCTGAACTGCTTTTGGCAAACTGTAAGCAAAATGCATACTACGTAATGACATCTTCAGCCAATTTTCAGCTCAAATGCAAGCTTTTGCCCTCACACTATAACTTCAGTGATTCAAATAAGGAGCTTAGACACGTTTAAACGCCCAGATCGAAGCTGCCATTTTCCTAGTTTTCCTTTTTTTTTTTTTAATAATCTGGGGGTGTCAAGAATATTTGCTTTGGTGATCACTTCTTCATTTCAATATTTAGAAAAAGTCATGAAGAGAATATTAAAGAAGAATCTGCATTGATGAGTAATCAAAACCAAAAAACATGGAGTTTGTCAGGGAAGCAGGAAATGGATACAGGTGGATGTCAGAATATTTTAGTAGATTATGGCAATCAGCAGTTTTGAAAAAGTAGGTTTCATGTAGCAAGAAAGACATGGGCAGCCAAAAATGACTTTAGAAATTGCCAGCTGTGATAAGTGTAATTAGCATTGACACAGTCTTGTTATAACATCTGTGACATGTATATTAACCAAAAAAAAAAAAAAAGATCTTTGGAACACAGAGTTCTAAACATCTATACGTGATTGTATTTCAAGCTGACAGGCAATAAGCAATTAGCGATTTGTTTAATAATAAACAAGAATAAACAACATTTATTTAAAATTACAGATAATTCAATTTTTAAAAAAATCAACTGATGCATAACATAGAAAATTAAATACAGAATAAGGGAAAGTGTCACCAACTTAATAGGGCATTCTTTTTTAATGTTATAATAATCACTTTATATATTTTTAAAATTAGTGTTAATTGTTTTGATTAAACATTTACTATGCATCATTTACTTGAAGCATTGGAGACCTATGAACAGTCTCTGTTACGCTAAAGGTGCCACTTTTGGTTTGTGAAATACAGCAATTTTAACATTTTCAAAATGATAAAATAAAAAGTAGTGTGTTTACTAAAGGGAATTGCTTTCCTATCATAAATAAAAATGTTCACACAATTTCTTTCAAGAAAACAATAAAAGCATAACATCCAAAAGCAAAACCAGACATTTCAGTAGCAAAATTCTCTTAATATAGAATCAATGGAATAATTGTGCTTAAGTGGATGATATATATGATTCTGGCAGGACATTTTTCAATAAAATGTAAGGTCGATTCTTGGTTCTAGGTGGAGAGTGGGCTTAAAAGAGATCAGTAAGTTAATAATAAAGACTCTGGTTGTTAGACTTGGACCAAATTCCACATAAAGAAAAACTGGGAATGACAGGTGGGTCCTCCCCCAGATGGGGAAAACTGTGTGCTGTGTCCATGGAATAAGTGGGGGAACATAGGTAAGGTGGTCGATGAAGAAACTCACGGATACTGTTGATTAAAGCTGAAACAAACAGGAAGGTCAAGTCCATGTTGTGTCCGGGAGGTAGAAGAGTGGAGATCAGAGAGATAAAAAGATCACTTAGCGTCAGCACCGGATTAAAGATTGGTTCAGCTGAAAGTGCAACCTTTACTTCCATAAAGGGTAAGCAGTCTTCCTCTTTTGTGCTGTCTTCTGGAGCCCAGAAACCAGCGACAGGCAGGATTTAACAAATGACTGAGTTAAAGTGTACTGAAGAAAGCTTTCCAGCGACAGCTTGGATTTCACATCGGTGGCCATTATGATTGTTGAAGATGATAGCAGTGATTCTCTGTCCTTTATCCCAGTGCTGTCCATGTTTCTTCAACAAATTCCTCATTGTTGGCTCCCAGTGTAGATTTGCTGGAGGATATATTGCAGTCATTGAAAGTAATTGCCCCAATTGCTTGCTAATTACATAGCGCTTCGTATATAATATGTTGACACTGTAGTTGATATTTCAATCTCTGGCTTGCGGGATTGATCTAGAGGAGACATATCACATCTGGTTGCGTGGCAATCAAGAGTTTATGCAAGGCTGAGCCCACATCTTTCGATGTTATGAAACCAGCTTACATCTGAGAAAACCCACACCTAGAGATCAAGCATTATTAACTCAAGACAGTTGTGATTTTACATCTGGTTTCTCACAAAGATTCTACCATGTATAATACCACAGATTTCCCCACTAATGATATGAAAGATATTATGGCAAGACACTAAGCCACTCATGTGAAGAAATTAGTTGATTGAAAAGGTGATTTATTTACAGAATGGTAGTATTAAGAGCCACAGGATGATTTCCCTTTATTTTAATTCAGTGTTCACTTATTGTGTGCCTACTCTGAAAAACACTGTGTTAGTCACTGAGATAACATAATATGCTATGAAAAGAAGTCACAATAAAATGGGAGAAGTGGACAGACTTAAAAACTAATGATAAATTACAAATGATATTTTGTTATAGCAACAAAAACTACCATCCTAGACACCATGCATTTGCTCAGTATCAGGGAAACAGTAGGCCTTTTAGTATTTGCAAGAAACGGGGGTGATATTTAAAGTATCTAACAACTCATAGGGCAGAGGCACCACCACAGAAGGCTACAATGTGGACATCCCTAAAGCCCACGCCAGCTGTTAACACTTTAGTTGCCATTGTAGCTTGTATATAGGGGTCCTGGGTAACCAGAGTGGCAGAGACCCTCAGGCAGAACTATTCAATGTGTTAACAGCTGATATGCCTGACTATCAGCCTGGCTGATACATGATTCATTATTTTCCCCATTTTTCATTTTTCATATGATGATGACTCGGGGCTTAAGGAAATTGTTATTTCTCCATGGTCACAGAATTGGGAAGTGTTGGAGCTGGAATTTAAATAACACTCTTTGATTCCCAAATCTACCCTCTGAATCTCTGGTCCATATGTGATACAATAATTGAACAAACACTCTTAGGATTACAGGGAGGAGGAAATCGGCTTGTCTGACTGAAGGGATTTGAGGCAGCTGCAGAGAAGCAAGACTTTGTCTGAGCCTTAAAGGGGGCATCAGATTTCAGCACACATTTATATCCATGATGTAATTGATGGGAGATATGTAAGCTCACTCATTTTCCACCGGTTTAATCACTCAAATCTTTGGGTGAGTCATCTATTCTTTTATTTATGCCTCTGCCATGATTGAAAGAATTTCTCTTTAGTACTTAATCCTGAATTAGATATTCCTAAACTCAGTTTCTCAATTTTCAAGGGACAATTAATTTGATACTTTGATTTGAACTCCTTTAATCTGTTAACCTCAATCTTTACAATATTTGGAAGTAGCTTCTCAGATGCCCGAATGTCTGAAAAAGCATAAAACAGATATTTTCCATTAAATGCAAGTAAACTGCAGAATGCTGGGACTGGGGAGGGGATGGGCAAGGAGGTTTTGGCCTCAGGGATGAGTCTGATTCATCTTTGACTCTGCTGTGCCTAAGACATGGCTCTTCCCACCCCCTGGCTCTTCCCACCTCCCTATCTGAGTTCTTTGAATTTTTCATGCCCCAAGCCAGCTTGCAGGTCTAACCCCACAACGCTCTTGGGTTGTTGAACTACTTTCTGCAATTAAAATACTTTTTATTTGTCCATTTTGCTTCTTTCTGTTCCCAGCATTATCAGGGTCCATGGTGCTCTGTGGGCTGTAATGTGAGGTCTTCCAAAGGCACAAAACAAACCTGTAATGACATGGATGATAACACCAAGTGTTATTGATGGTGATTCTTTATTTGTATTAAATTGAAAAGTGATTAAATCCCCTCTGTGTTCCGGAGACCTCATAAACAAGGAGGAAGTTTAAGGGATTTGTGAGACCTTGAATGGAGGGACTTATAAGACGACTCACTTCCAGTGGGATTCCTCATTAGATGAAGACGTTTGGGAGCTGCCCACATGTGGGTTGGCACTAGCATGTCCCTTAAGCCTAGCCATGACCATTTCAGCACCATCATTGGGCTTCCTGGTGACTTCTGCAGAGTAGCTCTAGTAGAAATTTGATTTCCAAGGTATCTGGGGAATTCCACCTCCAACACTTGAGTCTTCCATTCAACCTTAAGGCATATTTCACCGATGCCCCTGTGTTCTCAAGAACAAAGCCCAAATAAGGACTCTCCATCTAATGTGGACTGAGATGGAGTCAAATGTGGATTTGCTGTGGAAATCAGTAGTGAAAGGAAGAAAAAGTTAGTATAGGATTTATTTGACAGAAAAAGTGAAGGAGTAGCTTAAAAAGATCAGAAGTATGCTCAGTAAATATGTTGGTGTCAAAAATTATAACTTATTTTATCTTTGTATTCCCTGATTCATTCACAACCATAAGGTCTGCTATATAGATACCACTCAGTAACTGCCTGCTAAATGAAAATGATACTATTTGCATGAATTAGTACATGCAAAAGAAATGCCAGCAGAGCAAGAAAAACTAAAGAGTCAGGATAGAGATAAAATGAATTTGGCAGTAAAAGGGTATTAATTAAATGTTCATGGCCAGAACGAATAAACAAGCCACTGATAAGAAAACCGTGGAGAAGTGAGTGAAACGAAATGGAATCAGAATTTCTATGTACCTAGACAAACATGATTTTACTTACACCCTTCCCGGCACTGCACTCTGTATCTTAGGAGTGACAGGAGAAGACGGCTGTGGGAACATGAATCAGAATAAAAAACATTGAGGGATGGCATAATGTTTTGCAAGTGATTTACCCAAAATGTGTAAAGTATGTCTTCTGCATAGTTCTCTGTGGATTTTGCATTCTACCTCATAGCCAACAGTCTCAATCCCTGAGTTACCTTCTCTGCCTGCTCTAAACTGACTTTCTTATCAACAGAACCACCACTTTTCCAGCCACTAGGGACTAAGCATAAGAGGAGCATAATTGTATTTGATCTTTTTGATAGTCACATAAGTAGGACATCATCAGCCTTTCACAGATAAGGCATTTGAAGTTTACGGACGTTTAAGATGTACAGTTTCATGCTTGGTTCCACTGGGCCCCAAGGCCATGCCATTAACGGCTGCATTGCAATTGTTTCTCTGCTGTGACCCAAAGAAATTTGCTTGTACCTAATTCTTAGTATGCCTTTGATTTTGCTTGAGTTGTCAGTTACTTGTACCTTCCTCGCTTTTATTATTGTAAGTTTCTTGAGGGGAGAAAAATGGCTGCATACTAATTATCTTTGAAAATCCTTAGCAATGGGGATTAGAACAGGGTGATTGGTATATATTAGACACCCACGATTACTGATGGATGAACAAGGTAGACATATTTTCGTAAGAATTATAGTAGACTTTCTTACTTGACAACAACAGAAAACCAGATTTGTCTAAATATGCCAGACACAATGGTCAATAAAACTGAATAGAATGGACAATTAAAATTTAGAGAGTACCTAGTGACTAGTACTTAATCCCATTCATTTTTTTTTTTCAAATTAGAGACCAGAGAGGCTGTTGCCTGTCTAATAGATGCACTCTCAATTGGCAATGAAGTCTAACTGACAAAATAAGTAGGATATAAAGCCCCCATATTTTCTCACTGCCCCTCACAATCCAGGGCTCCAGAGGAGTTTGTATAGAAGGGAAATTTATTTCTGGCCATGAACATTTAATTAATACCCTTTTACTGTCAAATTCATTTTATGTCTCCCCTGACTCTTTAGTTTTTCCTGAGGATACTCCTACCTTAACCAGTTACTTTGGATTATCAAGGGAGCAAAGATATACTTACATTTTCCTCTGTCCAAAGGCTAAAAGTAGTCTCCCTAACTTGTTTTTCCAGCCCTACAAAGTGATCATGATCATCAGTTTCTGACACTTGCAATCATAAAAGAGGTATTAAAAGTAGGTAAATAGATAGACAGATACTAGATGAATGATAGATGATGGATAGATCAGATAGATAGATACATATTATATATATATATATATATATGTATATATGTATACCAGTGTGTATTTTTAAAAAAGCAATAAAAACAAATTGGTCTGATATTGTCTAATTATTTTATCCCCACAAAGCACTCTCCCTAGGGCCCTGACTCAATTCTGTTCTCAACAATCCCATAACAACAGAGTCATCCTTATACTTTGAGAAATTGGGAGAAGCTTAGACCACCATCAGCAGTTGGACATTGTAGACAATGAGTAGCATTTGGGGAAAAATAAGAACTCTTATTTTTATGTTTGTAAAGATTCACTGACTGTTTAGTAGATGGAAGTAGCTGTTTCTTCCAGTTGCAGTGATCATATGCCACTATTGGCTTATCATTTGCATGGCCTTTTCACATCTCAAATCTGTCAGTTCTTATGTAACACTCTTAGGTAGTATGTAAAATACCCATTAGACCACTGATGGGTTGCTTTTTAGCATCATGCTTCATATAAATGCAGACTGGGCTTAGGTAAAAACACCCCACAGTGCTGGACACAGTCGACTATAAAATGTACATGGGGGGGCTTCCCTGGTGGCGCGGTGGTTGAGAGTCCGCCTGCCAATGCAGGGGACACGGGTTCGTGCCCCGGTCCGGGAAGATCCCACATGCTGCGGAGCGGCTGGGCCCGTGAGCCATGGCCGCTGAGCCTGCGCGTCCGGAGCCTGTGCTTCGCAACGGGAGAGGCCACAACAGTGAGAGGCCCGCATACAGCAAAAAAAAAAAAAAAAAAAAATGTACATGGGAGCCTGGCTCTCCTAGATCTCATGGGCACTTGCAGTCCTAATCAGTTTGGATATATGGGGTTGTAGCACATGACGTAAACTATTCAAATCGCTTTGGTTTCCAAAAACAGGACATTTTGGTCCTACAAATACCCATAAATCAGGCCCCATGTCAGTATCCTAGCAATTACATTAATTGAATATTGACTTTTAAAGTAAATCCTTTTAGTGATTCTACTCATTTATAACAGTTCTTCCTGATGTAGTTTTATCTTTGCTTGAAAGAGATGCTACCTTCAGATATTATCATTATTTCTACAAATATTGCTTTCCACATTTACAAAGATAATTCCCTCTTTAAGCTAATTTTATTTTTTAAATATGGAAACTTGCCCTCCATTAACCCATTTTTTATGGTTCATTTTTTTCTGCTGCGCTCTTTGCATGGTTTTGCTCAATATCACTGTTGGAAGGACAGTGTTTTGTTTGTATCTTAATTTGTCTAATTCTTTCCCTGTGTAATTTCTCCTTTCTTTAGGGGAGGATTACATTTAAACAAGTAACATTGTAAAAAAAATGGTCTTTCTGATGTATGGGGACTGCCAGTTAAGATCTCTTCTATATAAAATGAGTAGAAGAAGCAGTTAATATGTCTTTTGAGAATAAACAGAATATAAGAAATTTGAGACCAGAAACCAGCCCCACAGATGTTATTCTTGCCTGAATTTTTGTAACCTTGAATATTTCTACCATTCAACAAAATATGTGTTGTTATAAAGTGTATCTAAAGCCTTTGAATATTACCTAGCTCCCATTTAAACCAAAATATGCTTGAAAATGTTGCTGATGCTGTTACAAGGCCAACTTCCACTAATCAGCTTCACCTTGATGAAGCAAAGTCACCTCTCTGTGTTTCACTTTATTCATATGTTATCTACACTGATTGCTGGAGATAATGTCCAATTTCCACTTCCACTTTAGAAGTACTCAATGTTGAGTAAAATACATGAACACACTTTGGAAAAATATTTCAATTTCTAAAGATCTCCTTAAGTAAGTCTCTTTGTTTAGTTGTTTTAAGCCTTTTCACTACACTTGTCTCCCTTTCCACTCCAAGGACACATAATTATCATCTGTCATATTAATTTTCTCTATAGATTCTTGCAATTGTAGCTTTGCATTTCCCTTTCACCATTCACCTATTTATTAGTCATATTTTCTACCTCATTCTGGATCCAGTTTTTGTTTTTGTTTTGCTTTTGTTCCTTTCTTCTCTATATAGGTCAACTCCAATATTTTTGGTTCCAGTCAAAATTAGTTACTTCTGTGAATTACTTGACTGAAACTCTCTCTTTTTACATTATAAAAAGTAATAGCAATAGGAAGAAAGAAAAGCCATTTTAGAAAGTGCAGAGAATTGTAAAACAAAGAACAAGAGGAAGACATTCAAGATCTAAGGGCTTGGCTTTGCCACAGCATTGGACATGGTTTAGATTAATCATTGAACTTTGACTGAATGTTAAAACCCCAGTTTCTATATAACTTCTAAAATTTATCTCTGATTAAATGTATACAACTTAAATTATTTGAAATAATATACTCAAGTCTTTGTCAAAGAAACTGGCACTAAGTGAGGTAAGAGACAACAATGGTGAGAAGGAGAATCCAGTAGCCCTTCTGCTGGGTGCCCTTCAATCATTAGAGCAAGAGGGAGCAATTATTAACCTCAGTTTTAGTGAGCTGCTCCTTGAAAATAGGTTTGCGGATTAAGTAAGAGAAAAAACGTAAAAGAGACTCTTTGTTTTCATTCTCTTATTCTATGAGCTCAACTGACTCAGAGGTATTGAACTGTTATCACAGTAGTTTCTCTTAATTCATTTGGTTTGCCAAACATATTTGGAGGTGATCTCTTATACGTATGAAAGTTTAAGGTAAAATATAAGCTTTAAATCAAAACTTCTTGGAAAATATGCAACTGTAAGAAAGATCCCAACCTTAAGGAACTTTCATACACAAGCACAAAATGTTACTATGAAGAGTGACCAAAAAGTGGCATCAGCAAAATGGCAGAGTAGGGAGATCCTGTCTCCCCAAAGAAACATCATAAAACAAGCAAAAATCATCAAAACCCACTTTGTCAAAGCCCTAGAAAATAATGAAATGCCTACAGAAATCAAACGAATGATGAATTCAGGAAAATTCCTTTGCCTTTGTCATACACCGCTCCCTGTCTGGTCAGCTGTCTTGAAGTTAGCAGCCTATGTTCCCACTTTGAGATGGTGGAACATTAGTCCCTGATACCAGAGGGAGCAGAGCAAATCTTATTCGCAAATTATGGTGTAGGTTTGTTTAACCTGTTTGGGGTCAGTTCAAGTTCAAAGGCAGGAAAAAGCCAATGTCCCAGTTCCAAGGCAGGCTATCAGAAGGAACACTCCCTTACTTGTAGGAGGGTTACCTTTTTTTGTTCTATTCAGGTTTCCAACTCCACATTAGGGAGGACAATCTACTTTACTCAGTCTATGATTTGAATGTTAATTTTATCAAAAATGACCCTCACAAAAACACCCAGAATAATGCATGACACTCTTCCCTATCAGCAATTAATATATTGGATTTAACTCCTCAATCAAAAGACATAGTTTGGCAGAATAGATATAAAAACAGGACTCAACTATATACTATCCACAAAAGAGTCATTTTAGATGTAAGCACACACATAGGTTGAATGTGAAACATGGAAAAGATATTCCGTGCAGCCACCAAAAGACAGCAGCCATTGCTATGCTAATATTAGACAAAAATTTTAAGTCAAAATAGTTATAAGAAACAAAGGAGTAAATTATATAATGTTAAAAGGGTCAACATCAGAGCTCCTAAATATGTGAAGCAAACATTGACAGAATTAAAGACAGAAATAGCTCTACAATAATGGTAGAAGACTTCAATAACCCACTTTCACTAGTGAATAGACTAGGCAGACAGCAAATCAGTAAGGAGATAGAGTACCTGAGCAACACAATAGGCCAGTGAGACCTAACAGACATATACAGAACACTTCACCCAAAAACAACACTCAAATACACAGTTTTCTCAAGTGGAGAAATTTCCCATGATATCCACTATGTTAGGTCACAAAACAAGTTAATAAATTTTAAAATATATAAATCATACAAAGTACTGTTTCAGTCCCAATGGAAGGAAACTAGAAATCAATAGCAGAAGAAAAACTGGAAAGTCTACAAATTAGTTGAAGTTAAACAATACACACTTAAAAAAACAATGAGTCAAAAGAAGTCCCAAGGGAAGTTGGAAAATATTTTGAGACAAATGAAAATGAAAGCACAAAGCATCAAAATTTATGGGACATGGTGAAAGCAATGCTAATAGGGAAATTTATAGCTATAAATGCTTACTTTAAAAAAGAAGAAAGATCTCAAATTGACAATCTAAATTTACATCTTCATGAACTAGAAATAAAAGAATAAACTAAAAAAAAAAAACCCAGCAGAAGTAAAAACCATGATAAAGATTAGAACAGAGATAAATAAAGTTAAAAATTAAAAAAAAAATAGAAATAATCAACAAAACCAAGAGTTGGTTCTTGGAAAAGATCAACAAAATTGACAAACCATTAATCAATCTAAGAAAAAAAGACTGAAGACTCAAATAGTTAATATCAAAAATGAAAGAGGGAACATTACCATCAAATTTATAGAAATAAAAAAGGATTAGAAGAGATTATATGAACAATTTTACAATAAAAACTTGGATCACCTAAAATATCCTAAAAACACACAACTTACTGATTGAATTATCAATAAATAGAAATTTTTAACAAAACTGTAACTGGTAAGGAAATTGAATCAGTAATCAAAAACCTCCCAACAAAGAAAAGCCCAGGACCTGATAGTTTTACTGGTAAATTTTACCAAACATTTAAAAAAGAATCAACACCAATCCTTCCCAAATTTTTCAACAAATTGAAGAGGATGAAGTAACTCTGAACTCATTCTAAGAGGCCAGAACTTTCTTAATACCAAAACCAGATAAGGTACTGCAAGAAAACTACAAGCTGGTATCCCTGAGGAATATTTATGCAAAAATTCAGAGTAAAATAGTAGCAAACATAATTCAATAGCATATTAAAAGGATTATGTACCATGCTCAATTTAGATTTATTCTTAGAATGCAAAGAATGTTCAACATGTGAAAATACATCACATTAACAGAATGAAGAGAAAAAAAAATACATGATCATTTCAGTTGATGCAGAAAAACTTTTGACATAATTCAATACATATTCATGATAAAAACACTCAACAAACTATGAATAGTGGCAAAAGACTTTAACATAATAAGGTCCAAATGTGAATAAAACACCACTAACATGACACTCAGTAGTGAAAGACTGAAAGTTTTTTCTCTTAGGTCAGGGCCAAGACAAAGATGTTTGTTCTTACCACTTCTATTTAACATAGTACTGAAAGTCCTAGCCAGAACAATTAGGCAAGAAAAAGAAATAATAATATCCAAATATTAGGAAAGAGGTAAGATTACCTCTGTTCACAGATGACATGATCTTATATGCATAAAATTTAATGTTTCCACAAATATAAAGTGTTAGAACTACTAAAAATTATAATGGTATCAAAAAGAATAAACACTCTGGGATAAGCTTAACCAAGGAGGCAAAAACAAACAAACAAACAAACAAAAATGTACAGCAAAACCATAAAACATTGCTTTCTGAATGAAATTAAAGAATATACAAATTGATGGAAAAATAGTTCTTCCTCATGGACTGGAAGATTAATATTGTTAAAATGTCAATAATACCCATAGAAACCTACAGATTCAATAGAGTCTCTATCAAAATCCTGATGGCATTTTTTGCAGAAATAGAAAATCTAATCTAAAATTCATATGGAATGGCCAAAACAATCTTGAAAATATATAACCCCCCCAAAAAAAGAACAAAATTGGAGGCCTCATACTTCATGATTCCAAACATATTACATAGCTATTGTAAACAAATCAGTGTGGTGCTGTAATAAAATTAGACACATAGATCGATGGAATACAATAGAGAACCCAGAATTAAAACCTCGCATGTTTGGTCAAATGATTCTCAACAAGACCATTTATTTTCAAGAATGGTGTTTTGAAACCATAAAGAATGGAGTTGAACCCTTACTTTCACAATTTAAAAAAAATTAACTCAAGGGAGGAACTATCCCAAACTCATTCTATGAGGCCACCATCACCCTCATACCAAAAACATACAGAGGTGTCACAAAAAAAGAAAACTACAGACCAACATCACTGAAGAACATAGATGCAAAAATCCTCAACAAAATACTAGCAAACAGAACCTAACAACACATTAAAAGGATCATACATCATGATCAAGTGGGCTTTATCCCAGGAATGCAAGGATTCCTCAATATATGCAAATCAATCAATGTGATACACCATATTAACAAATTGAAGGATAAAAACCATATGATCATCTCAATAGATGCAGAAAAAGCTTTTGACAAAATTCAACAACCATTTATGATAAAACCCTCCAGAAAGTAGGCATAGAGGGAACTTACCTCAACATAATAAAGGCCATATATGACAAACCCACAGTCAACCTCATCCTCAATGGTGAAAAAATAAAACCATTTCCACTAAGATCAGGAACAAGACAAGGTTGCCCACTCTCACCACTCTTATTCAACATAGTTTTGGAAGTTTTAGCTACAGCAATCAGAGAAGAAAAAGAAATAAATGGAGTCCAAATTGCAAAAGAAGAAGTAAAGCTGTCACTGTTTGCAGATGACATGATACTATACATAGAGAATCCTAAAGATGCTACCAGAAAACTACTAGGGCTAATCAATGCATTTGGTAAAGTACAAGTATACAAAATTAATGCACAGAAATCTCTTGCATTCCTATACATTAATGATGAAAAATCTGAAAGTGAAATTAAGAAAACACTCCCATTTACGACTGCAACAAAAAGAATAAAATACCTAGGAATAAACCTACCTAAGGAGACAAAAACCTGTATGCAGGAAATTATAGGACACTGATGAAAGACACTGGATAGGAAGAATCAACACTGTGGAAATGACTCTACTACCCAAAGCAATCTACAGATTCAATTCAATCCCTATAAAACTACCATTGGAATTCTTCACAGAACTAGAACAAAATATTTCACAATTTGTATGGAAACACAAAAGACCCCAAATAGTCAAAGCAATCTTGAGAAAGAAAAACAGAGCTGGAGGAGTCAGCCTCCCAGACTTCAGACTACACTACAAAGCTGCAGTAATCAAGACAGGATGGTACTGGCACAAAAATGGAAATATAGATCAATGGAACAGGATAGAAAACCCATAGATAAACCCACCACATATGGTCAACTTATTTTTGATAAAGGAGGCAAGAATATCCAATGGATAAAAGACAGCCTCTTCAATAAGTGGTGCTGGGAAAACTGGACAGCTACATGTAAAAGAATGAAATTAGAACACTCCCTAACACCATACATAAAAATAAACTCAAAATGGATTAAAGACCTAAATGTAAGGCCAGACACTATAAAACTGTCAGAGGAAAACATAGGCAGAACACTATATGACATAAACCACAGCAAGATCCTTTTTGACCAACCTCCTAGATAAATGGAAATAAAAACAAAAATAAACAAATGGGACCTAATGAAACTTAAAAACTTTTGCACAGCAAAGGAAACCAGAAACAAGACCAAAAGACAACCTTCAGAATGGGAGAAAACGTTTGTAAATGAAACAATTGACAAAAGATTAATCTCTAAAATTTACAAGCAGCTCATGCAGCTCAATTGCAAAAAAAAAACAAACAACCCAAACCAAAAACAGGCAGAAGACCTAAATAGACATTTCTCCAAAGAAGAAATACAGATTGCCCACAAACACATGAAAGAATGCTCAACGTCATTAATCATTAGAGAAATGCAAATCAAAACTACAATGTGATATCATCTCACACCAGTCAGAATGGCCATCATCAAAAAATCTACAAACAATAAATGCTGGAGAGTGTGTGGAGAAAAGAGAACCCTCTTGCACTGTTGGTAGAAATGTAAATTGATATATCCACTATGAAGAACAGTATGGACTTTCCTTAAAAAACCAAAAATAGAACTACCATATGACCCAGCAATCCCACTACTGGACATATATCCTGAGAAAACCATAATTCAAAAAGAGTCATGTACCACAATGTTCACTGCAGCTCTATTTAAAATAGCCAGGACATGGAAGCAACCTAAGTGTCCATTGACAGATGAATGGATAAAGAAGATGCGGCACATATATACAATGGAATATTACTCAGCTATAAAATGAAACAAAATTGAGTTATTTGTAGTGAGGTGGATGGACCTAGAATCTGTCATACAGAGTGAGGTAAGTCAGAAAGAGAAAAACAAATACTGTATGTTAACACATATATACAGAATCAAAAAAAAAAAGAAATGGTCATGAAGAACCTAGTGGCAAGATGGGAATAAAGACTCAGACCTACTAGAGACTGACTTGAGGATATGGAGAGAGGGAAGGGTAAGCTGGGACGAAGGAGAGGGTGGCATGGACATATATACACTAACAAATGTAAAATAGATAGCTAGTGGGAAGCAGTTGCATAGCACAGGAGATCAGCTCAGTGCTTTGTGACCAGCTAGAAGGGTGGGATAGGGAGCGTGGGAGGGAGGGAGAACCAAGAGGGAAGAGATATGGGGATATATGTATATGTATAACTGATTCACTTTGTTATAAAGCAGAAACTAACACACCATTGTTAAGCAATTATACTCCAATAAAAACGTTAAAAAAAGGGGCTTCCCTGGTGGCGCAGTGGTTGAAAGTCCACCTGCCGATGCAGGGGACGCGGGTTCGTGCCTCGGTCTGGGAGGATCCCACGTGCCGCGTGCCGCGGAGCGGCTGGGCCCGTGGGCCATGGCTGCTGGGCCTGCGTGTCTGGAGCCTGTGCTCCACAATAGGAGACACCACAGCGGTGAGAGGCTCGTGTACCGCAAAAAAAAAAAAAAACACACGTTAAAAAAAAAAGTCTTTCTCCTTCTCTTGACTCCATACCTGAAATTCCAACATTTTTTTGTTAAAATAATGTACAATTACTTGTGAAATGCTTCTCAAAATACTAGAACAGGCTATAAGAGTAAATTACAAATGAGAAAACACAAATTACCAATAAACCTATGAAAAGATAAAAAAAAATAATAATAACTCCGAATGGATCCCTGACCTAATTGTAAGTCTTAAAGCTGTAGAATGCTTAGAAGAAAATGTGGGAAAGCTGCATGACTTTGAATTAGGCAACAATTTCTTGAATATGAGACTAAAAGCACAGGCAACAATGACAACAAAATAGATAAACTGAACTACACAAAAATTTAAAACTTCTTTTCATCCAAGGATCCAATTAACAGAGGGAAAAGGCAACTCATGGAATGGAAGAAAACATTTGCAAATAATATATCTTACAAGAGGTTAATATCCAGAATATTTAAATAACTCCTGCAACTGAACAACAACATTAAAATAACCTGATTAAAAATGGGCAAAGGACTTGAAAGAACATTTCTCCAAAGAAGATATACAAATGATGAATAAACACATGACAAGATGCTGAGTCTCATTAATTATTAGGAAAAAATATAAATCAAACCCACAGTGAGACACTGTCTCACATCCATTATGATTGTTACTACCAAAAAAAAGAAAGAAAAGAAAAGAAAAACAGAAAATAAGTTTGGGTAGGGATGTGGAGAAACTGTAACCCTTGTTTTCTGTTAGTGGGAAAGTAAATAGTACAGCAATTATTGAAAACAGTATGAAAAACAGTTCCTCAAAAAGTTAAAAATAGAATTACTTCTGGGTATATACCATAAAGAATTGAAAGTAGGGACTTGAAGAGATATATATGTTTATTACTGCATTATTGACAATAAGCAAAAGGTGGAAGCAATTTACCTATGTGCATTGATGGATAATTGGGTAAACAAAATGTGATAAATATGTACAATGAAATATTATTTAATCTCAAAAGTAAGGAAATTCTGATACATGTTATAACATGGGTGAAACCTGAGGACATTAACATACTAAGTTAAATAAGCCTATCACAAAAGTACAAATATCATTTGATTCCATGTAAATGAGGTACATAGACTGGTCAAATTCATAGAGAAAGTGGAAGGGTGGTTTCTAAGGGCTAGGGGAGAAGAGGATGAGGTGTTATTATGTAATGGGTACATTATACTTCTTTGCAGTTTATAAGTGTTTTTGCAAACCTTTTCTTTCTTCAAGTGTGAAACATATTACAACCACATTTTTTAATGATCCTTGTATCTTTTGTAATATTTAGCTGCAAGCAATATAAACTTTTTCAAGATATTTTAAGCAAAATATAAATGTACTAAGTGACTGTTAGATAATCACAGCTAATATTTACATAGGATGTAATGTGTGTCAGCAAAGACCTACAAAATAGGAGTTACTATCTCTACTCTACTGGTGAGAAACTGAGAGATTAGCAATTGAACTATGTGCAAAATATCACACATACATGTATAAAAATTAGGTGGTAGAAATTTGAATCCTGCAAATCCAGTCTCAAACCTGTGCTCTGGGACCAGATGTTCTCAAACTTGAAGCTTCATTAGAATAGTTTGGAGGACAGGTTAAATTATAGCTTGCTTCCCTCCTTATTCCCCACCACCAAAGTTGCTGATTTGGAAGAAACGCTAGAATAAGCATATACTGAGATCAATCTTCTGTCCTTTCCACAGTGGAACACTGACACCACTGCCAGCATTACTCCTAGGGTTCTCCTGAGACATCACTTTTCCTGCAATAGCACTGCCTGAAATGCTGTTTTGCTGTGGTCTCTGCCTCTTTGCATCCCACAACCCTGATTCAGGGTTAAAAGTTGGGTACATATGATTGAGCAGGGCTTGGATCACATTCCTTTATCCTGTTATAAGAAGGTGCTCAAGGCTTATCTCTGGAACTTTCAGATTCTATAGTGATTTGGGGGCTGACGGGTTGTTTCACTGAACAAGATGTATAAGCCAGGAAGTTCAGAAGCTAGGCAAACAAGAGACTGACAAATGTCCACCGTGATTCTCTTACTTAAATGGCAGGTAGATTAAAATATTATTCATTTTACAAATCTTTATTGAGCAAAAATTCTGTGCATGAACCATAAGGCATTTTGAATACAAACTTTCACTGTAAATGGCCCTGCCTTTGTTATCCCTACTCAAGGGAAAAAAGAGCAATGTGCATATATGACTTTCTGGAGGCCAACTGTGTAGCAAGGGTCTGAGTAGAAATCAGACTTCTGGTTGTATTCCTGCAAATTCTAGTCCCCTGGAAGTTGCTTTTGTCACAGTGTGCCTACCTACTTTTCATAGAATACTGTTACTCTATTTCAATTATTTCTGGAAACCTGAATCTACTCTCAGCCATTTCAGAAGGAATGAATGCATACCTCAAGTATCACTTATAATTTTCATTCAGTGCAACAGAATCCAATTCTAGTTAATTTAAGAGAACAGTGTATGGGAGGAAATGGGTACTTGATAAATCCAACCCAGGTCCAGAAGGAACAGAAGGCAGAAAGCCCTAAAGCACAGTCTTTTAAGGGTACCATTGTTAGAAACAAATGTTCCAACTATTTTGCGTACTATATTTCACTTTTCTCAAGTTTTAAATGTAAACAGAAGAGATTCCCACTGTCCTGGCTGCCACCAGACAGGAGAGAGCCAGCCCTGGATTAAGAATCAAAACAGGATTGTGTAAAAAAGCAAAGAATTGGCTTCTCACAGGAAGATCTGGATGCTGTTACCAGAAGGAGATGCACACTGCCTCCCTAACCCTCTGTCTTTTATTCCTGAGTGTAATACACATCACCAATCAAACAAAAGATCACAAAAGATCAGTGTGTTAAACTTAAAAGTATTTCTTTGTAACAGTTATTTTTCAGAAATTTTCCTCTTGGGCTTGCTTTAACTGGAAAGACATGATTGGTCAGGATGGCCCTATAAGTTTTTATGAACAAAATATTTCAAAGACTAATATGCCCTTAATGATATTTGCTACTAGTATAAATTTCTTCAAAAGTGATTAACATAAAATTCTCATTTCTATAGTTCACAAAGTATTTATCAGTATTTTATGGTTAGTTCAGCCTTTGTATTTAGATTCTTTTTTTCGCCTTCCTTTTCACTAATGGAATTAGTATTTGTTTTACACTAACATTTTATGACAATAATTAAACACATTTATTCTTATTAGACAATATAATTGAGCACATTAAAAATTGTGAGGCAAAATATTTGACCAGGTCACAAAAATGTGTAATAAAAGTTATATCCATTATACCCATATTCTAAAACCTGTATTGAAAATACCTATCACTGATAATGCAGTTATTCTTTTTGGACCCTAAAGGAAATTTTTTTCTAGAGGGTAAATCATTATTCATTAATATTCCTATTTAATACATCTCTGAATCTAAGAGTGGAAAAAAAGGATTAAAATTTTAATTGCTTTAAAGCAATCATTGAAATGAGATAATACCACTACTAGCGATGTTCTACCTTTCGGTGCCTTCTCCAACTTTGTCAGGGAGGCAGAGGAATCAGAATACAAATGCAAGTGCTGTGCAGCAAACCAACCAAAATGGTACATTTACTAGGATTTGTGTTGAAATATTTAACCAAATATATTTATTTTGCCAGTGACTTGTACTAGACTATCAATTGGTAGTTGTTTACTCATGATAATTTAAGCTCAAATAAGAATAAATTAAACAATATACTCTCTACATGTTGTAAAAGAACATGAGAAAAACAAACATTTAACCATTTATTATTCATATAATGTTTGGAATCATCTTTATGGTCATTTCTTTTCATATACAGTCTATTAACTTGACATATTTTTTACTAAACTTAAAGTTTTCTTGTGACTTGGAAAACAGCAAAATAGGAATACACCAATATGTTAAAACTTAGAACCCTCACAGTTTAGAAATAAAGATTCCTTTAAAGCGAATATGTAAGTAAATTTCCATAAAATTTGTCAATATAAACTTGGCCTTGACTAACTTGGACTTAGAAAATTAGACGACCTTCAACTATAGGTAATGATTGAACCACAAAGATGTCCCCCAAGAAAGCTCCAAAGCAGTTTAAATAATTATGTCAAACTGGGAAAAGGAAACCTGTGTTCATATGTGTTGATGTCCTTAGCCAAGAGGAGAGGATTTATAGGAGGAGAATGGAGTGGTGGTTGTTCTGAGGTCAGCAGTATCTTGGTAAAAGAACGTGGGGGTGTGTGTATGTGTGTGTGTGTGTGGGGGGGGTGTGTACCTGTGTGTGTCTGTGTCTGCTCGTCTGTGTGTGTATGTGGGGGCTGATGGGGATGGCCACCTGGGTTGAAACAGAAATCCAGCCTGTAGCCAGACGGAGAAGGACAAGTGTCAACTCCTCAAAAGAAAGAGGGCAGGTCACCCTGCTAACCCTGCTCCTCAGCCATGGGGAAATCCTTTCTCAGGTCAAGCTGAACTGAGACTTCAATCAGGAGCCAGAGATGAAGCTCCTCCTGTCCCAACAACATGGACACAGAGCCTAGTTTATGAAAAGAGATTTAGGAGCTCACCTTGCATATTTCTGGCCTTGGGCAATAGAATAATTCCAAAATTTCATCTTCTAGTCAAGATCTTACTATATAGCACCATTTATTTTCTCAGTGACTCAGACTATAGTTTGTCAAGAACCCATATAAATGAAGGTTCCTGCAGTTAGAAAGACTGAGGTCAGAAAGGGCTGATAAAAGGCAAGAAGTAAATTGATGCACTCTCTTATCTATGCATTAGATTTGGAGATTTATAGGAAAAAGTGAAGGCAACATTTGTGTGTGCTTTCTCGCCAAATCCATCATCTTCCCACAATTATCCTCCTCCCATTGTGTTTGACTAATGGTAACACCAGGCACTAATTCATCTATGCTGGAGATCTGGGTGATCTAGTGGACTTCCATTTCTTCTAATTACTCAAATCCAGCTACTCCCTAAATCTTGTTAACTCCATTTCCTTCAGACCTCAAACACTTGTCTGCTCTTTTTTCTCCATTTCCATTGTCAAAAACTCAACCCAAGCTGTCATTGGAGGGTTACTGGTATACTCTGAGACATGAAGTCTCACTGAAATCTGATTTAGGTATTATTTAGATGAGACATTAGGCTTTAGTGTTGGTGCTGGGATGAGTTAAGGTCTTCGAGACTGTTGGGATGGGATGTATCTTGCATGTGAGAAAGACATGAATTCTGGGAGACCATGGGGGAATGCTGTGGATTGAATGGTATCCTCCAAAATTCATATGTTGAAGCCTTAACACACAACGTGACTGTATTTAGAGATAAGACCTATAAGGAGGTAATAAAGATTAAATGAGGTCATAAGGGTGGAACCTCAATTCAATAGGATTAGTGTCCTTATAAGAAGAGGAATCAAAGTGCCCTGTACACAAAGGGTCATGTGAGCATGATGAGACAGCAGCACCCTAAAAACCTCAGAAGAAGAGGCCTCAAAAGCAGCCCTGACTTTGGACTCCTAGCTTCCAGAACTGTGAGAAAATTAAATTATTTTGTTTAGATAGTCCAACCTGTGGTAACTTGTTATGACAGCCTGACCTGATTAATACAGATTTTGGAGGCCATCCATTTCCTAAGTCCCCACCCTTACCTACTACCATATCCTTGTATTTATACTATTCTTCCACATACTAGATTGCTCACCGATTTTCAGATTAAGGTTTTCTTCCCCCATAACTTTGTATTTCAGCTACTCTTTTTCTTCTGGAACTAGTCTTTTTCACTTTGCTCTCTTTATAAATAATTGCTAAACCAGGGATAAATTAGAGGGATAAATTAGGAGTTTGGGATTAACATATACACACTACTACATATAAAATAGATAACCAACAAGGACCTACTGTATAGCACAGGGAACTATACTCAATATTTTATAATAGCCTATAAGGACAAATAATCTGAGAACAATAGATATATGTATGTACAACCGAATCTCTTTGCTGTACACTGAAACTAACACAACATTGTAAATCAACTATATTTCAATAAAAAACAACTTTTTAAAAGAAATTGCTAAGCTAAAATTTCTCCTGCCAGTATAAAGCAAGTTGACCACTCTCTCCTTGTATTTTATAACTAAATCTACTAAGAATTTAAAGATGGAATTATTTATTTACAGACTTCTTTTCTTTCCATTAGACTATGAGCTAATTGTCACAGAGTGCTTTGGAATTGAACAGATCTATGTTTGAATCCTAATTCTATAACTGATTATCCTTCTAAGTTAAACTATCCAAGTAAATTGAATATGATAACTAGCTTATTATGTTAATATACATTTTGAGATCACATGTTCATGTCGACATATTTGATGTTAATAATGTTATCATTTTTCATTTATTAGTAAAACACAGGTTTTGACACAGATTGAGCTGGCAATACTTGTTTATTGCAAAAAATCACATTGCAATAATGAACAAATGAGCAAATAAATTAATGGAGAATTGGAAACTGTGATAAAAGCACCTAAAAAAAAAAGGAAGAAAGAAAATCAATACAAACAAGAAAGTATAAGTGACCCTAAAGAGTAATATGGTACATAATCTCAGAGGTGGTGATGGTTAGTAGATGATCTTCGAAGTAACTTTTCACACTTTGCCTTGAAACATTTGGCTCCTTTTTGCCCCAAAGTTGAATATGAGTGGTAGCTTTTGCAACAAATGTAACTTGTTATTATTGCATTTTATGCCCTTCCCTGGGTGTATCATATGTTCCTGAACCTTGTTTTCCTTCACTAATTAGAAAAGCAGTCAAGATTTGAGGGTGCAAGGAAATGGATTAGATTTTGCAATTAAAAACAGTTGAGCAACATTTCAAGAAAATGCAGTGGAGGCAAATTTTGGCTGATAGAACAGATATATTAGAAACTATAGTCTTTACCTTTCTTTTAAAAAAAAAAAATATGGTGAAAGACCTTGAACCAACAGAGTTCTCCACTTACCACTTAAACTCTCAGTAATAGGAGATTAGTTTACAAATCTAGGCATGATGGAACATTTTCCAGTCCTTCCTTTCATGTTTTTGAAAAATGTTTAACAATTATTCCTTCTTCCTGAAACGATTAACTAACATCTTAACTAGCTTACTTTCCCTGTACATTTATTTGTCACGTGGCATTTATCACGCTGCATCTCAATGCATGATTAGGTGTTGATCTTGACTGCTGAACTGCATTTTCCACTGTTCCCTTCTCTGTGTGTTGTTGGTTAGCATGGGCCACACAGACTTTGAAGCCAGGTTTGAAGAATGCAAGCACAACAGCAGCTACTCTGTCATTCACACACACAGTTACGGACCCTCAGGTGCCCCTCATTGCAGGGATCATTGCCCAGGCCTGCAATAGTGCCTTCCCTTGGGGGTCCTCACTCAGCTTCTCCAGCTCCTGGACAATTGTGTGCAATTCAACTCCATGAGAAGGGCCTCCGGTTCTGCAGAAGAGCCATCCCACTAAAGTCAGGGGAGACAAGAACTTGCTTGAGAACAGCTCATCCTCTTGGGCTCCACTTCACTTTCCTGAGTCCCAGCTAGCTCTTTCTCTCCTACCTTACACCTTCAGAGCCATCTTCTCATCCTAACTGCCTGCCCTAAGGGCTTCAAGCTCCAGCATCAGATGTGAAGGCAGTGGCCTCAGACAAGATGCTTAACCAACTGCCACAGTTGCACAAGGCCAACTCTCTGTACCAGATCCCTTCACAGATATATATATACACACACACATATATATTATCAAATGAGAGTTCGTGTGACCGATGCACAATGAGGTCAAACAAACTGAAAAGTTAGAGTTTGGAGAGAGAAAAGTTTATTGTAGGGTCAAGGAAGGAGAACGAGTGGCTCATGCCCTCAAAACCCCAAACTCCCCTAAGGGTTTCAGAAAGGCATTTTTAAAGTCAAGGTGAGGGAGAGACGTGGTTAGTTGTTGCAGACTTCTTGGTGTCGGAATCCTTTGTTCTTTCATCTGTTCAGGTAGGTCAGGTCACGATGTTCCTGTAAACCTCCAACAAGACCAATGTTATTCTCTGTTATGCAAATTTTTATCTTTATATGAATGGACTCTTAAAAGCCAGAGCTCTGAGAATGGGCTCTCCTGTATATTTCAGGCTACAGGCAACATTCTTTTACAAAAGGTGCATAGCCAGCATGACTAAGCACAGGCAACAGAGCACAAAGTTTAAAGTAAAAGGAACAGATCTAATATGGAGTGAGATTTGTTCTTCCCAATGACATAGATACATATGTACACATACATATATACATGTAAACATATGTAATGTGCATTTATCAAAAAAGCAGAACCGTATAAGTGTATAGTTATATGTCTGCATAGGTCAGCACTATAGATATCTCCATCTATCTGTATCTGTAGTAGTTCTGCTTCTCTGATAGAACTCAGCGTTAGCCATGGTCACAAGTGTTGCTGTGTAGGGACTGTTACAAACCACTGTATCATCAGGGACAGGCACATTGTCTAACACATAGTAGATGCTACCTATAATAAAATGTAACAGAATATTTTGTTTCAAAACAGAATACAGTTCAAAATATATTTTGAAACAAAAAACTAAATAAATGAATGGGAAAATTCCCCAGGCAAGTTTCTCACAAAATAATGCAAAGTTATATAAGCAGGATATAAAAACACAGTTTAATATTGAAGTATTTGTAGGGCAATTGCTTGTTTAGGTAGTGTTTGAATACCTGGAGCTTGCCTTTAAAAGAGAATCAGGGGCTTCCCTGGTGGCGCAGTGGTTGGGAGTCTGCCTGCCGATGCAGGGGACGCGGGTTTGTGCCCCGGTCCAGGAGGATCCCATGTGCCGCAGAGCAGCTGGGCCCGTGAGCCATGGCCGCTGAGCCTGCACGTCCAGAGCTTGTGCTCCGCAATCGGAGAGGCCACAACAGTGAGAGGCCCACATACCACAAACAATAAATAAATAAATAACCCTTTTGATTTATTAAATCTTTAAAAATAAGATTCTTTTTCTAAAGTTCATACATAAATAACCTGCTTTGAGGGCTCCCATTTCTATAAGACCTCTGTAATATATTTTTTTCTCCTGTTAATCTGCCTTGTGTCAATTTAATTATTAGATCAGCCGAAAGAACTCAAGAGGGTTAGGGATGAAATCTCCCTCTCCCTTACGAGACTGTGATATATATTTTAAAACAACTGCATACATTTGAATATGAATTGTATATTGATTAGATGACACAATAAAATGTTATTTTTTTGACCCAATCATGGCATTGCAGTTTGTGGGAGAATATACCTCCCTTTAGAAAAAGCATGCTGAGTACTTGGGGGATGAAATGTCCTGATAAAGAGGTAGGCAAAGGGACCTCAGCAGTGTGACAAAATGTTAACACATGGTAAATGTTGCTGAAAAGTGTTCACTGTAGTATTTGCTTAACTTTTCTGTAAATGCTTAAGTTTTCAAAATAAATCAATGCAGAAAAATAAAATCCCTCTCTTCTTTTCCCTTTCTGATACGAAGGGAGGAAGATGTGTGGGCAATAGATTTATTGACATACAGTTTATACTCACCATTTACATTGTGTATTTACAAATTCACATACTTGCCGAAAGTTCTTTGTAACCTCAGAATCAATACCTGTGACATTTTCCTGGTCATTTACTCACAGGCACAGAGCAGTAAAAATGTGAGTCACCAAGTGGGCATGTTCTCATCTGCGGCTGAACAAGAGAGCCTTCTGCCTTCTTGTTTCAGCTCTCACACGTTTTTCACATTTTGTGCTTTTTGTTGGTGATTTTGCTGTTTAAACACCCCCAAGCATAGTGCTAAGTGCTGTTTAGGATTCCTAAGCACATGGATGCTGTGATGTGCTTTAGGGAGAAGCTGCGTTAGAGAAGCTTTATTCAGACACGAGTTATGCTGCTGCCCATCAGGTCAAGGTCAATGAATCAAGCATACCTATCAAATTAGGTGTCCTTACACAGAAACCACATAAAACAGGGTTATGAGGTTATCAGTTGACCACTTGTGACCCGAGGCTTGCAGGAACCCAACCCTGTATTTCCACCAGGAGCAATGGCCAGAATCTAGTAATTCAGTGTTTGCAGTGACTTTAGAGAACATACTTATCATGAATAACAAGAATCATCTGTATATGCAAATAAGCATGGTGGTAGACTTGGGCTTACCCTTCACCGGAATTAGATGTTTTATCCATGCATTTACTTTACCTCCACTTCCACCCCATCTCCAATAAATAAAGAGGAAAATATGACCACAAACTGACCACAGAGCACGGAGCAAACCAGGACAGGCTTCCCCAGTGAATCTGCGAGGTAAGGGGTGAGGGGGTGTTTCTCCAGCTGACGCCCTTCCTGAGGGGAAGGTAGGTCAAGAGTAGGCAATGGTTTCCCCTTAACCCAATGTCTGGGAAGAGGGGCATTTCTTCAGTGAAAGGGAGACTGTGATGGGCTATACCATGGCTATAAACCCATAATTAACCTGGTGCTTTTAATGCCAATTGAGGAGAATAAGTGGGCACAGCAGCAGGTGGCAGGCCATAGGCACTGCTAACTTGTAGACAGCCACTACCAGCCTGGACCCTTTCTGAACCTCAGTGATGTGCTGGAAAGACAGAAGCAGACAAAGGGAATGACCCACCCTGTGCTGGCTGCAGCCCAGAGACCCCAAGAGATCCTGCAGCATCCACGTGGATGCATTTGAGGTCAGGAGACCTGGGAGCTTCTACTTGAATCCTGGGTTTCCTCTGTGAGACAAGAGACATGGTTCTCCAGGACACGGAGTGTGGGCCAGGCAGAGGGGATGCATCTGCTTTGAAGAGTGGAGAGAAGCACTGGATCCACGAAGGATGCGCACTGGACAGGAGGTAGGTGACCAGCTTCTGTGTTTGTGCTCGGTAATAATTAGTCTTCAGGATCAGTCAGATAGTAACAGATGGCAACTCTAGGCATAGGATGTTCCTTGATGTGGGAATTTTTGAGAATTTCTTCAGAACGTGCTTTCCCGGGGTCTTCCCTCCCCATTTCAATTTGTATCTCTAGGTGTTGGTATATACCCATTCATCAAGTGTGCAAGCCATAGCTCTGCGTTCCAGAGCGGAAAGAAACAGAAGGCTGGGATTCAAAAATATTAGCATAAATCACCTTTTGTAAAAGAACTTTAAAGTGTATTTGATGTCACAGACGGGACTAGCTGCCTAAACAATGCCATCCTCCCCTGATCTCACTCCATTACCTTTACCTTACAATAAAGGCATGTGGAGATGACCAGGACTGACATAAACATTCCCCTTGTAGGCCTTCAGTCCCGCAGGTAACCCTCCCTGGTTCACAGCCTTGAGAGGTCTGCTGAGGAGGTTCTAGGAACAATTTTCTATTTCTTTTTTGTTTTTTTGATGTGGACCATTTTTAAAGTCTTTATTGAATTTGTTACAATTTTGCTTCTGTTTTATGTTTTGGTTTTTTTTTTTTTTTTTTTTTTTTTTTTGGCTGCGAGGCATGTGAGATCTTAGCTCCCCGACCACGGATCGAACCTGCACCCCCTGCGTTGGAAGGCGAAGTCCCAACGACTGGCCTGACAGGGAAGTCCCTGGGAATGATTTTCTTCCTTAATAAAAGAGTTGCCTGTCCTTTCCAGGTATCCTTTTTGTGCCAGGATCTGCCATACATCTCTGTGGCCATGAGGAAGACACCCCCAAATTAGGATGTGGAGGATGGGAAGCAGCTGGCTTCCAAATTTGTCAGCTCTGGAGCTCCCCACTTCTGGATCTGGGGAACTCTTGCTACTACCCTGCTCGCGATTGGCTGGGGGCAGAGGGGATATTCTGGCACTTGCAGCTGCATTGTACAGTGCAGGCTTATCTTTTGTGAGGAACAATAAAAGGAAAGCAGGTGTGAACAGACAACTGATTTCATTTGCATATTTGTCTAATTCCACTGATAATGCTTAGTTTAATGAGACACTAGCTCAGTTAACAGCAAGAATGCATTCCATGTATAAAATTCTTGGTTAGAAGCTTTCCACTAGAGTCACCCTCACATATCTTGTAAAGGTGATCCCATGCAATGCTTTGATCATAAATGTTAAAAATCTATTCTAGTGGTAGGTTGACTAAAGAAGAACTAATCATTCCATCACAAAGTGTGTGTGCGTGTGTGTGTGTGTAAAACAAAGATAGCAGAAATATTTACTATTTGCATAAGGTAGATGACAGTCACATCTAAAGAGGGAAAAGTGTGCAGAAAAATAATGCTGATCATACAGGAGAAAATATCTTTCAACCACATAGTTGAATAAAAGCTATTCACAGAAGCATTTATGTAACTAAGTTTCACAGAAAAATTTAAGATTTTTAAAAGTAGCTTTTTTAAAATAAAAAAATGTTGAATGCCTGTAATATTACTACACTGTCCAGAGATTGTCATTATTTTTTGTGTTAACTCTTTCAACTTGCATTATTTCTGTTTCATTTTCTTTTAATTCTTCCAATTTCCTGGATGTTTTAAAATATTTTACCATTCTTTCGTTTCCTCAAATGTAATGATTCCCTTCATGTTTAGGATCTGTCTTTCAGGAACTTTTTCTTGTTTTCCTTTCTCTCTGAGCTCTGTATCAGAGACACAGTACTACCCACCCGCAGAGCTCCAGTGTGAGATTTTTATGCACGGGAGTGAGAGAGTTTTTCAATATGCTTCCTTTCAGCTGCTGCTTTATTTCTCTGTGAGGAAGAGAAGGTCACATTCAACTCTGCTTCCTGGTCTTCTTCAGAAATTATTTAAAATAGAAACGATAGGACTTTCAGGTTCTGATTAAATGCAGTTCTAGTAGGAAAAGAAAGAAATTATTTTTTTTTCCTGTCTGGTGATTTATGTATAATTTATTAGTTTTCAAAAAACTATAAAATATTTTAAATCAAATCCATCTTTGATTTTTGAGTATCACCTAAGATTATTTTACCTCTCCTGTGACTAAGTATCCCTGTTATTCAGGCATTTACTTCCTTGGCTTTGGAGAACTCTATTATATAAATCTGTAATATCCACTGATAAAATAATTTTGTCTGTTATTTATAAGATTCATTAGCTCTCATTGGCTTCAAAATATTCCATAAATGATTTTATTCATTGTCACATTTCATGAATTAAATATTATTAAATCTTACTATGAGACTGGCCATTGATTCTCAAACCCGCACTTTAGCAAATCATTTTATGTTGTTCTGTATTATTTTCCACTATTAATGGAATAATCACTTTGTAAATTCTTATGAATAGAAACCAAGACCGTGATGTCTGGACTGAAATGCTTAGGTAGACATTCAATCAAGCCAAACTTAAGAAGCTCCCTCTCACTGCTTTTCAGAGGTGTGGACCCTTGGCACGACCTATGAGGCATTTATATACATGTTTGTTTGTTTCTTAGGACTCATTTCATACTAAGAGATCATAAATACATGTGTGTATGTGTGTGTGTGCACATCCCCTAGTTATACAACTGTGAAGGGGCTTAGATGGACAGCAACCAAGACCCAGTTTTTGTCTCTTGATAAGTGAGTGGAATGGTAGAGCAGAGGGTCATAACTAAATGGAAAGCAGTCAGATATGAGAAGTCCTTCTAGAAACCAAGAGAAGAGAAAAGCCACATAACAGTAAGTGAGCCAAGATGATAACTAGAATCTTCATGTCCACCAAATAATGCAAGGTGCCACCTCAGAGGGTAGTGGAAGGTAGGATGGGTGCAGAGCGGACCCCTCTTCATAGGCACATCAGCAAGGTCAGGGAGGGTGGTAACATGAGGTGCTGGGATACCTGGATGTACTGTGTCCTACCACTGTGGTGAGGAGTGTTCCCTGGGTGTGTTTAATCAGAAAGCAGTGTTGGAGTGAAGTAAGTCAGAAAGGGAAAAACAAATATCGTATGCTAACGCACATATATGGAATCTAAAAAAAAAAAAAAAAAAGGTACTGATGAACCTAGCAACAGGGAAGGAATAAAGACTTAGACATAGAAAATGGACTTGAGGACACAGGGAGGGGGAAGGGTAAGCTGGGACAAAGTGAGAGAGTGGCACGGGCACATATACACTACCAAATGTAAAATAGATAGCTAGTGGGAAACAGCTGTGCTGCATGGGGAGATCAGCTCGGTGCTTTGTGACCATCTAGAGGGGTGGGATAGGGAGGGTAGGAGGGAGCCTCAAGGGGGAGGGGATATGGGGATATATGTATGCATATGGCTGGTTCATTTTGTTACACAGCAGAAACTAACACAATTTTGTAAAGTAATGATACTCCAATAAAGATCTATTAAAAAATTAATGAATTGATTTTAGAGAAATTCAAATGAGGGCACAGCTGTTTATTTACAAGTAAGTGTATCCTAAGATTTCTTATAATAGAAATAAATAAGCAACAAACTATTCACCAGGGTGGATCAGGAAAATAGAGAGAGTACACACCAGGGAATATTATGCAGCTGTGACGAGATGACACAGACCTTTAAGTATTGTCTGGGGTACATTGCCAAGGTGTGATGTTGAACAGCAATAACAACAAAAAAAGGTACTGCAACTCTCCATCTTTCTCCTGTTTTCCCCTCTCTCTTCCACTCTGTGTACACAAACACACTCAGACACACACACATACACCTACATACCACACACAGTCACACATACACACACACCTACACACCACACACACATACATATAAAATGAGCCCCAAGAAATAAGATGAAGCGTGTGTATAAATTCTCCATGGCACCAGCCGATGCATCCCCCGTATTTCAAATGGAGCCAGAGTGGGCTCCCCAAGTTCTGCTTTTCATACCAACATCGCACATTATTTAATTCTTTAGATGAGCCTGTATTTATTTATCACATAACCTAAGAACAACAGCAAAAGCTTACCAGGAGGTCGAAGGGAGGGGGTTTAAGTCCAGGTTAGCCAGAAGAAGAGGCAGAATCAGATGTGAGGCAGTGGGGCTAGGACCAGAGCTCAGAATGGGGGCTCCAGGCAAGAGGGGGAAGCTTGTTCACATGGTGTATCATGACCTCTGGGTTCTTCTTTATCTCCTGAAAAATTGTACTGCACTTTAAAAATTGATAAAGCACAGTTGCTTTAAAGTTTAAAAGATATATACAAATGAAGGCTTTACATTTTCTAAACTAAATGAATTCCCTCTCACTGGTTGGTCGAAAACTTGATATAAAGCAAATCCAAAAGCCCTTGGCATTCATACATGCAACATTTGAAATTCTTGACTAAATAAGGGACCTATCCTGAAAGTCTGTGATACAGTAATTTGTGGGTTTTGCTAAGGGGTCACTTTGAACAATGGATACCTAGATCCTGGAGTTCAGAGCTAGTCTTTTACTAATTCCTGAACCTGAGCTCATTTGCTGATTACTGTCGACTGAGAAAAAATGCACAGCCTAAAAGTTGAGAGTTATGTTTTATTCAGGGGACAAAACTGAGGACTTAAGCCCGGGACACAGCATCTCAGATAATTCTGAGGGACTCCTCCAAAGTAGTAAGGGGGGAGCCAGGATATAGAGGAGTTTTTGCCACAAAGGCCAGGTATTTGGAACATCAAAAGATTACTGTTAATTAAAGAAAACCAGACATCTCAAGTTAAAGAATTTAGTGCTTTTACATGTATAGGAAGATGCAAGAATCTGGGCTCACTGAAATCACCCCATGGACCGGCACCTCAGCCATCTGAGGCCAGTGTCCTGTGCTTTCTCATCCTGAGTCCCCTCAGGGTACAAGTCAGGGCATGGCTGCAGTGGCTGATGGTTGATGGGGGGCATCCTGTTTCCATCCTGAGTTCCCTCAGAGCTCACCTTTGGGGAGGCTGTAAAGTGATGGCTTGATGGCTGCAACAGCTTTTTTGTACTGATATGGCAGCGACATTTTTCATTCACAGCATGATCTCTGTTATGGACTGGATGTTTGCCCCTGCCCCATTCATATGTTGAAGCCCTGAATCCAAGTGTGTCTGTATTTGGTATAAGAAAGTGTGCTTTGGTATAAAGAAGGTGGACCCCTGATCCAGTGGAATTAGTATCCTGTTAGGAAGAGACACCAGATAGTGCCCCCCTCCCCCTCTGTTAGCACAGACACCGAGGAAAGGCCTGTGAGGACAGAATGAACAAGGAGATAGCCACTGTCACCCACCAAATCAGCCAGAAAGTTGAGTTTTGGTTCCAGCCTCAAGAACTGTGAAAAATGAATGAATTTCTGTTGTTTAAGGCCCCCAGTCTGTGATATTTTGTCACGGCAGCCTGAGGCAGCTAATACAATCTCATACACGTTTTGTCTGAGAAATGAAATGTAGCAGTGGTTTGAGGGGTCCACACACAACTAGGAGGATGTGAATGTCAAGGACTTACTTTACTCAACTGTTACGGTAAAGAGTTTTAAGTGATCCTCAACTTGTCTTCAAAGATCATTCACTCTCATGTCCCCCATGTAAGGGAAATATAAGTATGCCAAAACTTTATAATTAAAACATCTTCATTTTAATAACCATTGTTGCTTTCCAAAACAATAATATATGACACACTTCAACTCAAATTAAGGGTTCAAGGTATTATAAGAAATCTAAACTATTACAATGATTGAATAAGTTATATATATTCAAAAGAAAAATAAGCCTACATTTATTAAAGGTTTAAAAGATATATATTAAGTATAGTTTTGAAGAAATGTTTATGCTCTGAAGCATCCTGCCCAGACAGCTCTGTGTCGATGGTATGACCCACTTGTGCTTTGTTACAGAACCTCTCTTTGAGAAATGAGGAGTATGTAGGATGTATTTCAATGACACACAACAAAAGCGTAACTGTATTTACTTTTCTTTCTTTTTAGGACTGTGTTTACAGTCTTTTTCTTTCTGCTTGAAAATAGAATTCATGAAACACAGATCTGTAGACTAGATCCTTCTCTGTTTTGATGCTAGTGTGTCTTCCTTATACTTCACACAGTGCACTTATTCTTAGACCAAGACACCACTCAGCTTTCTTTATTCTTTTTTTTTTTGGAGAAAAACCAGTTTTCTGGTTTTTTTTCTGATTTTCACTACAAGAGATAAGGAGACATTGGTGAGAGCCTTCAGGCTAAGCCAAGGTGACTGGTGAGTGTTGGGTGGTGTGCTTGCAAGAGTTATGTTGGCTTTGAATCTTGCATCTCTTTTCATGGGTACATCTTAGTGCTAGTTTAGATCAAGGCCTGGTGTTTGGGCTCCTATCTGATTTGAGGGGGAGCTTGAACACAGGTGATGCAAGTAGGCATTTTAGAAGGCAAAATCAGAATTTTAGAAGGCCGTCAGAATCACTTCCCAGACTCCTTGGCTACTTGATTCACAGATGCTCATTTCGGACTCATTTGCTTTCTCCTCTTTTAGGACTCTTGCTCATTTTACTTTGCCTTAAAAGCGTAGGATGAACCTTCACTGTCAAATTGAAATTGTGAGCATTGCTTGTACTGACACTTCCATCCAATTTTTTTGGAAATAATGCTTTTTTTCTTTTTAAAGTTTCACTTTTGCCCTCCTAATGTCTTGAAGTAGAGTTCAATTTCCTTGCTCTGTTAGCTTTCCTGTCCTCTTTTTCTTCCTTGTGCATCTCTATGCTAATTTTAGTTTGTTCAGACTTAGACTCTAAATTGACCTGTTTTAGCAATGCTTCCTGGAAGCATTAGCTTTGGTCCTTGTTCCACTGACAAATATTTTGTCCTACATTTTCAGGCATGTATATTTACTAGCAGATCTGAAAATATAATTTGTTTTCCAATTCAAAAGTTTCTCCAGCCAAAAGATTGGTTTTGAAGACACCCAATGAAGCACACTTACAGAGGTTGATAAAACCTTTCTTTAAAGTGAGGTGGACCAATCCAGTTCTAGGGAGGACATTATTAGTAGACTTACCTTCACCTTAACTAGAAGATGCAAAATCAAATTCAAATCTTTCTTGATAAATAACAGATACTTGCTTTTCTATTTGGAATAATTCTTCTTGTTCTGGAAAGCCAGCTTCCTGAAGAGGAACTAACAAATCCTTCACAATACATCCCTGGAGATGTTATCCATGCTGGAGTCCTTTCCAGAGGGATTCACTATGTCCCGGGTCTGAGCAGTTTACTCTGTCTGCTGTGAAGTAAGTTTTACTTTTAACGCACATAGATAACATGTGAGATGGTGAGATTATTTTCTCATCTGTAACTGGACATCTTGTGCTTCTCTCACTTTGTAGTTTTCATTTTCCAAGACTAAAACCAACATTCTGTTGTTGTCCTGGTTATTCTTCAGCAGTTTACAAGTGTTAGTGATACTTCAGCATGGTGTCATTTCTCTCTCCTTTGTTTCCTTCTTTCTTCTACACTGTACTGAAAAAACTATTTAAGGCACATTTTCTGGGCCATTTTCTGCCTTGGCCACCTCCTTTGCCTCTGTGCTTTTCCTCCTCACACTCCAGGCTCTGGGAAGCTGGCTGGCAGCCCTGGGACCCCCACTTCTGTGGCTCTATCTCCCCACCAGAGACTTCTGTGACCATATTCAAAATTGTTCTCTGCAGTAGCATAAAGCTTGTCTGAGAGGCTACGATCCCTGGACTTTTAATACAGTGAACCTGATTCCTGCTCAAAGATGAAAAGAGAAGTATGGATAACCAACAAGGACCTACTGTATAGCACAGGGAACTCTGCTCAATATTATATAACAACCTAAGTGGGAAAATAATTTGAAAAAGAATAGATACATGTATATGTATAACTGAATCACTTTGCTGTACACCTGAAACTAACACAGCATTGTTAATCAACTATACTCCAATATGAAGTAAAAAGTTAAAAAAATAAGGTTACCATGTATCTAAATAACATTTTGCCTTGAAAAACAGAAGTACTAATGGTGTTTTCATTCACCAGATAGTATCAACTTTGTAAATTAGATGGAGGGAGATTTCCTAGTAAAATATCCATGAGATAGCTGTTAAAGGGAGAGAGAGAGAAGGGAGGAAAGGCTGATCTTTCAAGAAGAAACTGAGAAATATTGTGCAAGACACTGGGATTAAAAAGTCCTTACATGATTTTAAATCAAGCCACCACCTTGGGAGGGAGAAGGGACCTTAAGTACTTGCACATCAACCCTGCATCTAGTGCCTATGCACACCCTCCTTTGTTCCTGCCATGTGTCCAGGATGGGCAAGTTTACACCTGTCTGCCCCACAGGTATGCTTTTTCTGCAATCCTTCTGAGACTGAGATTCTGAGACTCTTCATCATTAACTTCCACTTTCGATCATAGGGCACACATCAAAGTAAAGTAACCCAACTCTGCCTTCAGATTATATAAAGGGGAAGCAAATAGGACTCTCTCTCGCTGAGCATCTGGGTAAGAACAGAAATCATAGCAATTTTCTTACAGCAGCAGGATCCATATTCTTTTATTCAGTATCCAGTACCCTACCCTCAAAATTTCCCAATTTCTCTTTTGGTAGCGGATGTGATTCTTAAATAAAGGAGGGTGGTTTGTGATATAAGGTTCACTTCATGTCAGAAACTCAGAGTGAACTCAACTGTAATTTCCAAATAAGATTTTGGTGAGGTGTAGGTAGCACAGAGGAAGAAGCAGTTCCCTGAAGGAGAATCATGATTATTGCCTCACCTGCCTTCAGAACTTGCCTGTGCTCTCTGGAAGTTTTGAGGAAGCTTTGTGTGCTAAAATTATTGGAAATCAGCAGGATTTTCACATATGCATCCTGGGAAGAGAGACAAAAGGGTGCAATTCAGTTGTTGTCATGCACCTGTTTTTTTATTTTAAAGGAAATCAAGCCTCTTTTATTTTCCCCTTTCTTTCTGGGCAGCAGAGCTTCTCCAGTGGGGCTACCTTTGTGCCAGCTTTCTGACATCCGTATTAACAGAAACTCCCGAAGCCAGTACAATGCAAAAATGTTATGTGCAATAATTCACAGGAGATCAGGTAAGTAATTTTCATTGTACTCTGAAATCAAAGAAGCAAAATAACTTGTTTCTTGACACTACAAACATCAGGGAACTTTCAACACATCACATCTTTTTCTGGGGCCAACAGAGATTTGCAGGCCAAATGCTGGTCCATCAAAAGAAATTTCTGTTTTCATGAACAAAGGATTTCCAGTTGAATTAATACTATTCCTAAAAACTATTAATGCAAAAGTACCATAATTGTTATTGTTCATAATGATTCATGAGCATTGACATTTTCTGAGAATTCTGCCAGCAAGCGAACTGACTACAAAACATTTGCATCCACTTGAAATTGTTGCTTGAGTTGGAAAAACACACAATACAATGTTGTCTTAAACAGAAAAGTCATTTTCAGTCTCACAGGATATAATTCTACATGTTGAGATTGACTATGTCCTTAAAACCCAATTTTCCAAAGAGTTTAATAAATGGTTATTTATAGAAAGAATTTGAATCAGATACTATAAATTATAATTTCTTAGTAATATGAAAAGAATTGATAGAGATGGACAAGAGTTGGGTTCTAGTGTATTCTGCCCAATCTGTCATCTTCAGGAGAGTTCATATAAATGTAACTCAGTAAGACTAATATTGAAGGAATCTCAGGTATCAATGCACTGGTAACATTTTGAGGCTGTTTTATGGTTCTTTCACCCAGTTTCTGACCACACTTCACTCTGCATTTCCTTCCCGTGTTCACTTCCCTTCAACTGAGACAGGAAGGGGGCAGGGCACAACCTTTAAAAGAGTGACATAGCTGTTGAGGACACAACATAAACTGGTTAGAACCAACTAAGTTCAAGATGGCAGATGATTCGACTTCCAGTAGACCTTGAGCCTCATTATATGTTCATTGTAATACATCAGCATCTAAATGATACACCCACAGGCGCCATGAAAGTTCTGAGGCTGACCATAAAAGGCCAAAAAGTGGGCAGTGACCCAATTCTTGGAAATCTCTGCTCCTTTCCCAAAACAGTTGGAATAATCCTCCCACTCATTAGCCTATACAATTACCCAGCCTATAAAAATTAATAGAAAAATCATATTTTGGGGCCTCTCGTCTTCTGAGATGGCCCACACTCTGTCTATGGAGTGTATATCTCCCTGAATAAAACTTTCATTTACTATGGCACACTCTTGAATTCTTTTCTGGGTGAAACCAAGAATCAACACTCGGTGGCCATCCCAGTGACTCGCCTGCAACCTGGGATGTGACCATCCTCTCGTACCCCACCTTTCTTCCCTGCAACACAACCACCATCATAGAAACTAGTCCTAACGTAAAGACATGTGCATTATACTATATAAAATGGAGTCTGCAAGAAATTTAATTCTAATTTTCAATTAATAAATGCTCATTTTAGAATCTTAGAAAATATGCTAAAATATAGAGGAGTGTAAACCAACAAGCACAAGCATAATTTTTTTTCAATAAACATTTATTAGACACCAATTATGTGCATGGTGTGCTGGGGAAATTTTAAGAGGCAACCTGACCTCAAGAAACAGTTTACCAAGAAGACATGGATTTTGCTATATTGAGCGATAAAAATATAAAGCATAAGAAAAGAAAATAATTATACTGTATTGAACTAGAAACATTGGAAATGTTTGTTATGGACAGGGACATTTTGGAAGTATAACTTATGGGATTAGAAGGAGTAGAGATCCAGAGAGAAAGATTATCATAATTGTAATCTCAAGGTGAGAAAGCATAGATCTAGCAGGACATTGTAACTCGATCAGATTGAGCAGTGCACCAGTGGGAAAAAAGTCAGGTGAAGACCATAAAGGGCCTCAAATCATTTACACATTAAGGTTTCCCCAAAGGGGAGAAGAAAAGTATATGTCAGGGGCTTCCCTGGTGGCGCAGTGGTTGAGAGTCCGCCTGCCGATGCAGGGGACGCGGGTTCGCGCCCCGGTCCAGGAAGATCCCACGTGCTGCGGAGCGGCTGGGCCCGTGAGCCATGGCCGCTGAGCCTGCGCGTCCGGAGCCTGTGCTCTGCAACGGGAGAGGCCACAACAGTGAGAGGCCCACGTACCACAAAAAACTAAATATTTATATATATATATATATATATATATATATGTCAATATTTAGTGAAATTAATCTGCTGTGATTAATGATTAAAGCAGGGGGCAAGAGAACATTGCTATCACCAGAACAAAAAGAAATTACTTTCTTAGTTATGGAAATGACCGTTAACACAGAGGCTGAAATGCATGTAAAACAACAACTGTGGTTGTAGGATTGATAGGAATTTCAGGCAATGGGATAGAGTGACAAGGGTGAAATAAGTTTTGCAGTTTACCCTAAAGTTTTCTGTTTAATGGGTAGAGATTTAACTATTAACAGATAGAGAGGAACAGAGTAGAGGGACCCAAAATGGAGAAACATTTTGGTAAACATTTTTTAATAAACCTTTTATTTTCAAATGATTTTAGGTTTACATAAAAGTTGCAAAGATAGTGCAGAGTCCTTGTATGACCCTACATTCAGCTTCTCCTCTTGTTAAAAACTTACACTAGTGTGGTTCATGTGTCACAAGTAATGAACCGAAATTGATCCTTTATTATCAGATAAAGTCCATGCTTTATTCAGATTTCCTTAGTTTTTACCAAATGTTCTTTTTTTGTTCCAGAATTCCATCCAGGATGCCACATTACATTTAGTCCCCATGTCTCCTGAGGCTCCTCTAGAGTCAAGGCTCAATGGCCTTGACTTTTAAGGAATAAGCGCCAAGCGTTTTGTAGAATGTCCTCCCACTGGGGTTTGTCTTACTCTTTTTCTCATGAATCCACTGGGGTTTGTCTTACTCTTTTTCTCATGAATCCACTGGGGTTTGTCTTACTCTTTTTCTCATGAATCCACTGGGGTTAGGGTTTTTAGGAAGAACACCACACAGGTCGAATACCATTCTTATCACATCTCAGGGGTAGAAACTGTCAGCATGACTTACCACAGCTGACACTGACCTTCATCGTGTGGCTGAGGGAGTGTCTGTCAGGTTTATCCATTGCAAAGTTACTCTTTCCTTTGCCTTTTTCCTTATTATCCTCTTTGGGAGACAGTCATAAGGCACAGCCCACATTTAAGTGGTAGATACTTATGTTCTACTTCCTCGAGAGGGTAAATGGAGTTTTTGATATTTGCATTTCACAATGAGGATATGTCTTACGGGAACTTCTTCACTAACCAGATCAGTGGCCCATCTAAATTAGATAACCACCCACAGAAGCATGAAGTCACTGCAGGAGGAACCAAGGGTCTGTTTGGGATCCTGGTTTCCCCACACTGCTTTCATAACATACTGTATAGCACTCCATTTATTTTCTTGAAATGAACTTACAGATAACACAAACTATGCAGAAGCAAATTTCCAAAAATATGTAAATTACTTAATTGTAATATGAAGGCAAAATAATGTCAAAGTAAATTTTAATAAAATGCATTATTTTACATGCAAATTCCAAAGCCTTGCTACCCTAGAAGACATACTGAATTACTCTGATATGTACACCTTACAATAGTCAGGGTTAGTAACACCAGTTGCTGAAATAATCATTCTAAAACTCACAGGAGAGTAACAGGATGCAGGTGTCTCTCGGTTCGGTTCCACCCGTTATACCCGCAGGCCTCCTGCACCTCGTGGCTTCGCATCCCCTGGACCCAGTGTTCTCCACTGCGGCCTCTGCCTCTGGCCAGGAGAGAACAGGGCGCAGACACTGAGAAGGCAAATGTTTATAAATCCTCAGCCCAGAGGGGCACACATTGGTGAGAAATGCTCACACCACCACCCCCCTACTTATGGGAGGCTGGGGTACCAGGTTGGATAACAGGGCTGAAGAGGAGGAGACAGGATTCATTTAACACAGGGCAGCGTGGTCTCCACTCACCCAGAGCCAGGCCAGTGGGGTGGCTGCCACCACAGGTCAGTACACACACGTATGGACCACAACTCAATGTTTTTTAAGGTGTTTCTGCCAGTGGTGTGATTTTATTCTGAAATGATAACCAATACCTGTTACAATTTTGCAATAAAAGAAAGTACAAACTTCCTCACTTTTCATGGTATTTGTGTTTATGGAATAGTCAGTTGATGAAATTTGTACAAGATGCTTTGTGCTTATGTGGAAACAGAGCTTGCTTCTCTATGAGGATAATTATAAAGACACTGTCACCTGTACTATTCTCTGGCTAGACAACAACTTCTACATGGGCTGCAAGCAATACCTCACTCTGGAAAGTCTCCATGTTGTGGACATACAATGCCAGTAGCCCTCTTCCATAGCAACCACTGAGACAAACTAAGACACCCGCTCTAATTTTAAAATCCTTCAAGGAGGTGGGGTACCCCGATGGAGAACCACAGAATTAGCAGAAGAGAGAGAAGGCAGATGTGGACAAAGAGAAAAACTGGGTGGGCAAAATGAAAAATATGTGGCAGAAGGCATAAAAAGAGGTAGATTACAGAAAGGGAAAAAGTAAGGCAGTCCGGGTGCTTGGAGATAACTGAGGGTAGCTTTAAATTTATTTTTATCTAAACTTGGAACTCTATCATTTATGCCAAATAGCACGTGCTGGATGTCAGTCAATGCCCAGCTGATGTTTTCCACGATGAAGAAAAACTCTGATGCCACGTCACTATAGGGTTTAATTTTAATGGTGTCCTTCTAAATGTTATTAATATTAAAGGAATATTGTTATGGATGACAAGTAGGTCACAGATGTAGTTGACAATACCACAAATGCTACAATTCTTGAGTCAGCACAGACATAACTGCCACCAAATACTGCCCTTATTTATCCTGTCCTTTTCATTATCCCTTGATCAGATTTATTCACCTCAACTTTAGGCTCTGTTAGCTTCAAGGGAAGATGAGGAGATACATTTTATCATCCATCGCACCCTTCCCTGATCTTTTAATGAAGCAAGTCACTTGCACAGGCAAAAAAAATATAGAAAATAGACTTTTTTATACAATTCATTTCAGAAAAAGAGGATTTGCTTTGCTTTGTTTGATTGTTTAATAAGAATTAATACTTTGCTAGCAGAGTATTAACAGGAGTGGGAAAGTTCTATTTGTCTTTTTTTTTATTGAAGTATAGTTGATTTACAATGTGGTGTTAGTTTCAGGTAGACAGCAAAGTGATTCAGATATATAGATATATAGATTTAGATTCTTTTTCAGATTCTTTTCCCTTATAGGTTATTACAAAATATTGAGTAGAGTTCCCTGTGCTATACAGTAGGTCCTTGTTGGTTATCTATTTTATACATAGTAACATGTATATTTTAATCCCAAACTCCTAATTTGTCCCTATTTGCCTTTTTAAAATAAATTGCATGCCATATATGGGCCCCTTGCTAGCCACCTCTTCACTCTCAGAATTCCGTGCACTTGACTTCTGCTCTTTGCTTCCCCATCAGGCCCTCCCCATGTCCATCCTCAGAACCTGACACCACCACCAGGGAATTAATGCACTACAAGCCAGGGAAGGAGGCCGGGGAGGAAGCAGCAGAAGGGTGGGGTGTGGGGAAAGTGAGGCGGCAGGAGGGCAGTGTGAGGGCTGTGCCTGATGACAGGAGAAGAGGAGCCGGGTGGTTCAAGGGCAGAGAGTGAAGATTCTCCTATGATTCTTTTTTTTTAGCTGATTTTTTTACTATCAACATTTTAAGTTATTTATTTATTTATTTTTAACATCTTTATTGGAGTATAATTGCTTTACAATGGTGTGTTAGTTTCTGCTTTATAACAAAGTGAATCAGCTATACATATACATATGTTCCCATATCTCTTCCCTCTTGCGTCTCCCTCCCTCCCACCCTCCCTATCCCACCCCTCTAGGTGGTTACAGAGCACCAAGCTGATCTCCCCGTGCTATGTGGCTGCTTCCCGCATAGCTATTTTACGTTTGGTAGTGTATATATGTCCATGCCACTCTCTCACTTTGTCCCAGCTTACCCTTCCCCCTCCCCATCTGAGGATGCTCTGTGGACAGGACTCTCACCATCTTCTCTGGGGTTCTCGTGTGACTCTGGGAGTTACAGTCCTAGCAGATGGTGGAGGGGGGGCGCCTAGCCAATTGGCAGAGTTATCTGATCTAAAGATGAGAAGCCTGGTGCCTGAGTTAGAATTCAATGTTGATATTAGAGGATTAGAAAAAAATAAAATTCCAGCCAGCACGAGGTGTTGCACTGAGCTGAGCAATATCTCATTATTTCAGACCCCGCTCATTCAGAATGAGTGACCTCTGTTCAAGGACTGTAGCTATTATAGTCTCCTGTATCATTTGATATGAAATTCTTACTGTATTTTTCCACAAACATAAAGATGTTCATTAGTCATTTACTTACAATCACCATTCTAAATGCAACAGACATTGTTGTGTAGAAGTCTTAAGGCGAGAGTAGTAGAATGATTGTTAAGAGAAGTTTTTAAATTGAATTGTTTCAATTAACGCAGTAAAATTGACTTTCTATGTGTACAGTTGTATAAATTATACATGTACAGACTCACATAATGAACACTACAAGCAAGATACAAACCACCTCCATCACTGCAAGAACTGTCTCTGCGCCCCATGGATCTCTCTGCAGTCAAACTCTATCCCTAACCCCTGGTGCCCATGCATCTGTCCTCCAGGGAACTATATAAGTATGCATTAGCCTTTGCCTATGAGCTTCTGTCATTTAGAATAATGCCTTTGAGATCCATTTCAGTTGCTTAGCATATCGGCAGTTTATTCCTTTTCATTGCTGTATAGTATTCCATTGTATGGACTTACTATATCTGCTCACTTCTTCACCTGTTGAAAGACATTGGGGTTGTTTCAAGTTTGGCATAATTATGAAGAGTTGCATAAACATTCAGGAACAGAGTTTTGTGTGAATGTATGACTTTATTTATCCAGGATAAATACCTTAGAGTGAGATGACTGTGTTACATAAGTATGTGTTTAACACTACAAACTGTTTTTCAGAATGTTTGTACTATTTCTCACTCCCAACTGTATTGTGTGAGATGCTCCACATCCCCTTCAGTGGCATTTTCGGTATATATTATATATATATGCCATTCTACTGGCTGTATAGTGATTTGTGATATTGTGGTCTTGAACTTATATTGCTAGTGATGCTGAACATTTTTTCATGTGGTTATTTATCATTTACATATCCTCATTGGCAAAGAGTCTATTCATAAACACTTTAGCTCATTTAAAAAAAATATGTTATTCTTCACTTACTGTTGAATTTTAAGAGTTTTTAAAATGTATTTATTCTGGACATAAGAAGTGTGTCAAATATGTAATTTCAAAATGTTTTCATCTATAGATTGTTTTTTTATTCTCTCAAGAAACACCTCACAGAACAAGCAGTTTTAGCTTTGAAAAAATCTATTTTTTGCTATTGCTTTTAATGAGTTCTGCTTTTGAGGTCCTATCTCATACTGTTTACCCCAGGCAGGGAGATATTCTCGCTTCCTTCTAAAAGTTTGATAGTTTCTATTTTACGCTTAAATACACGGTCCATTTTGAGTTAGTTTTTGTAGAATTTGTGAGGTTTGGGTAAAATCTATTTTTTTTATGTGTGGATTCTTGTCCAAGTGTTCCAACACAATTTGTTAAAGAGAACACTTTTCTTCGTTGAATTGTCTTTGCACTTTTGTCAAAAATCAATTGGGCCTTATTTGTATGAGTCTGTTCATCAGCATTCCATTCTGCTGCCTTGATCAGCATGTCCACTGCTCACCATCCTTACTGTCCTCTTTACTGCAGCTATGGAGTAAATCTTAAAGCCCGGGGAAGTGAGTCTGCTAGCATCCTTCTTTATCAGATTTGTTTGGGGTGTACTTGTTCCTTTGGCTTTCATATAAATTTGAAAATCAGTTTATCTGTGACTATAAAAATTCATCCTGGGATTTTGTTTAGAACTGTGATTAAATCTGTAGTATAATTTGGGGTTATATGACTGTATTATATGACTGTATATGACCTGTATTATATTGAGTGTTCCAGTCCATAAAATTAATGTTTTTCAATTTATTCAGATGCTTTCTGTTGCTTTTAACATTTTCTGTTTTCAACATGCAGATCATGTCTATATTTTGATCGATTTATACCTATTTCATTTTTTGAAACTATTGTAAATTGTAGTCATATTATATTAATTTAATTTTCAACTTTTTTTGCTGATACATAAAAATAGAAAATTAATTTTTTGTGTTGATCTTGCAACACGCAACCTTGATCAGCTCATTTGTTAGTTCTAGGAGGTATTTCTGTATATTCCTGTGGATTTTCTACATAATCATGTGATCTGTGAAGAGTTAACAGTTTCCCTTCTTTCCTTCTAAGCTGTAAGCCCTAGATTTTTCATGCTTTATGTAATGGCTACAGCCACCAGACCTTGGAAGAAGCAAGGAACAGAATCTCCTCTAGAGGTTCTTTGTTAAAGCATATGGCCCTGCTGACACCTTGATTTCAGACTTCTGGCTTCCAGAACTGTGTGATAATAAATTTCTGTTGAGTTAAGCCACCCGATTTGTTTTAAGTCATCATGACAGCCACAGCAAATGCCAATGTTTGTTTTTGTTGATTTTAGTTCTAAATATTTCCACTTGGTTCTTTTATTCTATTTCTTTTCTGAGACCTTCAATCTGTTCCTGTGTGCTCTTCAGAGCCCTCAAATAGCTTTTCCACCTTTCTGTCCTGTTTAAATAGCAATATTCAATGAAAGGGACAGGGCGGAATGTGAACTCTCCATCTTATCCTGAACCAAATCCTCCTAAAAGGATTTACATGTGGTATTTAAAAAAAAAACACACTGTAATGATAATCTTAACAAGATTTACTCTGTAGTAGTAAATAGTGAATGCCTGATCCAACAGATGATGAATGCTGCAGTGGCCATTGTGGGCAGTAGGGGCAGATGTGATGGTGCCAATCGTAATGGGCTGAAGCTCTACAGAAGCTTCTTCTGTTTGTGAAAATCTCAATTTCAGTGGTCAGACATCATTCACTCCTAAGCAGATGGCACTACAGTAGATCAGGCTGGAGGAAAAATTTGAGAGGTTAAGAAAAAATCAAAAGATACAAACATGCACATAGACTTTATAATATAATACAATATCATATCATATACATATATTTACTATCTTCTACCTCTAACTAGAAATCTTGTTGATTAGTGATTTTGTCATATTCCAGTCTCTAGCACTATAACCAAAATTTTGTAATTGCATAGACAAAGTATATATATAAATATAAGATATATATAAATATATATATAAATATAAGATAAATGTATACACATGTGTACAGTATGCATGTGTATGTATATATATATATATATATATATACACATATGCATTTATATGTGTGTGTGTGCATGTGTGTCTATAGACAGGGAGAGACAGAAACAGAGAGGCAGAGATGCTCTAGTTTTTACTATTTCAAATAAATATACGCATTGTAAGTGATGACAAAATAAACTACGTTTCATGTCTCTAACTATGGCTTTTTAATTTTTATTGTCTTCTGCTTTTAGTTTAATTTAAATGTGATGGATCCCGTTTGTCAATATAACTTTTCTTGGCAACTTTATATGTCATACTCTATTTTGTGTGCTGTAATATCTTTTCAAACACAGTGGTCAAAGCTATCCAAAAATCAGAAATTTATGATAGATAAGTTACTGTATATTTCTTGTGAAAGGCAGTTTATTATTTATATGATTCATATCTATTAATTGAGTCAGGTTTTCTAATTACCTCTACTAGGAGAAACTTCTTCAGATGTGCATTTACAAATGGGTGTGATCTTAGAGGTAGCCTCTATTTAAAAATCTAAGAATTCTAAAATTGAACTTCTTTCCACTCATGTAATTCAGATATTTAACTAATTCAAACTGCCATTCAGTAGTCTCCATTTCTGAAGTTTGAGTGTGCTTGTCCTGAATCTCAGTTCTGATTACTGCGTGATTCCAAAGAATAATTCTGTGCTCTAGTAAACACGGTTCTGCCCATTTGAACCCCTGAGCCTTTCTTTCCCTACTTTTATGATGTCATTTCCAGCAGCAAATGCTGTTTGACTTGAGCAAGAACTTTAAGATCTTTTCCAGCTGCAATGCCTAAAATTTAAACCATCACCTCTGGTCAGAAATGTAGACTTTAAAGCCAGGAGTTTCTACCAAACTATGAAAACAAGAAGCAAGAACGTACAAAGGTTTGGTAAGTTTATTTCTCCCATGTGAAGTGCTGTTTATGTCACTACCTTGTCTGGTACCTAGGTTCAGCAGCCAGTATGTTTGTGTAAGACTTGTTGAAACTGCCTCTGGGAGGCTAGAAGAAACCTCCTTTCTTAGTATTTTCATCTCTATCAAAAAATGCCTGATTTGAGGAAGTTAAGCTTTTTCAGTTAAAGAGCATAGTATTTCAATATTTCTTCGTCTTGTTTTGCTGTTGTTTTATATATGTATAAAAATACAAACCTGGGAATTCCCTGGTGGTCCAGAGGTTAGGGCTGCATACTTCCACTGCAGGGGGCACGGGTTTGATCCCTGGTTAGGGAAATAAGATCTCACATGCACCCAGTGCAGCCAAAAATAAATAAATAAATACAAACCTAAATACGTCTAACACATAGGCATTGGGATAGCCAGTGATATGATTTGATTTAAAAGTGAACAAGGAAACATATGGACTCCTTGATGAAGCTCTGTCCCCAAACAACGTTTCCACTGATGACTGAAGTTGACTTCAAACTCCAATATCAACTGTTAGCGCCTAGGCTGGTCATGCAGTGAGGACCTACGGGCTCAGAAAGTGAAGGAACTTGCATTTGACGAAGGAGCATTCCACGAGGATGAGGGGTCGGTTAGCAGAGGTGATAAAGTGTAGAGAAAGGCACTGACCCCATAAAGCAAAAGGCAGTGGAAATGAGGGAGATTCCAGGAGAGGAAAGGGGAGGGTTGTAAATAGAGGGTGATCAGCTTTGGATGTGCACTTTGATAATTTGAGATAATTTTGCTTAAAGCCAGAGGTGAATTTCCACATAGGCATTATTTCAAAGGAAACAACTCATCACTTGAACCCCCTCCCACACCCCCCAATGGCTCTGCTCACTCACACGCTGAGTCAAAACCCAGCTGTAAGAAAACCCCAAAACATGAATTGTGAAAATGTACTGCACTAATGTAAGGTCTTAATAATAGGGGAGGGCTTCCCTGGTGGCACAGTGGTTGAGAGTCCGCCTGCTGATGCAGGGGACACAGGTTCGTGCCCCGGTCTGGGAAGATCCCACATACTGTGGAGCAGCTGGGCCTGTGAAGCATGGCCGCTGAGCCTGCGCGTCCGGAGCCTGTGCTCCGCAATGGGAGAGTCCACAACAGTGAGAGGCCACGTACTGTAAAAAAAAAAAAAAAAAATAGGGGAACCTAGAGGGGGTAGGGGAGAAAAGGTACATGGGAACTCTCTACAATTTCCACTCAGTTTTTCTGTACATATAAAACTGCTCCCCAAATAAAGGTTATTAATTAAAAAATGGCAAAATCTAAGCTAACTGGAACCTATGGTAATGTCTCAGAACCAGTATTTTTCTGGACCAGCACTTTTAAACAAAGCCATATCCCATGATCCAATGCCTCAGTCATTGGTGTCTGAGCCTCCAGGGTCTCCTGGACTGTGTGTTCAACTGTGAGGAATGTTATTTTTATTAGGGCTGCTTGTTTATTATGGTTGCTTGAACCAGCAGTGTGTTTTCTAGCAGCTGTATTTTACCCTGAAATAATCAGCAGTGACTTTCTGGTTGATAGCCTTAAGTTATTTATTTATGAATTTTTAAAATGCAAAAGTGATCTTTCTCTAGAAAGTATTGCCTTTGGGAATTTTATGGACTTGGAGAGGAGGAGAACAAGGAAAACAAGCACTAAGAAGCAGGTGGCCTGGAGAAGCCTCACAGGGAGCAGAGAAAACACAGAGAATGGAGGGAGAAACACTGTGTGATAAATAACGTGAATAGAGAAATATAGGGTAATAAGGAAACACAACAAGATGTACCTAATGTGAGTTCCAAGAAACTTCCTAAAAGGTAACGAATGCCAAAATCGATCCCTTGTTGAAGTGTAGATGCAGAGTGTGCCATGGCTGTGAGGAACGCCATGAAGGGAGTGGGGATTACACAGTCTGCGGTTACTTCTGATGTCGACTAGAATGCCCGGATGGAGTCTACCTAAAGGGTTACTGACATCTACCCATGTTCTGACCCAGGTATCCATGGATGGAAAGCATCTGCCTCTGTTTGACACAGCAGAAATCCAGCACCAATCTCAGGATTTAAATGTACAGAGGGAACCAGGCAGTCCTGTGCCCTTCATGGGAAGAGGACAGACCAGTGGAGGATTCCCACAGAGAGAGAAGAGATGGAGAGGAAGGTCACGGTGAACGCTATGTCCGGGGGTGCGGGAATGCTTTTGTCTCTTCCTGATGTCAAAGAACTCATTTATTTATTTATTTTATTTTTTTTGTGGTACGCGGGCCTCTCACTGCCGTGGCCTCTCCCATTGCAGAGCACAGGCTCCGGACGCGCAGGCTCAGCGGTCATGGCTCACGGGCCCAGCCGCTCCGCGGCATGTGGGATCCTCCCGGACCGGAGCACGAACCCGTGTCCCCTGCATCGGCAGGCGGACTCTCAACTACTGTGCCACCAGGGAAGCCCAAACTCATTTATTATAAGGAAAATAAGTTTCAGATTGTCAAGCACTACAATAATTTTTACACACTTTTAAAATGTTTTTGTTATAAGAATGTGTGTGATTGTTATGTGTTCAAACATAACCATGTTTGCTTTTACGGCTTCATATGCTTTTATGAGTTTCATGTCATTTTTGTATATTTATACTGAGCCCATAAATGATTAAACAACTGTTCCTCGGGTGGAGCATACAGCCACCAGGAAGATCTGAAGGCAGCTTTAATGGAGGAAAGCATGGATTTCATTTTGAGTGACAGAAACATTAAGAAAATGATTGATGGTTCAGGAGTGGCATTAATTCATCTATTTTATATTTAATGGAGGTGAGCAATGGTAAAAAGTTGAAAAATATGAGAGTGAAGTGAAGAGGAAATGAATTTTAATTATCTATGGAGATGGAAGGAAATTCAAGTGGGTTTTTCTGAGTTAGGTAATGAAAAGAAACGTGAGCAGGAACTGAACAGGTGACGAGGTACCTTGCTGAGGGGCACAGTGACATGGGTATAAGAAAATTATTTAAGGGAATTGGTATAAATAACTACCAGGTAGATATATGTATTGGTAACAAGGAAATCACTAGGATCCCCGTGAAGGTTCACATTTTACCTCTGGGGAGAAAGTGTTGGAGTGACAGGCTTCTATGCATAGTGAGACGTGGGGACCAAGGAGAGGACCCAGATTAAATGAAGTGAGGGGCAGCAGCTTTTATGAAGATTCATTCTGCACCTGGGCACTGGGGGCATAGGACTAACAACAACCTTGACAGCTATGCAGTATTTGTGTCTGAAATCAAAAGAAGGAATTAAAGTTCAGAAACTTCAATTCTGGCAACAGGATACAGAATTAGGAAGTTCTCCTGCCATAGTTGATTTATGACATTTGTCTGACTCACTTTGGGTTAGTGCATTCTCAGTTCTGATTCCTTGTGTGTACCTGTGTGTGTCCTTTATAATTTGTGTGGCTTTGGGCAAGTTCATTTCACCTAATATCTTGGAAGGTTTTATTTTTCCTTTATGTATTATAATAACACTGGCATATAATACCTATGTTAAAAGAATGCTGTAAAGGTTAGAAATTATGGTGGTCAATAATTGGTGTTGAGGAGGTCAAGGGAAAATTCTTGGTTCTCAGTCTTACCTTGCCTAAATCACTTCTTTGTGAAGGCTGTGTACGTCACATTTCCAATTTAGTGATTTCTTCCACACTTTTGGACTTTGATCCGTGCCTCCAGGAAAGCAGTGGAGGTGAACCTCCTTCTTGGTAACTTGAAATAGATTAAATGGAATCATTGGCTAGTCAAGCTCCCCACGTACTGATTAGGCAATGGAATGAGTTTGTAGCTCTTCATCTGATTCTAGAAAGAGCTATTATTTATGATTCTATTACTTTAACTTTATTTTTCCTAAATGGCACA
>NW_020837971.1:20583162-20834145 GCF_003676395.1 Aethalodelphis obliquidens | reverse complement strand
TTTTTTTTTTTTTTTTTTTTTTTTTTTTTTTTTGCCGTACGCGGGCCTCTCACTGCTGTGGCCTCTCCCGTTGCGGAGCACAGGCTCCGGACGCGCAGGCTCAGCGGCCATGGCTCACGGGCCCAGCCGCTCCGCGGCATGTGGGATCTTCCCGGACCGGGGCACGAACCCGTGTCCCCTACATCGGCAGGCGGACTCTCAACCACTGCGCCACCAGGGAAGCCCTAAATATGTCTTTTTAAAATCGTCTTTTTTGTTGTAGTTTTCTGGGTTTGCTTTGTTTGGTTTTGGTTTTGATGGGATCTGCCCCCACAGATTTTACCACAGTGAATAAAAATGTAAATTCTTCAGTGAAAACTCTTTAAAGAAGACAGTAATGATGCACATATTTTAAAATCTATTCTCAACGAATATTAGTTTTAAATTGTGCATCAGAATAGTTCCATATGAAATACTAAAATTGTGTTATTCCATTCTCAAGACTTTTCCTATTTAAAAATATTCCTTATCAAAATTACAATTTAGGGCTTCCCTGGTGGCGCAGTGGTTGAGAGTCCGCCTGCCGATGCAGGGGACGTGGGTTCGTGACCCGGTCCGGGAAGATCCCACGTGCTGCGGAGCGACTGGGCCCGTGAGCCATGGCCGCTGAGCCTGCGCGTCCGGAGCCTGTGCTCCACAACAGGAGAGGCCACAACAGTGAGAGGCCCACGTACCGCAAAAAAAAAAAAAAAAAAAAAAAATTACAATTTAGTATGAAGAAAGGTACCAACCAAATGCTTGAAGTAAGTTTACATTTTATTATTTTAAAAGACACCAGCAGTTATTCCTGGGTGTGAATAGAGAAAACCATTTCCAAGTGTTGAAAATCTACCTGTAATCTCTGGAGTAGACATAATTCTCACCCCAGGACTGTGGGTGAGTGAAGGTCTAGGCGAACACACTGCTTTTCTGCTCCTTATTTATTTATTTATTTTAACCCATATGTAGAATTTATAGATAAAGTGTTATTTAAATTTGTGCTATCCAGTTTCTTCTTGGGTGATGGATAAACTAACTCGGTAAAGCAGAACATCTTTCTTCCTCTCTTGCGTGTGTTGGGGGTATGGCTCCCTGCAGGATGCTGCCAGTAGGACCCTAGTTCTTCAGGGATAAGTGGCAGGGGACCTCTGCGGGCAGTCGGGGCTGACCCATGTGAGTCAGGCTGGGTGGTGGGAGGGAGGATGATACATGCTGGGGGCAGGGGACACGGCCTGACTGCAGCCGGTGGTTCCAGGAGACCAGTCCCGAGGAAATGTCCCCATGAGCCTCACTCAGTCCCTTCCTGCCCCATACACAGCTTCCTTTTCTTATTTTTTTAAAATTAATTTGTGTATTGTGGTAAAATACATACAAGAGAAATTTTGCTCTGGTAACACTTCTTATGGGTACAAGTCAGTGCCACTAATTAGGGAATTCCCTGGCAGTCTAGTGGTTAGGGCTCTGCCCTTTCACGGCAGGAGGGCATGGGTTCCACCCCTGATTGGGGAACTAAGATCTGCACAAGCTGCGGGGGTGCCAGCCAAAATAAATAAATAAATAGATAGATAATTAATTAACAGTAAAGTTATATAATTCAATGTTTTTTTTTTTAAAAATAATGCCATGAATTACATCCCCATTGCTGTGCAACCATCCCTCCATTTATTTTAAAAACTTTTTCATCATCCCAGACAGAAACTCTGTACCCAGTAATTGATACAGTTATGGGGCAGGGGCCAGGTTGGTTCCAGGAACCCTTACAGATGCCAAATTTTGCTGATGGTTATATAAGGCTCTTGTATAAGTAGGACACTCAGCCCTCCCATCTTTATCCCCCTGGCAGACGCAGAACATGTGGATATGGAGGACCAGCTGCATCTCTCCGCCCCCTCCCCCTCAGCCCCCAGTCACTCTAATCTACTTTCTGTCTCTATGAATAGGCAAAACGTCTTAATAAACCTTTGCAGAAGACTAGGAAGCAAGCTATAGAGAAAGATAAGGGGGGAAATATATATATATATAATATATATATATATATATATATATATATATATATATATATATATGACTGCATTCAAAATAAATAGCTGGGAGTTTGAGGAATAAAAATAACAGAGGCTCAGGAGAGGAGGAAAACAGGTAGCCTTTGATCTTTTCATTCTAGTTAAAACATTATTATTAGAGGAGTGATATTTTATGTATAAATTCCACTTTAACTTTTTGACTTTCTGGGATGTGAGCCCACAAATGCTTTACGTTAGTGAATTTTTTGGTTTGATATCTGTGACATATGTGTGGATCTGGGTGTGCAAGGTTCAAAAAGGGACTAAGTTCTATGTCTGGCTTGGCTTGGAGCCAGAAATGGTCAAAGATGTTGAGAGGAAATCCGGAGATTCAAAAAAAACTCAGGAGACACAAAAATGTATTAGAGTCAAACAGATCCAGTAGAGAGAGAAATAAAAATCCTGGGTATGATATGGGATAGCAATGTGTTCTGAAGGCTGGAATACACATAAACATGTGACTAAACATGTTAATAACACAGTAATGAGGATGGCATCTGTGAAACTTCAAAGCAAAGTGACTGGCAAAGCCTAACTAACCAGTCCATGTTCCCTTTCTTTTCATCCTTCATTTCTTTTATTTCTGACTTTTGTTATTTTGAAAGTTAACCAGTGAACCATGCAAATACTTTCTGCTTGGTGCATCTAGAGATGGGCAGCAAACCACACACACAGAAGTCCATGGGATGGTGGGGAGCTGAGATGGTGCTTAGTAGACAGTGCTGGTTTATCTGTCCAGCTCTGTTTGCTTCTCTTTCCTCTGAGGAATTGGTCTTTTTTAAAATTGCAATCATTTATTTCTAATGGAGGCAGAAAATGCTGGTCCTTGCCTCTCAGAGGTTGAGTCGCGAGTTCAGAGAGTGTGCACGGGACCCAGCACTACCACATGATGCATGATAGGGAAGGTTACCACGTTCCCCTTCCCTGGGTTGTTCTGGATCTAGAGACAATGTGATGTGTATGCAGAGTCTCAAAAATAGCTTCCTGTGTGTTACTTTGGCTTCCCAGGCTACACGATGGGGGCTCCGTATACTTCCTTTTTATTTAAACTGATTCTATTTGGGGTTCTATCTTTGCAACTAAGGTATCTTGAGCTTTTATCTTATTGAGTAAAACTCTGCCCTTCAGTTCTGTGAATGTCTTTGTTTGATTCTGGCTGGATGAATTAAGCACCTTATGTAGAGTTAGTCATTCAAATTGTCGGCCCTTTTAACAATTGTAGCAGTCATGCCATGGTCTTTTTCTCTCAAGTTCCTCCAATCATTCCTCATTTGATATAGACTGTAAATATCGCCATCATGAAAAACTTTTCTTGCATTGGATGTGACAGCATCTCAGATCTTTTCTTGTGCCTTAATACAACTGTTTTGTTCCATCCACCCCTCAACTTTGGACTGTAGGTCATTATTTCTTCTCACTCTCCCTCTGAGATCTCATTCCTGACCCCTGACTTTGATAATCATACTCAGTGATAATCTCCAAATCTAGATCTGCAGTTCACACTTCTTATTGCTTTCCAAATCCATAGAGTTTGGCTATTGAATATTGCCTCATGAATTAGCAATTTCAGCTTCAGAACAAAATTTATCATCTTTGTTTATCCAAACTTGCTCTATTCCTACAGTCTCAGGCTTAATAAATCATCTATCATACAACAAGTCACCTAATATCGGACCTTCAAATAAGTCTAGTTTTTCTCAACCAGTGTTCTCATCTGATTACAGAATATAGGAAAATATTTTCTCCTTTATCTCAAGGATAGAACATAACTATGACATTCTAGATGCATAGGACATAAATCAATTAATTATATACCATGAGTGCTTCAAAACATTAGGACTTAATCTTTCATGGAAACTCCACTAGCAATATTTGTTTTACTTTAAATGTTCTCTTTTTTATTTCATTTCTCTTTATTTCCATTACCACAACTTTAGTTTGGCAACTACAATTAGTTTCTTGAATTATTGAAATTGTTTTCAAAACAATCTCCCTGCTTTATGTCTTGTCCTTTTCATTTATCACACAGTGTTATTTCTAAAATCATAATGGGGTGTCCCATCACAAATCCTTCCATTATTTTGTAATGGAATAAGATTATCTTGGGACACACACTGTGATAATGTTTTGTGACTTGTTTATTTTTGTCCTATGCTGCTGTATTATAAAAACTGTCTGAAGTGAAAACATAGGCCATGTATATTAGAAAAAAATTAACCCCAAACTCTAAACTCACAAATTGAGATATTCTTTGGCAAGATTTCTGCTTAATGTTTCTGGGCTTGACCAATCTGATGTCTGATTCTTAGGTAAATATTTTTAAGAGGGAGAATTTTCAGTAAAACAAAGTGACTAACAATATTCAATGTGATGGATCAAAAAGTTAATATATATTAACAAATCCAGGACCATACCCTTCCATGACATGGAGCTCAGAACTCTGAGAGTCTGTGATCTCCATGCCAACCCAACTTGGTGGAACCACATTGGCAAATGTCTTAAAATCATCCCAGAGACAACTTCTAAGACCTGCCTTTGATTTTTGTCCTCCCAAGAGCAAATACTTTCATAGTCTTAGTATTTGAGCAGTGAAATTTGTCTGAAAACAGTAATCTTTGGTAACAAACAAAAACAGGAATTATTAGAAATTGTGGTTAAGCTAAAATTATTAATGGGATGGATCGAGAACCGGGCTTGAGAAATGATCAGGAATGAAGGTGCTCCAGCTCCAGTGAAAGAAACAACCCGGGCAGGAGGCAGCTGCTGTACACCTGGTTCCTCCATTGTAGCCTATTGCACCTCTGATGGATGCTCACCGCCTTCAACACCATGAGGAATTCCAAAAAAATCCCAGCTTCTATGCATTTATGTCTCTGACAGGAAGTTCTGCCTAGAGGTTTCATTTGCTCCACCTTCAGTTATGTGCCTCTGCTGCTCTCAGTGACAGGTTTCAAGGAAAGCAAATATTTGTTGGATTTTTTTTTTTTTTGGCTTCTGGAATGCAAAGAATCATCCTCCCATCTACTGAGTTGAATAGAATTTTGGATTGTTAAGGAGTTCTGTTAAAAAAAAAAGTATCTTCTATAGTTTACGCATTTTCATGAAAATCCACTTATACAATTCTTTCCATATTAACTCTCCCCCATAACTTTCTTCAATTAACTTCATGGTAACTTCCTTCTCTCCTTCATCCCCTCCCAAAGGCAGACCCAGGTTGTCTTAAGAAACTCTCCATAACCAGGTACAGAGCCTCAGAGTGACATCCATTTCATAATTTGCATTATTTTTTCATCTCAATATCCAAAAAGCACTGGGGCAAAGGGTTTGAGAGAATTGATCAGAATTGGCAACAGCCTTTTCCCCTTTAAGTCTGACATTCTTTTCTCTAACTCCCAGGATATTAGGACCTGACTTGTTTATCTATCCCTTCTCTCCACCTCCTGTTCCCAAGCATGATGCCACACCAGCAGCACTGACCAAGCTCAATATATTTTGAAAAAATTCAATTCTAGTTTCCCTATCAATGTGGAAATGTATTCAAAGAAGTTTATGAATATTCACCCCAGTTAGGAGGAAAGAGTCCTGTTGTCTTTTCTTTCAGTACCAATTGCAGAGGTCAACTATCTGTGTCTCTTTATTAAATCAGGCCATTCCCTGTATCACTCTTCTAGAAGCATTATTTGACATAACCAAAAGGTTGAGACAACCAAATGCCACCAATAGAAAAAGGGATAAATAAAATGGGGTTTATTTACAATGGAACAACATGCAGAATTGAATAAACAACTACAATTGTTTATTCAATTGAATAAATTCAATTGTTATTCAAATAAACAACTACAATTATCTACAACAAGAACAAATTTCACAAAATAATTTTGAGTGAAAGAAGCCAGACTTCAAAGTATATATAATTTACATGAGTCTTTATTTTTGTAAGGTTGAAAGACGAGCACACATAGTTTATGGCATAGCAGGTAGGAGAACAGTGTCTTTGAGTAGGAGGGAAGAGGTAATTATTGGGTGTGGTTACATTGCAAACAAAATAAAGAAAAGTCTGTGTCCATGGAGTTTATCATTGAGTTGAGGTTGACAAGCAATATGCAATCAAATAAATAAAATATATGCTGCCAGTTAGTGATAAGGACAATGAAGGAAAAAAAATCACATAACTAGAAAGATACAAAGTGTCAAGATAGAAGGAGGGTGTGAGTGGTGTGCAAGTTGCTAACTTTAAATAATGTCTAGAAAGACCTCATGAGAAAGTGTAATTTATAGAGACCTGAAGGAGTGAGGAAGGCAGATGTGAGTGAGACTGACATAGCTGAACAATTTTAGGCAAACGGATGCTGTGTTTCTCAAGCTTTACTTCAGTTACTCTGATGTAAGTAAGGCGGTGGAGGTGAGTTGGGAACAGGAGGGCCAGAAGGAGGATGGGACAGTCGTTCAGGCTGGCAGTAACTGTTGTGGCTTACATGGACACAGTGGTGTTGAGGGAGGGGATGGGAAGAGTTAGCCAGATTCTGGGTAGATTTGGAAATTGTAACTGATAGGATTTGGTGATGGGTTGGGTATGGAGTATGAAGAGAGTCATCAAGAATAAACACAAGGTTTCTTTGGCTTGGGCAACCGGAAATTTTAAAAAGAAATGTTTATATGTTAAAACAATCCTGCCAGAACTTAAAGCAAATATTATACTTAATGTTGAAACAGTACAGGAAACCAGCAAAACAGCATGTTAAATGTCAGCACAGCCGTGGGGCACTGAAGGGGCCATTCTATTCAGTGTAATAAGGTAAATTCAAATGTCAGACTGTAAATCTGGGAGGGAGGGGAGAAATAAGATATAATAAGTTTAGTTAATAAGATTATCTACCTATAGACCTGAAAGGAGTCACAGAAAACTACAGGATATATAGGAATAAACGTGGCCAAAGTTCTATATGGAGTGCATTTAAAATTTTAGTGCATATCCTTTTAAAAAGACTACGGAATGTTATATCATGTTCATAAACGAAAGACAATACTTCAGTGTTAAGAGTTTTCTACAAGTTGATATCTGAATTCAATTAAATTTCATTCAGAATCCCAGCAAGGCATTTCTATAGCACATGGGTCAGGAAACTACAGCTCTCGAGCCAAATCCAACCCACTGCCTTGTTTTGTAAGTGGACTTGTACTGGAACACAACCATGGCTATCTGTTTAGAGAGTGCCCATGGCTACTTTTGCACTACAATGGAAAAGCTGAGTAGTTGTAATAGAGACTATATGGTTTGCAAAGTCTAAATATTTGCTATCTGGCCCTTTACAGATAATGTTTGCTGACCCTCAATAAAGAAGAACAATGTTCCCATACAGGCCAAAGTCATTCATAAAAAAGAATAACAAGAATATAGTTTAGTACCTGTACTAGATATTATCTTAATATAATTTTGTAATAAATAATTGATTCTGCAAAATGGAATAGAAAATAGAGTCCACAAACAGACCCATGCATGTGGAAACATGATATGTGCCAGAGGAGGCATTGCAGATCAATGCTGACTGATATTCTGCTCAATAAATGGTGATGGGGGAAATGATTTTTGAGCAGAAAAAAATTAAGTTGGATCTCCATTTCACAGGAAACTCAAAAATCAATTCCAAGTGGATTAAAGAGTCAATTCTGAAAGATAATTCTTTAAATTATTTGAAAGAAAATGTTCAGAAGAAAATACATGTCTATTATTAAGATCTTAGTGCACCTATATGGATTCACTCATGGAAAGCCCTCTAAAACATAGGGGTAATTTTTTTAAATGCATGAAAATACATACAATTTGGTCCCTTTAAAGGAAAGAGCAGAGCCTCAACCTTATACACAAACAAACACACATCTGCAGACAAAAACAAAAACAAAAACACGAAAACGGGGCTTCCCTGATGGCACAGTGGTTGAGAGTCCGCCTGCCGAAGTAGGGGTTCGTGCCCCGGTCTGGGAAGATCCAACATGCCGCGGTGCGGCTGGGCCCGTGAGCCATGGCCGGCTGTTGAGCCTGCACATCTGGAGCCTGTGCTCTGCAGCGGGAGAGGCCACAACAGTGAGAGGCCCACATACCGCCAAAACAAACACGAAAACGATGTGGAAGCAGTTATCCATTGAATGCCAGTACCTGGGAAGCAGGTGGATTGAAATTTTTGTCTAATATGTCTTTACTGTTAGAATTTTTTCCTGAGCGTATAACTAGTTCAAAGCTAAGATGATAAAAACAGAAAAGATCAGCCCCCAGAGCTGATTCTTTTCTCTCTCTTCCTTCTTGCAGCTGAGCCATCAGCATTTTCCCTTTCCTATTGTTCTAGCCATCACTCTCACTTTTTACTGGTTCTTCATTCCTTGCAACTAAAAGGACAAAGACCACTACCCACCCCACCCCCAAAGTTTGTGTCAGAAATCAGAGGATTAGGACACAGACAGGACTTGCCTCCAAAGCCTGCCATGGGGGAAGGTCTTCAGTCTCAACCATTGGGGGAATCTTCTGTGCTCTCTGAATTCCAGTCTTCTCATTTTATAGGTTGGGGCCTATGCCTCAGTGAAACTTTAAGTGGCATTTGTTCTTTATGCATTGTTTCTTGTGCAGAAATTCCCCTAGAAGACCTCATGCAGTTGGGTGCCTTGTTCCTGGGGCCAAGTACCCATTCAACAGCACTAACAACACCACTGGTGAAGATCTCTGGAAACATTTATTTTCTCAGTCAGTAGAAAAATTCTGGAACTCACAAAATTATCAGAAAATTCCAGAGTAGTTTCTAGCTTATTTTTGAATACTGCTAGTACTAAGGAGTACCCTACTCTTATCCAAAAATCCACTCCAGTTTTCTTTTTTGTTTGTTTGTTTTGTTTTCATTTTGTTTTTGTTTTTGCGGCATGCAGGCCTCTCACTGTTGTGGCCTCTCCCGTTGCGGAGCACAGTCTCCGGAGGTGCAGGCTCAGCGGCCGTGGCTCACAGGCCCAGCCACTCCGTGGCATGTGGGATCTTCCTGGACCAGGGCACGAACCCATGTCCCCTGTGTTGGCAGGCAGACTCTCAACCACTGCACCACCAGGGAAATCCCATGCCAGTTTCTTAAGTAGTTCTAATTACATAAAATCATTTCCTACCGTGAGTGGCAACTATTCATGAATGACATTTACCCACTGGTTATAACTTGAGTTCGGGCTCCAAAGCAAAGATAATCCCTCCTCTGCATGACAGATGTCCAAGTTCCGAGAAGGCTGTTGGATGGTCAGAGATTTCTCTTTCCCAGGTTCACCTTCAATGGGTTTTCAATACCTCTTTTCCATCTCCCTCATTCTTCTGCTCCTTTTTATATCCAAGATTCCTCTCATTATCTTGATTTAGTTGAGTCTGGGCAAGTTCTTGGCTGAACTCTGGGAAAAATGGATGCTCTCCCATTCCTTACAATCAGAGGACGAATACTAATCATCTTGGTCTGTAAATCTGAAGGCTCGTATAACAAAGCAAGCACCAGACACTCAGACAGCTGATGCATTCACTGGAGGTAGGTGAGATGAGATTCTCAGAAATGGTCCCCTGGCCTGTGACCAATCATTTGAGAGGCGAGTGTGCAGTGGACAGTTCATAGCAGAAGGAGAAATGGTTACTCATCTTTAAGAGAAAGATGGTGACCTTCTGTCTTGAACTGGGCACGACTAAATGAATGACATTGCAGCTTCTATTCACCAGGGCTGGCTGTGCCCCGGGAGCAGCACAGAATGGAGAATGCTGTTTCTCTTGCTGGCTGGATGCTCTCCTGGTACCCTGGGGACTCCCCCAGCTCATGCTGTCACCCCAATGCCTGTGTGTCTGACTAGAACTGGCCTGCATTTGCCTGTTTTCGATGTGGTTCATTTGGTTTTATTCTCAATTCATTTTGTTCTTGACTTCCCTATGAAGCAACACTCTAGTCTATTACTATATAATTACTTCATGATCAAGGTGATGTTTTCCTCAGTCAGCATCCTCTGTTCAAAGTCTCTGTCACCACTGAATACCAATGACTAAGCCAAAGGGATGACTGTTTCCTGTAAATACTCACTAGATGGTCGAAGCATAGTAGTGTGTCTCAAAGTGACAAAGCAACTTTTTTCAGCAACAATTCTATATTTCTATTCTCTGCCAATATGTACTTCTTAGCATGTAAAGACTATAGCTCTGTTTCGTTGTTTTAAATAGCGAAAGTCTCTTGTTTCTCTCGATTTCAAAATATTGGATTTCTATTTTATTCTAATCTTAAATACATTGGATGTTTTCTGTTGTTTCATTGGAAAATAGTTTTTCCCCATTAAGGAAACATCATATGTTTAAGTGATAAAACTTGCTTCTCAGATGTTTTACTTTGTCTTTAAAAATACAGTAACTAATTCATTCACATGTAAAGACCTTTGAAAAATCCATCTCGCCATCTTGAAATAGAAAATGTAATTCTTCCTCCCACTTCAAAAAAGGTTGTAAATCATACCAGTTAAACAGATGAAGGCAAATGATTGTATTGTGACCCTGGTGACTGGACTCAGAAGGTTCCTGAAAAGAAATGTTACACCACAGATCTGGAATGCTGTCCCAGCCAAAGAGATAACTTCACATACATCCTTGGGCCTGACAACTGCCAATGAAATAAATTGATCTCTGCTCCCTTCCTGAAAAAAGTGTCCAGGGTTTGGGGACCCTGGTACTGGCCACTCTGACAAAGAATGCCCAGAGGGAGGCAGAGAGATGGCTAATGATTCCACACTGTTGGGTATGTGCTGTGAAGTGAAGTCAGCTGGTGGAGAGGAATTAGGTCCTTATGGGAGGTGCCCAGGTAAAACACTGGCAGTCACCACAGTTCCTTTATGCTCGGGCTCCTCAGGGTGTTTCTGCTGCCTCAGTTTCTTTTCCTCCTAGAAAAGCAATTCCAGTTTCCTTTAAATTCTGCCCCAGTGCAATGATCTTATCTCCATAGTGCCATCCTGTGTGTTAGCTTCTGTGCAGAGAGAACCAGTGTTAGAATGGGAAACAGAGGTCCAGGAGCATCATGCATTTCTAAATCACTCTGTCCTGACAGAAGAGAACTGCAGGATCATTACAAAAACATGCAAATGAAATTAAGAAACCATAGTTATTCATCTTGTAAGACACAGAGTCTACTCTCCAAGGAGTAAGACACAGTTGCTGGAGGAAACTAGTCAAGGGTGTTAGTCCTTTTCAAAAGAGCTGTAAAACTCCAATAGGGAAATAAACGATGAATCCATGTGCCTTTAGGTATAAGAGTTGCATACTTGGTGTCAATAAGAAGGAAATCTTCGGCTCAATACTTGGGCTTATTCACAAGTAGGTCAAAGGCAGTAGACTATTTCTAGTCCCTAAACTAGATGGGACAGAACTTGCAATGTCCTACCATGCTTATCTCGTTTAAAAATAAAATGTGCCATAATTTCTGTCTTCCAGTGTTTTATTGAGCAATCACAATGCCTATGGGAAGCAATGAAAATAGAAACTATTCAGGGATGACAATAGTAAAGGGTGATCACCTATAATAACTAAGAATCATTACCTTCATTATGTTCCATATATTCTTCCTAGTGCTTTGCATATATTATCCCCTTTAACTTTCACAATAATCCCATGAAGCCAGATGCTATTATTAATCCTGGTTTAAAAACACTTAAGCACAAAAGGGTTAACTTGACAAAGATTTCAGAATATTGAGAAAATCAAAATTCAGTTCTTTAGAATTACAGAGAGGCATTAGCTTGGAAAACTATGGTCACAATATATCTCTCAAACAAGAAGGGGTAGGATCTTGGGGTAGGTGCTGCCGTGGAGTCAAGAGATGTTGGAATCTCTCTGTAAGGAGTGTGGAGAGTGGGGTGTGCCTGGAGTGTTTCTAGAGAGCCATGTTTCTCAATCATTTCTTCAACCAGGGTCATCTCTCGGTAACATCTTCATATGATGTTACATTTCACTTGACAGTAAATTTGAAGGCATGACTAAATTACATCAGTGGTATTTTTGAAGAAAAAATATTTTGGTCATACTTTAAACATATACCAGGCTTCCCTGGTGGCACAGTGGTTAAGAATCCGCCTACCAATGCAGGGGACATGGGTTCGAGCCCTGGTCTGGGAGGATTCCACATGCAGTGGAGCAACTAAGCCCGTGGACCACAACTGCTGATCCTGTGCTCTAGAGCCTGTGAACCACAACTGCTTAAGTCTGCATGCCTGGAGCCCATGCTCTGCAACAGGAGAGGCCACTGCAGGGAAAACCCCATGCACCACAATGAAGACTAACCCCCGCTCACCGCAACTAGAGAAAGCCCGGGCGCAGCAACGAAGACCCAGTGCAGCCAAAAATAAATAAATAAATAAATTTATAAATTTATTAAAAAACATATACTTTAGTGTGAACATTGAGTCTGTTTGATTGTCAAGCTTTTCTATAAGTGATAATGTAAAAGATAAAGAATATGTGAATAACAAAATTTACAAGCTTAATATAATTGACATTATTCTTATATCCAATACTTACTATAGATTCTTCTCAAGTGACTATGAAACATTAAAAAAATTGATTATGTTTTTCCCATAAAGTAAATTTCAACATATGTCAAACATTGGTATAAAACAAACCACATTCACTAATCACAATGAAATTAGGATTGATGGCAACAATAAAAACAAATCTTTATGTATTAAAAGTGAAATACACATTTCTAAGTACTTTTAAGATGAAAACATAAATCATAATAAAAATCTAAAAAAAACCCCTAAACTCAAAGATGAAAATAAATATTTCAAAACTACATTCAGCTAGTGTTAGATGGAGAATTATACCTTAAAACTTTATTGAAAAATAAAAATAGTAAAAATCAATGAGCTAAGCCTCAGACATAAAAGTTAGAAAACTAACAAAAGAATAAGTTGGCATACAGTAGGATATGATAAAGAACTAAAACTCTAAAGAAATAGAAAAAAATAATAGGAAAATTTTTTAAATTGGTAGTTTTAAAAGACTAAAAGTAAGTAAACCTCTGCTAATAATAACAGAAGAGAGAAAAAGCATCTATTGAAAGTATTATGAATGAAACAGATTAGTTATAGGTCTGTCTCTCCCATGAATATGGGTATAAATAGTAACAAATTTTGATAAACCAAATGTTACAATATATAAGAAGTATACTTTTTATGATTAATGTTGGTATATCATTAGAAACTCTAATATAATTCACCTTATTAATAGGTTAAAAGTTTATATATTGTATAATACATTCATATATATAATTATATAACACATACACACACACACACACACATATATATATATATATATATATATATATACACACACACACACACATCTTCATATCTATAGGTGGAGAAAATATTGATACTGTTCAGTACCAGTGCATGATACAGAAAGTAGCTTCCTTTACAGATAAAGAGCATCTACCCAAATCCAAAGCAAGGATTCTATATTAAACAAGAGCAAGGTAGTAAACCTACCAATTTTTTCTCTTCTTCGGTGTTGTCATGGAGGACCTAGTAAAATCAACTGCAAATTTTCATTTCAAGCTTTTATTGTTTTCCACAAGGAAACCCAAAACAATCCATAAATAGAGTTTTATAAGTTTTCTGAAAATGAGATAAATAGTAAAAAAATTTAAAGCATTGCATTTCTATATACTAACAACAAAGACAATGTAATTGTCTTTTTTTTTTTAAGTACTGAGAAGAAAATAGCATTGATAATATCAAACTATAAGATACTTAAGGATAACTAAACACAAGCTGTGGAGAAAATTTTAAAACTTTGCTGCACATCATGAAAAAAACACACTCTAATAATAAAATGTTTTTGTGAGTTCAATGATAAAATTTCAAGATTTTAGTGTTATTAGTTTTCTTCAAATCATTATAAACTCTAAAATGTAATTGCAATTAATATCCCAATTAGGAACTTATATGGAAAGACAAGACATGAAGAGTGGTTAAGTTACATTCCTAAAGAAAAATTCTAAAAATATATTTTTATAACAAATATTCAATTGATATATAGTTATAGTAAATAAATAAGTTTTATAAGTATGTAGGAAGTTAATGTAACAGGAAAGAGACTTCAGAAAAAGTCTCATATATATGAAATTTGATATTTTATAGATGAATCATTGAGATCGATGCTGAAAAATGTACTGCTGAATTAATGGTACTCAGACTTTTTATTAACCATCTGGAAAAATAAATAAATTTAGATCCTTTTTCACTTAAAACACAAAATTCAATTCCAGGGCTATTAAAGATTTAAACATGAAAGGCAAAACTTTACAATATTTAGAAGAAAATAAGAATATATTTCTTGATCTGAGGGTGGCTATAGATTTCTAAACAAGGTGCAAATAGGTCAAACCAAGAAGAAGAAGACTGTCAAATATGAACCCCTTTATTTCTTTTAAATTTATTTTTATTGAAGTATAGTTGATTTACAATGTTGTGTTAGTTTCAGGTGTACAGCAAAGTGATTTAATTATATATATATATATATTCTTTTCCAGATTATTTTCCCTTATGGGTTATTACAAAATATTGAGTATAGTTCCCTGTGCTATACAGTAGGTCCTTGTTGGTTATCTATTTTTATGTATAGTAGTGTGTATATGTTAATCCCAAACTCCTAATTTTTCCCTCCCCCAACTTTTGTCTTTGGTAACCATAAGTTTGTTTTCTAAGTGTGTGGGTCTGTTTCTGTTTTGTATATAAGTTCATTTCTATAATTTTTTTTTTTTTTAGATTCCACGTATAAGAAATATCATATGATGTTAATCTTCTTCTCTCTGGTTTACTTTACTCAGTATGATAATCTCAATCTACACATTCAATGCAATCCTTATGAAATTACCAATGGCATTTTTCACAGAACTAGAACAAAATTTTGAAAGGAATGGGAAAGACTGTTTAACATGGAGAGAGAATATTTCTCACATGTAAGCTAAAAATGTCTAGCATGCAGAATATGTGAACAGGAATTAAAAACAAAACAAGACTGTGTGAGTTAGTGTTGTCTAACTGCTATAAAAAAAATTCTAATTTTGTAAGTTAACATTGCATTCTGTGACCATGCTGTAATTACTTTCTTAGTTTCAGGTTTGTTGTTTGTTGTTGTGAGAAGGAAAGAGATGAATAGGTAAAGCACAGGAAAGTTTTAGGACAGTGAAACTGTTTCATATTATACTATTATGGTGAATACATAATATTATGCATTTGCCAAAGCCCATAGAACTGTACAACACAATGTACACTATAGACTTTAATTAATAATAATGAATTAGTGTTGGTTCATCAATTGTAACGGATGTGCAACACCAGTGGAAGATGTTAATATTAGGAAAAACTGCGGGAGGATGTGGAGATGGAATACGGAGGAAGCCCCTATACTTTCTATAAAATTTTTTGGTAAGATTGCCTTAAAAATAAAGTTGTTTTAGAAGTCATTGCTAGGATAAATGGAAAAATGAATTAGAGAAACTTAGCAGGATTTTTCAGAAATTTTGAAGTCCATTTTTGTTTGGTAAGAATTAGTTTGTCATATTTTCAGCCAGTCCCTTGTGTATTTTTTAATACACAAGGTTTGTTCTGATGTTCAGCACAATGAAAACAGGTAGAAATCATTCAGGCCTGTGGATTTAACAGATGAATGCACCAGAAAGGAAATACAGGAAGAAGAATTTTGAGATGTTTGTAATAACGTAGTGAAATAATAGACCACAGTATCTAAGCCAGAAAAGGAAGAGTGGACGGAAAAGTAAAAAATTCAGTGCATTGGAAAGGGCCTTCATATTAAAGAGTGGTAATAGTTGGAATAGTTGAATAAATGAGCTAACAATATTATAACCCCAAGTATAAAAAATCACGAGTCCATAATGAAATAAATATATAAATGAATGCATACATACATACATGGTAGAGAATAGACAACTCTTCCTTACAGAAAAATTTAGATAATATGCAGAGACACTTCACCCTACCAGAGATGGAGCTTAATCTTTAGCCCCTTAGGGGAGCTGAATTACTTGCTTCCATAGAATACAATATGGAAAAGGAATAAAAATAACTTACAGTACAGAAACCTGGCAACTTCTACCGTATCCAAGATGACAGTAAACTTCACCACTGTTGCCATGTGGGTGTTATATACCACCTGGTATGATGTGATGAGAACACTTCATGTGTGTAATAGTCTTTCTGTAATTCCATAAAGAATGTCTAATTATGAGAAAAATGTTAATCAAATCCAAATTCTGAGACATTCTACAAAATACCTGGCCAGTACTCTTCAAAACTGCTAAAGTAATGAAAAACAGGGAAAGACTGAGGAACTGTCACAGACCCAGGGAAACTAAGTAGACATGATGATTAAATGCAGTGTAGTAACTGGATTGGATCCTACAACATTAATGAAAAAGTGGGTGAGATATGCATAAACTCTGCAGTCTTATTAAAAATAATATGCCATGATGGCTCTCTCAGTTTTGACAAGCTACCACAAGAACCTAAGATGATGACATTAGGTAAAACTGAAATGGAGTGAAGTATATATGGGAACTTCCTGTAATATCTTACCATATTTTCATAAATCTAAAATTATCCCAAAAATGAAAAAGAATAATTTTTTAAAGTGAGTATATAGGGTAGAAGACAATTGTCTGGGTGATAGGACCTGATTTTGGAGTTCTATGTTGAGGTCATGTGAATGTATTGCTTCAGGGAAATGATCTAGTTTATTTGGTGACAAGAGGGTTAAAGAACTGAGAAGCCAAAAGAGTCATCTGGTGGAGTGAAATATTGCATTACAGGTGACAGAAAGGTGGGGAGTGACTGACATGTTGGTTGATGATGTGTTAGTTGATGACAAGTACTAGAATAGCTTTATTCTTTTTACTAGGTCATGGAGGATGAATTGTTTGAAAGCAGAAATGGAGAACACAAAATACTTCAACCCATTGATCAGTTTTGTAATTGGTAGAAGTTTTGGAGTAGGAATTTAAACTGGGGGCGGATGACCTGCCATCACTTGAGAAGGTCCCAGTGGAAGTGATGACAGTGGAGAAATGAGATAAGATAGAGAGGTAAAAGAAACCCCTGGAAAAGAGGAATAGAATTGCAGTTACCAGATTCAAAATAGCCCCCATGATTCTTGCTTGTAGATATTCATGCCTTTGGGTCATCTCTCCTCAGAATGAACAGGGCTGACCAGCATCACCAATAAAATATTAGGAAAACTAATATGTGTGGGATCTGAGGCATGGCTTAAAAATTGTGGCTTCTGCCTTGCTCCCTCTCAGGATCACTTACTCTCAAAGAAGGCAGCTGCTATATCATCAGCCCTGGGAGAGGTCCATGTAGGGAAGACTGATGCCTCCTTCCAAAGACAACACCGACCCCATGAACAAACCACCCTTGTTAAGCCCAGTGACTGCAGCCCCAGCCAACATCCCAACTGCAGTCTGGTGAGTACACCCAGGTAAGCTGTGTTCACAGAAATGAGTCTTGTTTTCTTAAGTCACTAAGATGTGATGATGTGCTATGTAGCATTAGAGACAAGTACAAAGGGCAGGGGAGCATGTTTATTATGGACCCACGGGGCACAGCTGAAGGATTCAAGAGGCAGGTAGTTTGTGAGTCCAGTTTCCTATACACAAAGTAAGGTGATTGTTTCAGAAACTTGAAATATTCCTTTCAGTTCTAACATTGTGTGATTCAGTTCCCTTTAATTGAGTGTGAAATGCACTCAGCTCTGGTATTTACTGTGACTGAAAGCTGCCCTTTGATGCTGCTGGGTTGATGTTATGATTGATGATGAAGTCGTCTTTGATTTAAGCTTCTGGAGTTAACAAAACTCGTAAAATGAAATGTTTTCATTTTTTTCCTTTTATTTGTGCCTTATTGTAATTTAAATTAGCTCTCATCCTGCACTGCAGGAACATTGTTTTATTGTATTTTTTATGGGGACTAAAGCTTCATTTCATTGTACTGATCAGTGATAAGACCTACAAGTGTTCTGAATATGTAATTTCCAGGCAGAGCACGGATGATGTTCAGTGAGTGTAGAGAGATTAGGCCAGAAAGACTTTCAGATATAAATGATCAGGGAAAATGTAAAAGGAAGTGTTTATTTGTGTTCTGCCTTATTTTAATGCTAATAGCAAATATAACCACAAGATTGTTAGGGTCTTCACAAATCCTTTTCTCCATTTATCTTTCCTTCCTCCAACAAACTGGTGAAGATCTAACTTGTATAAAAAGTACTTTAAGTGGAAACTTGATTCAAGTTTAAGAATGAACACTGCAACAACAAGATAACACAAGTTAGAATATAATTGACAATTTCTATTTAATATGTGACTAGGAAATGTTACAAAATAGTCATAAAGTGTTCTTTATAAGAAGCTTTACAAATTAGTTGTTCATGAAATGCTTTCACTGGCATTATTATTTTCAACATCATAACACAGCAGCCTTAGAAGCAAATTCACTATTTTCAAGTATCTGAGGTATAGAGAATGGAAGAAGTGTTACTGAACTCAGGTTTGGTTTCCTGCTGCTCAAAAGCCAATACTTGAGAGGCAAATGTTAGTAGAAAGGAAAATTGCTTTAATCAGGAAACAGGCAATGTAGGGAGATGGTGGACTCATGTCCCCAAAAAACAACTCCAAAGATTCTGCTCAGCCATGGGAATTTTTAAAGGGAAAAGGGGAAAGAACCTCAGTGAATCATCAAGGCAGGAGGTTAAGCTCTGAGTCATTTTCCATTCCATGCAGGCTGGCTGACTCCTCAATCTCTCTTCAGATGTTATCTCATCTGACAAGTCTTCCTGCAGGGTTGCTAAGGGGACTGCTGGGGATGGAGAGCTAGTCATTCTTTAACTAGTTAATTCTTCATTTTTACTTCTTTTAATCTAGGAAAAGAATCAACAGGTTAGGTAAGGCACGGTGTGCATTCAGTAGAGCATAAGTCAGGAGTTAGGTTAAAAGTTGCCTAGTGATCTCATTCCTATAATTAGTTTCTTTTAAGGTTAGAGGGGAACAGAAATGGGCAAACAGGAAAGGGGCAAAAGAGCTGCTTTCAGAAGTAGAGATTTTTTCAAATTTGAAGATACAAAAATCCACCTCTAAATGCAGTATTTGTGTATCCATCCACAGGCATTTCTGCACCTAAAATGTGACAGCTATTGTGCAAACCACTGGGAATACAAAGCCAGAGAGTTTACGTCCTTTCTCCTCCAAAAATGTCAAGGAGGTTGATCGAAAATGCACTGATAGAATTCAAAATCCTGTGAGAGACATTTGCAAAAAAAAGCCCAAAAAAGCACTTAAGAAATCTCTAAATCAGAAGACTTCAGTAGTGGGGAGTGGTTGAGCTGAGCTGTAAAGCCTGTGTGGGAGTTACATAAACACAAAAGCAACTTAGGGCAAAAGAATGGCCATAGACCTCTTGTCTGGGGACCCATGTGCAAAGGCACAGATGTCTAAATATCATAACATGCTCACCAATTTATAAACAGATCAGGACAGTAGAAGAAAGCATTGTGGTAAGAGTAGCGTAGGATTGAAGCCATCCAAGAGGGTAGGTGCCAGTTCATGAAAAGGTTTATGAGCCAAACTATGGATTTGGAATTTTACCCTGGAAGGTACAGGCAACCAGTGAAGCATTTAAAAGTGGAGAGTTACCTAATCAGGTTTATAAAGACACTTTGGAAACAATACAGAGGGTGGATTTAATACAGAGGGAATCCATGGCTCGCATCTTGTATTTCCCCAAGTCCTCAACTTACAGCCATATTCTTTTACAGCCACTTTCCACCCTATGAGTTTATGTCAAATGTTTAATGATATTTTAATTTCCATCTTACAGGAGAACCCAAGAAACAAAATGGAGACAATCAGAAGCAACTTATATGTAGTTGCTATATTCTTGTTGATTTTTAAACATTTTTTGTTTATTTTTATTTGATTCTTCTTAGTGACCATAAAGTCTTCCTTAGAACTCCTAGCTACTCAATAGAATTGAGCTGGGAGGTGCTTGTCAATGTTACCTAGGAACTCTTTAATATTTCTGTAATAAATATACAAAGCAGTAACTGCAAAGCTACTTTTGTCAGTCCCTGCAAATGTGTATAAGTCCACTTACCTATTATTAAGTGGTGTTACTTAACAATAATACTTGGTTCTTCATTATTCAGTAAGGATAGCTATCATGTAAGAATTTGAAAGGGAAGTCTAATTTAGAAGAAAGAATAAGCAAGACTGCTTAGTGTTTGATTGTTCAGGCCAAGGAGATGGGGCAGGGAAAGCAGCAAGCAAGGAGAGAACAAAGGCTCAAAAAAGTCTCTACCCGTATTCCCATGCTCTGCAGTGGTAGGAGCAGGGTTGAAGGAGGGGAAATGTTGGTTTAGAATGTGAAATGATATAGTTTTAGATAAAATGTATTTGAGTTTGGGGGATATACCTGGCATGAATGTTAAAAGTCTTGCTGCAAATGTGTCGATTTTAGGCTTAAAGACACTTGTAGACATCATTTCCCATAAAAGAAAGGAATAGGCAAAGGGGGAAGAAAGAGTGCAGAAAGAAGTAACAAATGAAGAAATGATAACGTCTTGCTGAAAAACAAATTTAGATGCTCTTTTAACTAGCCACTTATAAAATGATTCTACTGCTTGCCATACTACCTTCTCTGAGGACGCCTTCTACAAAAATAAATAAATAATAATAATAGTAGTATCTGTATAATTAGTCTGCTGGGCCACCGTAACAAAATGTTACAGATTTGGTGGCTTAAACAACAGAAATATTCTCTCAGAATCTCACAGTTTTGGAAGTTGGAAGTCCAAGATCAATGTGTCCATGGGGTTGGTTTCTCCTGAAGCCTCTCTCCTTGGCTTACGGATGATCACCCTCTCACCATGTCCTCATGTGGGCTTTCCTCTGTAACTGCATCCCTGATGTCTCTTCCTCTTCTTATAAGGACACCAGTCCTATTGTATTAGGGTCCACGCGTATGATTCCATTTAAGCTTAATACCTCCAAATTTAACCCCATAGGGGTTGGGGGTTCAACCTATGAATTTGGTGACAGACACAACGTAGTCAGAGAATGATTCCCTGAACCATAGTTGTTCAGCACCCCAAGCTCCTGACCAGATAAAGATGATGAATTCAGAATTGGACACATGACTTGGAGAGGGTCAATTCCTTTATAAACCAAAATGTTTCTGTCAAAATTTTCCACTGAGACACAGAAGATAGGTACGCAGTTGTAAATACTGGCTGAGTAAGTAAGTTTGAATTCGTGGGCTGGGGCTCTTGTGATTTGGAGGCTTTTGGGACCATATATGTTGATGAGTGTAATTGAGAATGGTTCACATAAACAGAGAGAACCCAGCTGAAGGAGCAGCTGTATTACTTCCCAGTCACTCTCCAGATCCCAGATCTAAGCTTTCTCTGGGTAACTTCAAATGTACCCAGTACTTTAAAATATTTCCTTCTTTTGCTTAAAGTCACTCCTGGGTGTTAGTCTGTGTCATCCAACTTAAATTTGATTAAGAAACCAAGGAAAAGAGAGAGGAGGAGAGGGAATACAGTCTTCAGGTGAAAGTACAAGCAGACTTTACACTTTCTCTTAACCTCAGGGGAAGAAACACAGTTCTGAATAAAACACAAGCTTAGGTTTCCATCAGACACTGGGCATTTTGACAGATTATTGAAAGTAACTTATCTAACTATAACCTGTCTAAATGACTACACTGTCTGATTTTACGGGGAATAGAGAATAAGAAGGCAAAATAGACTAAAACTATTCACTTCTAATATTCTTCTACTATTATTAATAGAAGCAAGATTTTGGGAAAAATAAACCCAACCTTCTACCTGTTCTCCAATCATAGTGTGAACTTCAGATGAGCAAGTGAAGCCAACAAACAACAAAAAAAGTCAGCTCCATAAGGTAATGAGAAGTAGCAACCAATCAACCAAACAAAAAGAAGGGTTCTTTAGAGTCTGTCCTTCCTTAGGGAAAAGAGATGCTGGACATGTCTCACTAAATGGATTTAATCAGATATACTCCCACATTTCTGATGGTGGCGATCTTTGAGAAGAACGATGTAGAATAGGAGGAAGCAAGTGCAGTGCTTAGGCTTTGAAATGAGAGGACTTTGCTCTCTGTCACCATATACGCTCTTTACATCCTTCATGCTCAATAAAAAACTCTATCAGATAAGGACAACCCGTGTTGCTTCTTTACCAAAACTGGAATACTGTGAATGCATTCCCTCTAAATGGTGGATATCATGGTGATTATTATGTCATCCCTGTTATTTTGATTGGGAATCCCCACCAGATCCTGGGCTACGCCAGCAAATCCTGGTCTACATTGTGGTGTCTGCATCCTGACATCCTGCTCATTTAGCCGTGGGTACCGACCTAGACCTAGCTATGCTCAGAAAAGCCCTCTCTCCTAGCACAGGTTGGGAGGGCTCCATGCCTGACACATCTGAGGTCCAGGGATAGGTTCATGTTTCTGGGTTTCCTGAATTTGAACCCAGATGGAGAACTCTAAACTGGCTGGAGTTGAGCCGGGGGTGGGAGGCACAGTGAAGCCGGTGCCTACCTAGGCTGATTCCAGTAGTACTGAAAGCCTCAACCAGGTTAAAATGTTCATTGAAATTAGCTAAACGATACCATTAGTAAAACCCAGTTTTATGGGGTGCAGCAGAGGACTACAATAGATTCAGTAATTTGGGGTCCTGGAGTATAAGGGAGGCAGGGAGAGAAGTAAGCAAGGTCAGATAACTGAAGTCTGTAGACAATGTGAATTCTCTCTGGCTTTGCTCTATAATCCTCAGTATTTGGTGTTTTCTTCCCTCATTTGATAAGCAAGCTGTTTGAGCCAGGACAGGGTTCCTGCGCAAAATAACATATTTTTCCAAAGCTTAATATAGTCACTATTTTTGGTTTTGAAATCAAGACACAGATAATGAGAAATACTTGGAGAAGTCAAAGCAAGGTTTGCAGTATCTGTTGAGAAAAAGCATTTGATTAATTTTAAAATATTGTAATGTTTTAAATGTATAGCCCGTTTACATCTATGTGACAAGCAGTCTGCAGTAATGGTTCATGATCTCAGATGCGTCCCAGAGCTGGGGAAAGATCCTACAGAGCATTACAAGGTGACAAGCATTAACTGTGAAGATGTTAATTCTCCCCAGATAAAAGCAAGGCTGGTTGCCTAGAATGCATTATTTTTCCCCACATTTTTATGATCGTTCAGGTATTGATCAGAGTTGTAATGAGACCATAACACTGGCTGAACAATGCTTTATTTTTTCTCCCAAAGTTGTGTTCTATGTGCTCTTACGCCATACGACCTCTTGTGTCACATTGTGGAAATATAAATGTGGTCTAGCGGGGCCAACAGCAAAAGTCAACGTTTATTTCTTGCTGGCTGAGTTAATTATTCTTTGTGGCTCTTGCGGAAGAAATAAGCAGGGCAGCATGAAATGCCAGCATAGACAGTGCTCCAGTGAGAGCTCTAATTGGCTGCATTAAAAAGAAAATGTTAACCATTGGGGCAGTTTGTACTGTTTCTGTGTTCACTACTTATGTTCAATTTTAATTTCAAAAATAATTTCCTAATATTTCTAAAAAATGCAAGAAAGCTATTGTATTTCTAAGTTGTATATCACTTTTTCAATAAGTCATTTGAAAAGTTAAGTACTTCAAATGAAAATAAGACTTGCTTCTTTTATGAAAGTTACAAAAGGTATTGCAATATTGACCATCATATAGTATTCTGCCTAGCATGTTATTTTTAACTGTCTTAGTAATGGAATGTAAAGAGAAATGTCATTTTATTCATTAAATAAGAAACCAGAGTAATTCACTTGCTATAATCAGGTTTTAATGTACTAATTGCACATTTTACTTTTAGTATAATGTGATATTTTTCATATGTAGATGGATAGTTCCCATTAACATTAGAATCATTAATAATTATAATTGCTATAGATTAGAATAACAAAATATCTTTGGCAACAAAAAATACTGTACTAGTCGGTATGACTATTTCATTTTGCATGATTAATGATCTTGGCTTTTGGTTCATAACAAAATTGTATTATTTTGTATTTCTGAAGCATTCTTCTAACATAGCATACTTCTCTTTTCTTCTACCTACAAGAATAGTGTGCAAATATAAACATCCCAGATTTATAATGTTATAATCATTAGCTATTTCTTTAGAAAATTATGCATTCTTTTGTTTTTTATTTATGTATTTATTTTTAACATCTTTATTGGAGTATAATTGCTTTACAATGGTGTGTTAGTTTCTGCTTTATAACAAGTTGAATCAGCTATACATATATATATATATATATATATATATATATCCCCATATCTCCTCCCTCTTGTGTGCATTCTTTTAAATAATTGATAGTGGAAAAGTAGCACTTTTTACATATTTTTAAACCATATCAAATAATTCAAATTTTGGGGGGTGTTGACAGTTGATTTTATAATTCTTCAACTGATATCTAAGTAACTGTATTTGTTCCATTTAACCTTGCCCTTAATGTGTAGAATTCACTAAACTGTAAACTAAAAATATTCTTTAAGTTAGAGATGCTAATATTTGTTCTAGAAAGCTTATAACTAGGGCTTCCCTGGTGGTGCAGTGGTTGAGAGTCCGCCTGCCAATGCAGCGGACACGGCTTCGTGCCCCGGTCCGGGAAGATCCCACATGCCACGGAGCGGCTAGGCCCGTGAGCCATGGCCACTGAGCCTGTGCGTCCAGAGCCTGTGCTCTGCATTGGGAGAGGCTACAACAGTGAGAGGCCCGTGTACCACAAAAAAAAAAAAAAAAAAAGAAAAAGCTTATAACTAAAATGCTAGTTATTTTGCATCAAGTATTTAGGCCTTGTGTCATACATTTTTGGTTTAGATATATTCCTGGCACAGTATATATATATATATATATAATTTTTTTTTTCTTTTTTTGGCTGTGTTGGGTCTTCGTTTCTGTGCGAGGGCTTTCTCTAGTTGCGGCAGGTGGGGGCCACTCTTCATCGCGGTGCATGAGCCTTTCACTATTGTGGCCTCTCTTGTTGTGGAGCACAGGCTCCAGACGCTCAGGCTCAGTAGTTGTGGCTCATGGGTCTAGTTGCTCTGCGGCATGTGGGATCTTCCCAGACCAGGCCTCGAATCCATGTCCCCCGCATTGGCAAGCAGATTCTCAACCACTGCACCACCAGGGAAGCCCCTGGCAAAGTTTTATAGCCATATTAAAAAAAAAACAAAACTATTTCTTTATCAGTGCTGCTACTCTCTGTATATATATATATATATCTGTTAGTGAATTCAACTAATCTTTTACAAATGTTAAAGAGGGAATAAATTATTAAGAAAGCAAAAGTAAAATTTCCAAATTCATGTCCAGAGATATTGGCAGCAAAATTAAAAGATTACATAGCTGTCTACAAATGAATGAGGCTATTTGAGTGAAAGAAAAATAATTAAAGGTAGCAATTAGAACTAAAAGGCATCAGCATCTTATAGTTTTGATGCCTTTATAAGACATTGATGAAAGAAATTAAAGATGATACAAACAGATGGAGAGATATACCATGTTCTTAGATTGGAAGAATCAACATTGTGAAAATCACTATACTACCCAAAGCAATCTACAGATTCAATGCAATCCCTATCAAACTACCAATGGCATTTTTCACAGAACTAGAACAAAATATTTCACAATTTGTATGGAAACACAAAAGACCCCGAACCCCCAAAGCAATCTTGAGAAAGAGAAACGGAGCTAGAGGAATCAGGCTCCCTGACTTCAGACTATACTACAAAGCTACAGTAATCAAGATAGTATTGTACTGGCACAAAAGCAGAAAAATAGATCAATGGAACAGGATAGAAAGCCCAGACATAAACCCACACACATACGGTCACCTACCTTATTTTTGATAAAGGAGGCAAGAATATACAATGGAGAAAAGACAGCCACTTCAATAAGTGGTGCTGGGAAAACTGGACAGCTACATGTAAAAGAATGAAATTAGAAAACTCCCTACACCATACACAAAAATAAACTCAAAATGGATTAAAGAGGTAAATGTAAGGTCTGACATTATAAAACTGTTAGAAGAAAACATAGGCAGAACACTCTATGACATAAGTCACAGCAAGATCCTTTTGAAACCACCTCCTAGAGAAATGGAAATAAAATAAAACATAAACAAATGGGACCTAATGAAACTTCAAATCTTTTGCACAGCAAAGGAATCCATAAACAAGATGAAAAGATGACACTCAGAATGAGAGAAAATATTTGCAAACAAAGCAACTGACAAAGGATTGATCTTCAAAATATACAAGCAGCACATGCAGCTCAATACCAGAAAAACAAACAACCCAATCCAAAAATGGGCAGAAGACCTAAACAGACATTTCTCCAAAGAAGATATACAGATTGCCAACAAACACATGAAAGGATACTCAATGTCACTAATCATTAGAGAAGGTGCAAATCAGAACTACAATGAGGTATCACCTCACAACTGTCAGAATGGGCATTATCAAAAAACCTACAAACAATAAATTCTGGAAAGGGTGTGGAGAAAAGGGACCCCTCTTGCACTGTTGGTAGGAATGTAAATTGATACAACCACTATGGAGAACAGTTTGGAGCTTCCCCAAAACACTAAAAGTATAACTACCATATGACCCAGCAATCCCACTACTGTGCATATACCCTGAGAAAACCATAAATCAAAAAGAGTCATCTACCACAATGTTCACTGAAGCTCTATTTACAATAACCAGGACATGGAAGCAACCTAAGTGTCCATTGACAGATGAATGGATAAAGAAGACGTGCCACATATATACAATGGAATATTAGCCATAAAAAGAAATGAAATTGAGTTATTTGTAGTGAGGTGGATGGACCTAGAGTCTGTCATACAGAGTGAAGTAAATCAAAAAGAGAAAAACAGATACCGTATGCTAACACATATATATGGAATCTAAAATTTAAAAAAAATAGTCATGAAGAACCTAGGGGCAGGACAGGAATAAAGACACAGATGTAGAGAATGGACTTGAGGACATGTGGAGGGGGAAGGGTAAGCTGAGACGAAGTGAGAGAGTGGCGCGGACTTATATATACTACCAAATGTAAAATAGATAGCTAGTGGGAAGCAGCCACATAGCACAGGGAGATCAGTTCATTGCTTTGTGACCACCTAGAGGGCTGGAATAGGGAGGGTTGTAGGGAGACACAGGAGGGAGGGGATATGGAGATATATGTATATGTATAGCTGATTCACTTTGTTATACAGCAGAAACTAACACAACATTTCAAAGCAATTATACTCCCATAAAAATGTTAAAAAAAAAAAAGAAGTAAAAGGCAGATGTCTAATGGTATATAATTCATGGAAAAGTGTTATAAGAGAGAACCACATTAGTTACATCAAGAATATGGTTGGAGATTTCTGGATACTGGCATAATGGCAGTCTATAAATATTAACTGAAATTCATTGACTGAAAGTTGTTGAGGATTAGAGAGTCTTTATGGAAGGAAATAAAAGAGATTGCATTTGAGGCATTGATGGAGAGTGGCAGATATGGGATGAGTGATGGAATGTTTTGAATGACATCCTTGGCTAGAAATTTAAATAAACCCCTTTAATTCTTCCCAGTACCAGGCACTTAAAGGGGAAGACTTCTCCTTGTTGTTATCGTTGGGGGGAAAAACATAAAAATTGTAAACAGTATTGATGTTTTCTCACCTCATTTACCAGGTAGAAGGTAGAGGCCTATTATAATCTGAGCATTCCTTTTGAAGATTAATATGAGTAGTGAAATCATGTGCTGTTAATGCCCATCTTGGAGTATAAATTGGCTGTTTCTGAGTCCTAAGATTTATTGCCTGGCTTATTCTTAAGGAGACAGTGAGAAGTGAGTTGAGTATCAAATATGATAATCCTAAAATGCAAACATATCCTTTACCTACCTTCCACCCACCCCCAGATGGTGATCATGAGAACAAAGCTAACCTCTGATAAGCATTTCTACCCCATGGATATTCACAATGACTTGGGGTTGCACAAATGATATGGTACAAAGTCATAGCAAGTAGATAGAAAAGAGAGTTCATATTCAGTTGATTCAACCACATTATGTTATTTCTCTGGAAAAAATAGAGAGTATAATCTTATCTCTGAAATATGACACAACTTTAAAGTACATTTTGTTTATGTTTTGCACAACTATCATTAATAACTCCTGCACATTATTTTTTCCCCAATTCAGAGAAAATGTAGCAATATTCTTTTTTTTTTTTTTTTTCAGTACACGGGCCTCTCACTGTTGTGGCCTCTCCCGTTGCGGAGCACAGACTCCGGACGCGCAGGCTCAGCGGCCATGGCTCACGGGCCCAGCTGCTCTGCGGCATGTGGGATCTTCCCGGACCGGGGCACAAACCCGTGTCCCCTACATCGGCAGGCAGACTCTCAACCACTGTGCCACCAGGGAAGCCCAAGAAAATGTAACAATATTCTTTAGGGAAAATCCCTAATACAAATGTGAAATTCACTTATCTTTCTCATGTAAACTAATGCTAGATCACATTTTAGTCAATTTCTTCTTCATGAAATTGATTGGCTTCTAGATCCTGGAAAGATATGAAAACTAAGGCTCTATTAGCTTTTTCCTTATGCTAAAAATGTTTTCTCTGCCAAATGCCTCTGTTAGGTCACTTTACAAACACATTTTTGAAGGATCTTGCTGACTTTCTGGATAGAAAGAATGCTAGTGAAGTTTCTAGTCCTTTTAGAAGATTCTGACCAAATATTTTCTAAAAAGTTTCAATCGCTTCAAGTTGAACATAAATTTCCGTTGAATTACCAGCTGTTCTTTTGTGGCACAGGGAAAAAACAAGAGGTTAAAACATATGAGGAAAAATTGATGGAGTTTAGGAAAGAAAGCGATGACATAGTGAATGGTAAATTGGTGACACTGAATAGGGAATATTAAAAATAAAAGTGAAAAAGTATTTAGATTTAAAAATGCAGGACATTTTCCATGAAAAAAAAAACACAATTTACTTATCAAAAGGTGATGCATATCCTGGTTAGGAACTAGAATTTGAAGATAAATTTTTATTCAAACATAAAAAAAGAAACTACATTCTCTTATAAGGGGAAAAATCATACTGGTGGTAGATTAAACACAACTGATGCTTAATGATTTACAAACTAGTGAATGGTCAGTAAAATTCTAAGAAGGAAGTTCACCACAATTTTTAAAAATGGATCCAAAATCAAATACCTAAGATATCAGCAGATATACCATGAAATACACTTTTTTTTTTTTAACCTCCAAGAGAGAAATAAGAAAAAAGAAAAAAAAAAGGAGTGGGTAGCTAGTGAAACTAGTACCAGGAAAGAAAAAGACTACATCATTGAAAATTCAATACATCAAAATATATTAAAAGTATATTATGAATGAATTTACACAAATTATTTGACCACTTGGATGAAATTAAGGAATTTGTTCAAAAATGTGACTTACCACAGATGAGAAAAAAAAATAAACATTTGGACTTTGATGTCTTCTTAAAGAGAAAAGCGATTGATTAATGAATTCTTCAAAAAATTTATGGAGACAATTTACATCAATTTTACACAAACATTTCTAGAGAATGGAGAAAGAAGAACATTTTTAACTCTTTGAATGAAGCCAACATATATCAGATACCAAAATCTGTTGAGGATGTTACAATAAATTAACAAGCATGCAAAATAGATGAACATAGATACAAAAATGCCTCAATAAAATAGTCTCAAAATAAATCCAGCAATATATAAAAAGGATAATACATCAGAACCAAGGGAGGTTATTCCAGGAATTCAAAGTTTGTTTAATATTCTAAAATCAATAAACATAATTTACCTTGCTAACAAAAAGGAGGAAAAACTCCTTAGGAGAATCCCAATAGATGAAGAAACATATTGTCTTTAAAATTCAGCATCTTTGAGTGATAAATAAACAAAAAAACAAACAAAAACCTCCTACTGGGCCAGCCATAGAAAGGAGTTATCCAAATCCGATAAAAGGCATCTATTACAAACCTACTACTCATATCAAATTCAAAGTTTCCCTTGAAAATAAAGAGACAAGTCTAACATTGCACCCATTTCAAAAATTATTCTGCTCTCATCAAACCAGGAATAGATGAGAACTTCTGGAGATGATACAATTGTTTTTTATTTTTTTTTACCAAAACCCTACAGCTAATGTCATATATAATTGTGAGAAACTAGAAGTTTTTCTGCTAAAATCAGGAAAAGGCAAGTGTGTCCCCTCTCATCCCTCCTTTTAATAATAATCTTACAGGAAGCCCAAGCTGATACAATAAGACAAGAAAAGGAAATTAAAAGTATACTGATTGGGAATGATGAAATAGCAGTCTTTGTTCATAGATGACATGATTGATAGTCTATGTAGAAAATCCCAAAGAATCAGAAAACAAACAAACAAACAAACAACAAAAAACACCTAATAAGTGATTTCAGCAAGATTGCAGGATACAAGGTTAATATACAAAAGTCAGTAACTTTCATATATACCAGCAATTCAGCAATGAACAAAAGGAATTTAAAATAAAAATCACAATACCATTTACATTAGCACCCTCAATATAAAATAATTTGTTATAAATATATCAAAATATACATGAGATCTGTAAAAATTATAAAAACTCTCGTGAATGAATTTAAAAAACTAAGTAAGTAGAGAGATATTCCTCATTCATGTATAGAAAGACTCAATAGTGTCAAGATGTCAGTTCTTCTCAACTTGATCCGTAGATTCAATGCAATCCCAGTCAAAATCCCAGCAAGTTCCTTTATGGACATTAAAATAAAACAAAACAAAACTGATTCTAATGTTTATAGGAGAAGCAAAAGACCCAGAATAGCCAACAACATATTGAAAAAAACGTCAGAGGACTGACATTACTCAACTACAAAACATTATAAAGCTGTAAAAACAGACTGTTATTGGTGAAAGAATATACAAATAGAACAGTGGAACAAAACAGAGAGCCCAGAAATAGATTCCCATAAATATAGTGAAATGAAATTTAAGAAAGGAGCAAAAGTAATGCAATAGAAAAAAATATAGTCTTTTCAACAAATTGTGCTAGAACAACTGGACATCCACATGCAAAAACTCAGTCTAGGCACAGACCTTACAGCCTTCACAAAAATTATCTCAAAAAGGATCACAGACCTAAATGAAAAGTGCAAAACTATAAAACTCCTAGAAAGTAACAAAGAAGAAAATCTAAATGACCTTAAGTTTGGCAATGACTTTTTAGATTCAAGACCAAAGGCACAGTTCCTGAAAGAAATAATTAATAAGCTTGACTTCATTAAAATGAAGAACTTCTGTTTTGCAAAAATACTTTCAAGAGAATGAGAAGGAAAGGAATAGACTGGAGAAATACTTGGAAAAGACATATCTGGTAAAGGACTACTTGCAAAAGTATAGAAAGATCTCTTAGAACACAACTATGAGAAAAATGAAACTAATTAAACAAAAGAAAAAAATATCTGAACAGATAACTCACTAAAGAACATATACAGATAGTAAGCATATGAAGAGATGCCCAACATCATGTGTCATTAGGGAATTTCAAATTAAACAGCTATGATGTATCACTGAACACCTATTAGAATGACCAGAATCCAAAAGGCTTACAACATCTAATGCTGGCAAGGATATGGTTTGAGAGGCACTTTTACACATTGCTGGTGGAAATGCAAAATGCTACAGCCACTTTGAAAGACAAAACTAATCAGACTATCACCATAGAGTCCATCATTCACACTCCTTGGTATTTACCCAGAGGAGTCGAAAACTTATGTCCACACAAAAACCTTCACATGGAGGTTTACAATTACAGTTACAACTTTATTTGTAATTGCTAAACCTTGGAAGCAACCAAGATGTCCTTCAGTAGGTAAATGAATAAATGAACTATAATATATCCAGAGAATGAAATTATTGAGCACTAAAAAGAAATTAGCTATCAAGCCATGAAAAGACAGGAGGAACATTAAGTGCATATTACTAAGTGAAATAAGCCAGTCTAAAAACAGTTATATACTGTATGATTCTAACTGTATGGGCCTTTTCAAAAAGACAACACTATGGAGATGGTGAAAACATCAGTGGTTGCCAGTGGTTAGGGATGAGGGGGGGATGAATAGGTAGACGACAGATAATGTTTAGGGCAATGAAACTATTCTGGATGGATATTATGTTATTATACATTGTTAAAACCAATAGACTATGTAATACCATGAGTTAACCTTAATGTAAACTATGGACTTTGTGTAATGATGTAGATTCATTGATTTTGTTTTTTCTTTGTTCATGGCACCCTTAGTATCCCAGTAATCTCTTTTTTTTTTTTTTAATGTTTTGTTCTATTCAATCTTTTTTTAACATATTTATTGGAGTATAATTGCTTTACAATGTTGTGTTAGTTTCTGCCGTATAACAAAGTGAATCAGCTATATGCATACATATATCCCCATATCTCCTCCCTCTTGCAGCTCCCTCCCACCCTCCCTATCCCACCTCTCTAGGTGGTCACAGAGCACCAAGCTGATCTCCCCATGTGATGCAGCTGGTTCCCACTAGCTCTCTATTTTACATTTGGTAGTGCATATATGTCAGTGCTACTCTCTCACTTCGTCCCAGTTTACCCTTCCCCCTCCCCATGTCCTCAAGTCCATTCTCTACGTCTGCATCTTTATTCCTGAACCTAGGGGCAGGACAGATCATTGATTTTTAAAATGAAACTGGTGCTGGATGTTGAAAATAGGGGATGCTTTGCATGTGTGGGCAGGAGGTACATGGGAAATCTCTGTACTTTTCACTCAATTTTTCTGTGAACCTAAAACTGCACTTTTTAAAAAAAAGTGTATTTACTTATTTATTTATTTTTTTTTTGCGGTACGCGGGCCTCTCACTGTTGTGGCCTCTCCTGTTGCGGAGCACAGGCTCCGGACGCGCAGGCTCAGCGGCCATGTCTCACGGGCCCAGCTGCTCCGCTGCATGTGGGATCTTCCCGGACCGGGGCACAAACCCGTGTCCCCTGAATTGGCAGGCAGACTCTCAACCACTGCGCCACCAGGGAAGCCCAAATACCATTTTCTTTTTGATTTTTTTTCTTTTTTCTTGGTACGCAGGCCTCTCACTGTTGTGGCCTCACCTGTTGCGGAGCACAGGCTCCGGACGCACAGGCTCAGCGGCCATGGCTCACGGGCCCAGCCACTCCGTGGCATGTGGGATCTTCCTGGACCGGGGCGCGAACCCGTGTCCCCTGCATCGGCAGGCAGACTCTCAACCACTGCGCCACCAGAGAAGCCCCTAAAGTGTATTTAAAGATATATTCTGCTGGAAATTTAGCCAGTACAATAGAGAAAAATGTGTGTTGTAAATGGAGAAATAAAACTTCTCATTATTGGCAGATTTTATGATTGTGTACATGGAACATAGAAAGCTATTATAATTACCAATTGAATTTTAGTTAGCTTGACATAGTATCAATTAAAAATCAAATGTATTTACATTTTCCTGTGACAAAGAAAATTTAAAAACTGAAATATATTTTTTACAATAGCACCAAAAAATCATATACTTAGGATAAATGTCTACACTAAAATCAACAAGATAATATTGAAATAAATTAAATGCCTAAACAAATAAAATGATACACCATGTTGATGGACTGGCAAACCATGATGAACTTTATATAGGTATATAAATACATTAGATAGATAGATAGATAGATACATAGACAGATAAATAGATAGATACTCAGTAAAATTTTATTCAAAAATCCCCAAAAAATATTAGCAGAAATTCATAAAATCATTCTAAAATTCATATAGAAATACAAAGGTCTAATGATGTCCACAGCAATATTGAAAAGGAAGAAAATAGCTTGATTTACACCATTCAATATTAAGACTTTTTGGAAAAGTAGCAATTAAGAGTGTGGTATTTGCAGAATAGCAAACTAACTTCAGAGACAGACATAGAGTGTTCAGAAAAGGTTGAGCATTTATATGGTCATCTGATTTGTGACAAAGTGGCAAAGTAATGGTGTGGAAACAATGAGATGTTCAGTAAATTGTGTTTGGTCAACTGGATGGCCACACAGAAAAGAAGTGAACCTCGGCCTTATCTACTACAAGCCAAAACAAAAAGAATTTATTTAATCATTTATTTATATTCTCTTATGATTAAAAATGAGTTGAGTTACTTAATTTAAATAATTTATTTGAAAAAGTGCTTCATCTATCCACCTATCCATTCACATTATATCCAACCTTCTTGTTTTAAAAGTTTATATAATCATGCCTAGAATGATATCAATCAAATGTAAATGTTGATTATTCTAAGAGGTATCACTTGTTGCCTTACTATTTCTACTTTGTTTCAATTTTTTATTACTTTTATAATGAGCACATATTGTGCCCTTAAAACAAATAAAATAATTATTTAAGCAAACAATAGAGAAAACATGGATTGAGCCATAAGAAAAGAAATAATGTACAGCATATCAGAAAATCTAATTCTATATCCTTATAAGTGACAAATTTACAGACATGATATCATTACACAGGGACAGTTTATGAACAAAAATAAAGTAAAAGATTATTATATATGAAATTAGAAAACAAATATTAGGCAACAATGTAAAAACAGTTTATATGTAAGATAATACATAAAAGACAAAGATTATTCTAATATATTGGGAAGCCAGAAAGCTAAAAAGTGAAGACATCAAGGAAAGCAATTTCTGTTTGGTAAACAGCTTTTTGAATTCTGTGCTAAACTTAGATGCTGTGGGAAATACAGGAAATGGACAAGATATGATTCCTTACATCTTGAAGCTTATAAACACCTGAAAAATATAAGAGTGAAGAACAGAAGCAACTGAGAGAATATCCAGTGATTCCTGACAAGAATTATCTTGAGGAGCAGAGAAGACTGGAAAGCAAGCAGAGCATCCACGCAGATGAAGTTGAAATTATCATATGAATGCAAGTGAAACTACATTTAAAATGGATTATCTTAAATACAGAGAGAGAGAGGGACTTTCAATAAAAAGACAATAAAGTGAGGGAGAGTGTCAAATGCTTACTTTACTTAAATTCAATTTTAGTAAAAGTAAAAACAGGAAGAGATTTTGAGTAGAATGAAGAAAAATAACAATAGATGATATGTTCACAACTTTGCCTATCTTATATTTGAGCAGTTCTCTTCTACCTTGTGTACTGTGGAGAACTAAAACACAGAGGAAAGTTTCCCCATAAATTCTATCTACTTATGGATACATACACTTCTAGTCATCATTTTAGGCACCTTTATATTGATAGTAATTAAGTATCCAATGGTCTTTTGGTTGAATTGCCTTGCTTAAGGACAATTTCTCCAATATTGGTCTTTTTTTTGTTGCAGATGACTGGTGTTTACCTTATAGTTAGTTATTAGCTATTGGTACAATTTTTGAGCACATTCTTTGCAAATAAATGCCTGTGAAGCATTTAGGAAAATATATATAGTATAGTAAGCCTGATATGATATTTATTCAAAAGTAATCAAGTTTACAAAATGTTCTCTCTTCACAATTCAATAAATTTAAGATTCCATATATATGTATAAAAATTACTAGCTACTAGAAAAATTAAATTTAATTAAACTATTGGAAAAAGAAGAAATCAAAACCACAAAATCAGGGTATATATAGTAAGGACACCACCAAAGGAAAGAAAGCAAATGAGATCTAATTTTAAAAAAATAAAATAACTACAATAAAATATGTATCTGTAGAGGAACTATTTGGAAATCTCAGCTACACACAAAATATTCTGATGACATATGATGTGGAACATATTTTCATATGCTTATTTACCATCTGTCTATCTCCTTTGGCGAGGTGTCTATTCAGATTTTTGGCCCATTTTTTAATCAAGTTATCTGTTTTCTTATTGTTGGGTTTTAAGAGTCCTTTATATATTTTAGATAAAGTCCTTTATCAGATGTGTCCTTTGCAAATATTTTCTCCCAGTCTGTGGCTTGTCTTCTAATTCTCTTGATATTGTCTTTTTCGGAGCAGAAGTTGTTAATTTCAATGAAGTCTAATTATCAATTATTTCACTCATGGATTATGTCTTTGGTGTTGTATTTAAAAAGACATCACCATACCCAAGGACCTCTAAATGTTCTCCTATGTTATCTACTAGAAGTTTTATAATTTTGCATTTTACATTTAAGTCTGTGATCCATTTTGAGTTAATTTTTGTGAAGGGTGTAAGGTCTGTGTCTAGAGTCATTTATTTGCATTTGGATGTCCAGTTGTTCCAGTATCTTTCATCGAAAAGAATACCTTTGCTCCATTGTATTGCCTTTGCTTCTTTCTCAAAAATCAGGTGATTATATTTATGTAGTTTTATTTCTGGGCTCTCTCTTCTGTTACTGTTCCATTGGTCAATTTATCTATTCTTTCATTAACACCACACAGTCTTAATTACTGTAGCTTTATAGTAAGTCTTAAAGTTAAGTAGTATCAGTCCTCTTACTTGGTTCTTCTCTTTCAATATTGTGTTGGTTATCCTAGGTCTTTTGCCTTTCCTATAAATTTTAGAATCAGTTTTTGATATCCACAAAATAACTTTCTGGGATTTTGATTGGGATTGCATTTATCTATAGATTAAATTGGGAAGAACTAATGTTTTGACAATATTGAGTCTTCCTGTCCATGAACATGAAATATTATTCCATTATTTAGTTATTTTTGCATTTTGTTCATCAGAAAAGATTACATTTTAAATAGTAATTAGTGTATAGTTCTTAAACATTTTAATATTGTATGTTATATTAAGAGCTAATGCTTTTAAAATAGAGAAAAATGTTGCCATCATGTCCATTAAAGTAAAAATAAAGTAAATGCTTCATTACCTCTTAATTTTCTAAAAGTTTGCAAATTCTGGGAAATACAACATTATTTGAGAGTAATAGTACATAGTATGAAAAAAACATGTTATGCTCCAGAGATTAAAAATGCTAATATTATTTAAAGTAACAAAATAAGTTAGTAGTTTTTGTTTTGTTTTGGTTGGTTGGTTGGTTGCTTGGGATATTTTTCTTTTTTTCTTATCTTGCAGCCAGCTTCCTAATTCTTCCTCTGACAGAGGCTTAGACTTTTCTTCTGATGTTCAGCTTCTCATGGAGTGTGGCCCCACCCTAGCTCCAATGTGTAATTTTTTCTTAATCTAATCCAAATTATGATCATTCTCTTCCTCTTGACATAGAATGGTTTTGACAAGTTTTATCAGTGTGATTAGCAACCTGGCCAACAAAATAGTTGAAAACCTCTTCTAGATATTGTGTAAGAATTTTTTTTTTTTCTCCCTGATAAAAGAAAATGTGGTTGCAGATCTTACTCTTTTTACATTTTGATTGAGATTGTAAGAATCTGATGTCTGGACTTGTGGAAACCATAAGTTCAGTCATGAAAGGATCAGCCACATTTAAAAACAGAAATATCAATGATGTCTGGGCCCTTGTTGATTTGGGTGTGTTGCTCAGTTTTCCAATCCTGGATTTATATTTCCAAGAACTTCTGGCTACCTGTGATATTAAACTCTTCATTATGTAAGATGTTGATTCCCCCTGTGAATAATCTATTACTTGCAGCCAAAAGTACTCCAACTGATACAACAACATCAACAACCACAACAGCAAACAGTCAAAATTTAGTATGTCAATAAGGTAGGATGAGATGGGAAGAAAATGCTTAATGTAAACTGACTTTTTATGTTTTCAAACTTATGCAAGAAAAGAAGATAAGACTATAGGGCCACAAGAACACAAAATAGTCTATGTATCCACAGCCTGTTGAAAAAGGGGCCTATAGACTCATTCTTTCATATGCAGGTTGAGAATCCATGACTTCAAGAGATTTCCTTACTTATTTAAGACCTCAGAGTAACTAATAGTAAAGCAAAAATATCTATCTCAGAACCAATTAGATTCAATTCACCACCATTACCCTAAAATATAAAGGAAAGCTTCATATGAGCCAGCAATTTGAAAGAGTTAGGAATCTGGGTAGCTCTAGACTAAATTAGTAAACGTTTAGGATATAGATGTATTGGGAGTCCCCCAAACCATCTTGTTTCAGTGATTCTCTAAGATGACTCATAGCACTCATATATCATCATAGCCAAAACTGGGATTTATTACAACAAAAAAATATAAAGCAGAATCAGCAAAGAGAAGAGGTGTTTCGGGTGAAGTTGGGGAAACCAGGCCCAGGCTTTCTGAGTCCTGTCCCAGGGGAATGTAGAGTCTGGGATAGGTGCTTGTTAGAGACTGAGCACTGAGTTTTTACTGAGTCAATTTAGTGGGAAACCCCCTTAGACCTGATGATTCCTCTTAGTAATATTTGGCCCAATGACTACCACCCTATGACTTGGGTACAAATTCTCACTTGTCCATGCTGTATTCAGAGACTAAGCCCAATCTCTCTCCTCCACTGCAGAATTCCATCACAGTGGTCCCTATGCCTATGGCAATAGTCCTCCTGTTGAATAAAGTCTTTCTTACTATGCTTCAACAAATCTCATGAATATTTATTTTTTCTTTATAAACACAAGCCATATTGTTTGTACAAACAATTTAGGCATAAAGAACAACTTTTAACAGTTTTGGGAACCCTCCTGAGATCTAAGTTTCTAGACAACAGCAAAGGACCAGTCTTGTAAGCAGGGCCTTTTTTAAGGATAACAATTAGGCCTGCTGTGTTGACTCTTGTGTATGGTAAGGGTAGAAGGAGTAGAACCTCAGGGACATACTGGAGGCTGAAGCTCAGCAGTGTCTTCATTCATCTGAAGTGTTTCCTATGATATCATGGAGATAATCCAGTGTTGAGCATCTAAGCTATAATGTGCTTTAAAACATGATGGAGGGCTTCCCTGGTGGCGCAGTGGTTGAGAGTCCGCCTGCCGATGCAGGGGACACAGGTCCGTGCCCCGGTCCGGGAAGATCCCACATGACACAGAGTGGCTGGGCCCGTGAGCCATGGCTGCTGAGCCTGAGCATCTGGAGCCTGTGCTCCACAACAGGAGAGGCCACAACAGTAAGAGGCCCACGTACCGGAAAAAAAAAAAAAAAACATGATTGAAATGAAGAATTCATGATGGTTTTGCCAAGAGTGCTCTTTAGACCAGAGAAGAAGAAGGAAAGCAATTGTGTGCAAGGAATAATATATTAACTGTTTCCAAGACCAGATGTATGGGCAGTCTAAGTGTGGCACTCAAAGATATGTGAATAGCTGAAATGCCCTATTATAATTGTTAACAGATTCTCCAGGTAACCAAGTGACCTGCAGTAAAGCACACAAATGCAGGCTAGGATGTAAATGACATTCCTTCTGCCCAGGAATGCAGTGCTTCCATTTCCATTTGTATCCCACACCTCCACTGTCTTGAACTGGTTCATACTGGTGTCACTTCTGTGAGGTTTTCTCCAGGTTAACCTTTGTAAACTCCTAACATTACACTATCTATATGTCCCCACAAATAGGCATAGCCAAAAACTAGATGACAAATAAGAATGTAGATACACATATCTATCCATTTAAACAAACTTTAAACTTCCAATTTTTAGAATTACAGTGCAAGAAAAAAACATAAAACAAAAAAGCAGAAATGTCCTTAAGTCATTTTGGTTTTTAATGTGGAGTAACTTTAACTTCCACACGCACATGCAAACATATGAACTTAGAAATATCTTGGTTATAATACACTATGTCAAGTCCACTTTAAGAATGGAAAGCTTTGCAGAGTTATTATATAGTCATTGTTGCCATTTTTAAATTTGGAAGAGGCAACAAATTATTGTTAAACGATTATGGTTAAATTCTACATTAATTGATGACATTTTCCATTTAATAAAAATACTTATTTTATTTCTGTGCTAATGAATCCATACACAAGAAAGTGGATCTTATATAATTGCATTTAGGGGATTATATTTACTTTTATTTGCAACACACTTAACAGTCATTTTACTTTTGTTTCTCATAGAACAACAGGCACAAAATGATAATGCATTTTCACAAATTATTTGGCAGCTGGTGGTGGTATATTTAAGTCCATTAAATTAAGAAACAACTCATCAAGCCTCCCTCCTCCAAAGCACACTATAAAGATAGGAGTAACAGTTCATAAAGCAGGATTTTTGCACAGAAACAATTAGATTCAGAATGTGAGACTTTAATTGCACATAGACAAATTATTCTTTTTAGTTCTGCTTCACAACAGCAAGTCATTGCTGTGGGGAAAATGTGTCCACATTAAAGCTGAAAACTGATTTTTGATGAAATAAAGCTACCTGTATCCTAGAGAAAATTTGATGGCTTACTGAAGATAGGATTATGCTGAAACTGTAACACCTGTGAAAAATACAATTCAAAAGGACTGCCATTAAAGATGTAAGTTTGTCCTTGTGACATATGTGAATTGTTATTATTAGCTATTTTTAAAAACTAGTGAAGTAAGGACAAAAATAAAGGGAATTATTCTTTAATTAAAAAAAAGTTCCTTTATGGCATTACAATTATACAAGTAAATCTTTGATATATTTTTATACTAAAATGATAAATATCTAGTTCCAGCTTTGACATTTAAAGAGATTAAAAGGTGTCTCACCAATCCTCAAAATAACAACAAAAAAGCAACCACTCTTTTTGGACCTACCAGGAACTGAGATTATAGGGCAAAATATCACCCCAAATCCTAGAAGTGAAGCCAGAATATCACAATTGGAATCTGTTTTCTTGGAGCTGCTGGAACCATAGACTCGCAGGAACACTCAGATGATAATTTTGAAGAATTGCTGGGGGCTGAATAAGGACTTGTGTGAGAACGATAAATAACTAGGGTCAGAAGTCATAGGGTGGTCTTCACACTGTTGTGGGTTTAAACACCAGACATTGCATCAGATTTTCCCAGAAAACCTCTGAAAAGGATTCTGCCTGGCTCTGGCAGGACAGAGGAAGGAGGAGTCATTGTGAAAGTTGCTGAGTATCTCTTAACAAAGCCCTCCTGTTCAGGGGAAAGGCCTTTACAAGACCTTTATCCCACCTGCAGGAAGGGCATTTCTCCAACTGCAGTGCATTAGCCTTATGCTCCAAACCTAGTCGGGGGTGAGCTATACCAGTGCGCAACCACTTATAAAGGTCAGAGTCTAGAGACACAGGCCCACTAAAATACAGACTTAATCATAATTATCGAAAGATAGCCCTCCCGTACACCTTGCAGCAACACAAAAGGACTCCTACACAATAACGAGGGATTGCAACTGAAAGAGGTGTGACACATAGAAGCTTTCTGCAGAGGACTATGTAGGAAAATCCAAAATCAATAGGGAAGCAGACAAACAACAACAACAAAAACAAGAATACTAGAGGAGTTTGAACCCCTAGCACCTACAGTTACAGCAAACATTAAACTCAGTACATCTTCAGGGAAGATGGATATACAAAATTGACATTAAAGATTATATAACTCAGTTTCTATTACCCAAAACATCATACCTATTTCAAAATTATAAGGTATGCAAGAAAGGCAAGAATATAATCTGAAGAGGCAAAGCAATCATCAAAACCATGCTCAGCAGCCATTTTACAGATCTTATGGAAGTTTCACCAATTGTCCCACTAAAATAGTACAAAGACCTCTAAAACATTACTCAAAGTTGTGGCAGACACAAAACACATATCGTTTGATTCCCTTTATATGAAATGTCCAGGAAAGACAAATCCACAGAGACAGAAAGCAGATCACTGGTGGCCAGGGGCTGGGAGCATTACTGGGATGATGAAAATGTTCTAAAACTGAATTGTGGTGAGCTTTGCACAGCTCGGTAAATTTACCAAAAATCATTGAATTTTGTACTTAAGATGGGTGTATGTTATGGTATGTAAATTATACCTCAATAAAGTTGTTTTTAAAAAATAGTACAAAAGCCAGGGAGCCGGAGCCCTAAAAAAAAAAAAAAAAAAAGCTCAGATACAACACACATTTTTGAATTATCAGAGAGGGAATTTTAGACTATCTATTAGTAACATGTTAAGGGCTCTAAGGAATGAAGTAGAAAGCATGCAAAAAGTAATGGATGGAGAGAATAAACTCTAAAAATAAAACAAAAGAAAATGCTAGAAATCAAAGACAATGTAACAGAGTTGAAGAGTGCCTTTGATGCCTCAGTAGACTGGATATGGACATGGAAAAAAAAATCAATGAGCTTAAACATAGGTCAATAGAAACTTCACAAAGTAAAATGCAAGAGAAAATTAATAATAATGATGAAACATAGCATCCAAAAACTGTGGAAATTTTTTACATTGTGTATCATTCATGCCATAGAAATGCCAAGAGAAGAAACAGAGAACAGAGCAGAAAAAATATTTTAAGTGATAGATGTTGAGAAATTTCAAAAATTAATACACGCATCTAATCATAGATCCATGAAGCTCAGAGTATACCAAGCAGGATAAGATCCCCCAAAACTACACTTAGACATATTATGTTCAAACTACAGAAAACAAAAGACAAAGAAAAAATCTTAACAGAAGCCAAAGGGAAAACAAATACCTCAATTATAGAGAGAAAAAGATTAGAATGATGGTGAACTTCTCATAAGATATAATGCAAGCAAGAAGTGAGTGGAGTAAAATATTTAAAGCATTGAAAGGAAATATTAGAACCACCAAAGTAGAATTCTATGCCAGTGAAATTATCCTTCAAAAATGAAGAAGAAACTTTTGATCAGCTCCATCATATAAAGTGATCACTCAAGACCTCAAACAAGAAAAGAGCTGAACAAACTGAAAAAAGTCAGTGACTTTCTGAAATGTGTCAGAAATTGAGGTCTTAAGACAAACTGCTACCCCAAAATCTGGAGAGGGAGGCAAGTACAGAGAATTTCAGTGGAGAATAATAATAATAACAATTATATTAATGGTAATACAACCACTAAAGCAAACAAGAGTAGGAACACTGATATGGCAGTTTTGATGAGTTACTGAAAGTTGAGTGTGGATCAGCTAAAGAGATTAAAAACTCCCGAGGGCCTGGTCTTAGGGGCCTCCCAACTTTCATGGGTTTTATTTATAGGATCCTCACCAGGTTTTCATGATAAACACTGGAGAAAAATCTACACACATATTTTGGTCAGCAGGAGAAAAGTTCCATTTTGAAATACTGTTGGAGAATTCTCAATAACAATGAACTAGTCTGTAAGAGAAACTCTTTATCAGAGTTTTACCTGACCTGGGAGAAAGTCAATTAAACAACTCCAGTATTCTTTACTAATGTGTCTAATATAGGGGGGAGATAATAATAAAAGAAACTTTGAAGTCTTTGGCACTTACAGCTACAGAAAACCTAAATTATAAGCTAGCTCCTAGGTAGAGTAACATAAAATTTCACATTAAAAACCAAATCACCTCCATTGCTACTACTTGATGTATCATGTCTGGTTTTCAACACAAAATTGTGAGGTAAGCTAAAAGACAAAAACAAAAGAAACAAAATAAAAAAAATTCAATCTGAAGAGATAAAACAAGAATCAGAAGTAGAATGAGATATGGCAAATTTGGGGTAATTAATATAAATTTAAAATAACTGTGATTAATATATTAAGAGATCCAATAGAAAAATTACATAATATTCACTAACATATGAGTAATGTTTGCATACAGATGAAACATTTAAGAAGTAAACAAAAATAAATGTTAGAAATCAAAAACATTGTAACAGATGAAGAATGCATATAATGGACTCATTTTATTAGATCAGACACAGCCAAGGAAAGAATCAATGAGCTTAAACAAATCAATAGAAACTTCCCAAATTAAAATATAAAAACAAAGGATAATTTAAATTAAACAGAATACTCAAGAACTGTGGAATAAGTACAAAAGGTGTAACACACATGTAATAGGAATAGCAGAAGAAAGAGAAAAAAGTAACAGAAGAAATATCTGAGTTAATAATGACTGAGAATTTTCTAAAATAAATGACAAACACCAAACCACAGATTCAGGTGGCTCAAAGAAAACCAAGCAGGATAAATATCAAAAAGTCTACATCTAGGTATATCATATTCAAACTTCAAGGAAAAAAAAACACGACAAAAAGAAAATCTTGAAATAAACCATATAGTGAGAAGGAGAGAGTTCTCCTATAGAAGAAAAAGAATAAAGATTACATCTGACTTCCCATCAGAAACCATGGAAGCCAGAAGGAAGTGAAGTGAAATATGGAGAGTGAGAAAGAAAGAAAGAAAAAGAAAGAAAGAAAGAAAGAAAGAAAGAAAGAAAGAAAGAAAGAAAGAAAGAAAGAAAGAAAGAAAGAAGGAAAGAGAGAAAGAAGTAAAGAGAGAGAGAGAGAGGGAGGGTGGGAGGGAGGGAGGAAGGAAGGAAAAGAAGGAAGGAAAAAGACCAACAACCTGGAATTCGGTACAAAACACATTCCTTCAAATTTGTTGCCAGTGGATGTGTTGTGCCAGAAATGTTAGAACAAGTTCTTCTGAGAGAAGAAAATTATACAATTCAGAAACTTGGACCTTTATAAAGAAAGGAAGAACAGAGGAAAGGGAATAAGCAGAGATAAAAATAAAACCTTTTTAATTTTATTTCTTATTATTAAAGTATCTGATAAAAAACTTATAAGAGTAATAATAGTAACAATGTATTAGGTGATTATACCATATAGCTAAGTGAAATTAATGACAGCAATATTATAAGGGACAGGAGGGAGGAATTGGGAAATTATACTAGTATGTGCCTGCACTACACATGACATGGTATAGCGTTACTTGAAAGTGGATTTAGATTAGTTGTAAATGTATATTGCACATTCTAGGAGTATAAATGATATGCTGAAAGAGGACAAAACATGGATTCATATGAAATTCTCAGTTAAAACCAGAAAAGTCAATGCAAGAGAGGGAAATATAATAATAATAGGTGCAACAAATGGAAAACAGAATCTATATCAACTCTTTAAATGTGAATGGTCTAAGTACTCCAATTAAAATACAGAGACTGTGAGAGTGATTATAAAATAAAAACTAACTATATGTCCTCTACAAGATACAGATAGATTAAAAGTAAAGAGATATGAAATGATATACCACACAAACACTATTTTTTAAAAAGCTGTAGTAGTTGTATTTCAGACAAAGCAAACTTCAGAGCAATAAAATGATTAAATAAATATAAATAGGTTTATTCTCCAAGAAGAATTAAAATCCTAAAAATATAGTGGTCTAGCAACAGAGTATCAAAATACATGGGGCAAAACTGATAGACCTGCAAGGAGAAATATTCAAATCCACTACTGTAGTTGGAGATTTCAACAGCCCTCTGTCAGTAATGACAGACCTAGCAGGTGGAAACTTGGGAAGGACATAGATAAAGTGAGCAGTACCATCAATCAGCTGGATGTAATGGGCAGTTATGGAATACTTCTTGCAACAACAGTAGAATACACATGCTTGTCAAGGTCACATGGAACATTCCTCTAAATAGAGGACATCCTCAGTGATAAAACACCACAACAAATTTAAAAGAACAGAAATGCATACAAGGTATGCTCTCAGACAACTGTAGAATTAAACTAGAACTCAATAACAGTAAAATAACACACACAGGTACAGTCAACTGATCTTTGAAAATTGAATAAAGGCAATTTAATAGAGAAATGATCTTTTTTTTTTCAATAAATAGTGTTGAAACAATTGGACACCCATATACAAAAAATAATGTACTAGGAAACAAATGTCACACAAACTTTCATAGAAATTAACTCAAAATGAATCAAAATGTACCTAAATATAAAATATAATATATAAAATATAATATAAAATATAAAACCATAAAATGTCTAGAAGAAAATATAGGAAAAATCTATGTGATCTAGTTGGATTGGATGTGAGAAATATATATATATATATATATATATATATAATATAAATGTTAAAAACACAATCCATAAAGGTAAAATATTAATGAGTTGCACTGTATTAATATTAAACACTGTTTAGAAAACCAAAAGACAAACATAGACTAGGAAAAACTATTTGTAAAACATATATATGAGAAAAGATTTGTATCAAAGTATGCAGAGAAGTCTCAAAAACATTAAAAAGCAAACAGCTAAATTACAAAATAACCAAAACAACAAAGAGAGAGAGAGAGAGAGACATTACTGAATAAGATATACAGATGATGAATCAGCATATAAATGAAGCAAAATGATTTGTTAGAGAGTTGGAAATTAAATACAATGGGAAACCACCACATACCTATTAAAATGTCTAAAATCTGGAAAATTGACAATACCAGTGGCTGGGGAGGCTGTGGGCAATAGGAATTCTCATTGATTTTTTCTGGTGGGAATCCAAAATGCTACAGCCACTTTGGAAAACAGTTTGGCACTTTCCAACAAAATTAAACATGATCTCACTACATAAGCTAGCAAATGGATCCCTAGATGTTTATCCAATTGATTTCAGAACAGATTTCCACACAAAAGCCTGCACATGGACATTTAAAATAGCTTTATTCATAACTGCCCAAACCTGGAAGCAATCAAGATACACTTCAAGAAATGAATGGATAAACAACTATTACATTTATACAATGGACTATTATTCAGCAATAAAACAGCTATCAGATCATGAAAACTAGTGGATCAGTATTAAATGTATATTACTAAAGGGAAAACAAATCTGAACAGTCTAAGCACTATATGATACCGATTATATGACATTCTGTAAAAGGCCAAGCTATGGAGACTATAAAAAGATCAGTAGTTGTCAGAGACTAAGGGAGAGGAAAGGAAGAATGAAGGAGCGAATCACAAGGTATACTTTCTAGTGGTAATACTATACTCTATGACACCATAATTCTGGACACATAGCACCAGGCACTTGTCAAGAGCCATAGCACAAAGTTTGCACTTTAATGCATATAATTAAAATGTATATATAGTTATATACAGTATATATATAGGAAATATAGTTCCTAAACTTGGGGAACACTAGGATATACTATACAGTATGATAAAACAATTACTAGTGTGTGAAAAAGCCTCACTGAAGGAAGTGGAAGAAAAAATGCTGGCCTGATTAGTGCTGGAAGAAAGTAGAATCTGTAAGACTAAATGAACTGCACAAAAGCAGTGTAGAAGTTGATTCTGTGGGGTCCAGATTAACAATGCTTACACTGCTCATGTATACTGGAATTAAACATTTAGATAAATAGATGGCTAGTGATGGGAACTAGGTTCCTCCCTCTTTGAGTGGGAACTTAAACATAATCAAAGGAGGAATGTGTAATAATACTTGTGATAACGGATTAAACCTGGAGACTTCAGTGTGAACTCATGGTTACATGTAAAAATATTTATAGACATATGTATTCATGCATAAGATGGTTTAGTATACACATATACCTGCCTTGCTCAGTCAACAGAGAGGACCTAGGAACAATAATGCCCCAGTAACCATGAGCACACCTAGTCCTGAAACCATGGTTTCTAATTCCATTCATAGATAAAAGAAACAAGGACTCCTCGGAGAAGTGACTGATTATTGTACTAGGGCAGGAAATATACAAGATATGTCTGGTATATATTACGGTGCTAGAAAGTAAGGAAGTGCTCAGAATAAGTAAACAAATTCATGAAATACTCTCAATGGTAGGGGTATGTCAAAGAAGCACACGTATCAACCGAAAGATCTCCCAAAGGCCAAAGCTGGAAGAATTGGAGCAACAAAATAAAGTAGCCTTGGATTATAAGCCAAAAGACAAAATAAATATCCATGAGTCCATACTGACATAAGTGAATGATTGAATAAATGAATACATAAGTAAAAGAGACAAATCTCCCATGCAGAGGAATAATTTGTGTGGCACAAAACAAGGTGGAGCATAACTCCCCACTCTTTAAGTCTGAACCTCATAAAGTGACTCCTTCCAAAGAGCACAGCAAACGGCATCTGGGAAAAACCACTTAACAGTGGAGAAACCTGGCAAACACCCTCAGGCTGGGTGATAATGGTCAATATCAGCAAGGATGAGATATACTGATAATTTGTACCCTTGATATGAAGTGATGAGAATGACACCTTACTTCTGTGGCTTCCTCCCCAAAAGATATTACCACTGACTAATCATGAGCAAAGTATCAGACAAATCCCAGAAAGGAACATTCTACAATACAAAATACCTGACCAGTGCTTCTCAAGATTGTCAAGGTAGTCAAATATATATATATTTTTAAGTCTGAGAAGCTGTCATATCCAAGAGGAGCCCAATGAGTCGTGATAACTAAATGTAAAGTAGTATCTGGATGGGATCCTGGAACAGAAGAAGGACTTTAGGGGAAAACTGAGGAAATTTGAATAAAGTGTAGAATTTAGCGAAGTCTTAAAATTTGCATCGCATGTAAAGTTGAGATGGAATCATAGAGTATTTGTGAATGAGAGAAGTCATGGTATTGTGGAAAGTGGCCTATATAGTCAGTATTTCATCCATCCCAAAGGGATCACTGGTGTCAGTAAGCTCATAAAACTGTCAGATTAACATGACAACAATGGGACTTCCCTGGTGGCACAGTGGTTAAGAATCCCCTTGCCAATTCAGGGTTCATGGGTTCGATCCCTGGTCCAGGAACTAAGATCCCACATGCCGCAGAGCAACTAAGCCGGCATGCTACAACTACTGAGCCACGTGCTGCAACTACTGAAACCTGCGCGGCTAGAGCCTGTGCTCCGTGACAAGAGAAGCCACCGCAATGAGAAGCCCGCGCACCACAACGAAGAGTATCCCCTACTCACTGCAACTAGAGAAAGCCCGCGCGCAGCAACAAAGACCCAACACAGCCATAAACAAAAGAAAACAAAACATGGCAACAAGAATTCCTTAATTTGTTGCAACCTTCCATTTAGATAATGCATTGAACCTGACTAGCCTTTCTGTTTATTATTTTGACATCCTCCTATCTTGCTTTCTTCACTTAGTTTTTAATCCATAAGGCATATGTATGCCTGTTCAAATACCTGTAATGGCTTTCCATTTCACAACAATAATTAGGAAGTATTTACATGACCCACAAAGACATACAAGGCCAACCCCTGGCTAAACCTCAGAGCTGTCTTCCTATCTCTTGTCCTCTAGCTGAGTTCCTGGTTTCTTTTCCCTCTAAAGACCAAAGCCCTATTCCCTCTAAAGGCCTCTGCTTTGAGGCCTTTGATTTTATTCCTTCTTCTCCCAGTCGAAAGGTCTCTGGATACTTGTGAGCCCATTTTAACCACCACACTCAGGCTTGTGCAAAAATATCACCAGTTTTGCCATTTTGTACTTTTATTTTCCAGAACAGTTTACCTTCTCTTTACGTTATTATATTACATACTTATTTTTACTGCCTGTATTTTTCATCAGATTCATCTCCCAGAGGACAGGGAATTTTTGTTTACTGATCTATTTTCAATATTGAAAATAGTGCTTTGCCTTCTATAAAAGCTCAGCGGGACAAGGGCTTCAGAGTAGCATTGTCCAAGCATTGAACATGCCTGCAGTGTGAGAGCACTGCACTAGGAACTTTACATGGACAAGCCGTTCCCTCTACTTTGAAAAGGTGTGTCACCCATTCGAGGAGACATAGTTTTTAGTGACATACTGGAGGTAATGAAATGATATGAGCACAGAGAAAAGACACATCGCAACATGGTAGTGTCTTGCACGGATTTCAGGAAAGGAAGTCTCAGGCAAGCATAGAAAGAAAAACAATGTAACTAAAGTCTCCCTTTCTTTATTCTTAAGCTTATACAACTGCATTGAGAAATTTCCCCTTTCTAGAAAAAAATACTTTAAAAATCTGATAATATCATCCAAGATAAGAAATAAATAAAATATGGATTTTAGTTTGTTGCTCCACAAAGATATGTTTGCATTTCAGCAGCATCTCATACTTTATTTTTTTATTAAAGCAACCATTTCAATACAGAGTTTTCCCACTGAAGGGGGTCTTCCTGGAAGCTCTCAAATCATGGTTTGTTTGATTTTCTTCATTAAGTCGCATTTAACGCCATTGAATTAATTTGCCTCAAACAAGTGTATATTTTACTCCAGCTCTGCCAGTAGGTATAGAGATGTCGCCATCAAGGCAACAAGTAACATAGCCCTGTATATTTGGAAGGATGGGGAAACTGATGGCTCTAATTGCACATGCTAACTGGTCCTCCTCTGTGGTATTCTGATAATTTATATAGGTCAAGACCTTGTACAAAATACAAAAACACAAAGGAAAGAAAAAACACTTTTAAATATGGAAAGTCATGAAGATTCCCACTGAGCTATTATGAAAATATAATGTTCAACCAGGAGAAAGATGGAGATAGGCATCCACGGGTAGACAAGCTGTTAGAGCAAAGACACTAGAGTTATTGGGGAAAATGCATGAGTACATCTACTCATGGCTGTAACGGATGAGCTAGTGATAGACAAATGCTCCACTAAGAATGTAAACATAAAGTAAGGGATATGTTTAGAGGCAACGGAGAGAGGCTGAGGTTACAAAATCTTGAGGACCAGAGATCCCTAAGGAGACCTGAGGAGAAGTGAGCAAATATTTTTTAACCATTTTCCCTCAGTATATTTTCCAATTCTGGGCATACAACATCCAAGCAAACAGGTACAGGTAAGAGGCAAAGAAACCAACTAAAAGTTTGGCAGGATTGTAGGGCTGGGAAGACAAGTTTAGTGATTTTGGAAGGGAAAGACAAAGAAATTAGCTCAATCCTCAGTCACTATTTGCCAAAATTTAAAACAGGATGGCACAGGATGCTAAAAAGCAAAGCAGAAACTATATAAAGAGCACTGTGGGATTTTAACAGTCTCATGGTACCAAGGAGCAGGTATTAGTGTTCAGGACACAGAGCAATGGGAGTGGGGCAGGGAACCCCCCATATTCTCAGTTGGAAATTTTAGAAAGCTATATAATAGAGCAGAAGACACACAAATGAAAGAAAAAAAAATATATATATATATATATTGCCTAAAGTGCACAACACAACCTTCAGTAAGTTCTATCTATCCTACTATTTCTACCAGAGAGAGGACAGGTAAAGTATCTCTGGTGAAATAATTTATCAAGAGCCTCTTCAACTTGTAGATGAATTCTGGCTCCACACAAATTTTACACAAGAAACATGATGTCTGGTTTTCTGTTAAAAAAAATGCAAACAAAGATAAGACCAAAAGGCTTAAAACTAAGAGGTAAAACAGATGATAGTAAGTAATTATTTTGTGATCTATACATGAGTCAACAGACAGAAGTTAAAATAACTCTGAATAATAGATTTAGGAAAGTAAAAGACAGAGATTATAGATAAGAATGAATTAAAATTAAGAATTAATAACACTAGAGTGTGTAGTAGTGAATGAGAAAACAGGTAAGTAGAGAATATCTAGATTGATATATGTAGAAAAGAAAAAGTTTGCATGGGCTGGTAAGAATATTAAAATTAATGAGACATATTATGAGATGTGAAGAAGGAGACATGAGAGAGGATTAGGGAGATACAAGATTTAAAGCTGTAACAGTTAAGAATTTTACAAAATTGAATTACACAAACCAAGAAAATAAAGAACTCTACAGAATCCAAACAAAATAATTGAAATACACACACACACACACACACACACACACACACACACCCCTGTGAATACCTTTGATAAAATACAAAAATTTTAGTAAACTATAAAAATATAAAAAACAGAAGTAAAGGACATAAATTTCCTTTCAAAGAAGTGGTAGAAAGACTGATAGATAATATCAAAAGAAATATTGTAAGGCAGAAAAACAATGGAATATCTTCCAAACAGTCCCATAAGCTCAGATTCAGGCATAAATGTCTTTCCAGTGAAATCCTCAAAATACAAATGAAAGAAGCAGCACTGATATCACACAAACCTTTCCAGAGAATAGGGCATTAGAAAACATGCCCCAGTTAGTTCTATTAGGAGAATATAAACATATAAAAAAATGATATAGATGGTAAAGGAAATTTTCAGACACAGAATTTATGAATTTTTGCATGCATAATTACACAAATAATCATATGCTGAAAATATCCTCGCCAAAATGAGAGAAAATGAGAAAACCAGCTGAGAGTCTAAAACAAACCCAGAAGCTATGTGTTGTGTTTCAGCATATGTAAAGCTGACATGTTTGACACCAGTATCATAAAAATGGGAGACAGGAGTTGGGGGTATACTCTCAGAATTGCTGTGGAAATGCAAAATGGTACAGGCTTTTTGAAATAGATGCTTTCAGGTTCTGTAAAGTTAAACATACCTTTACTAAATGACTCAGTAATCCCTCTTCTAGATATTTCCTAAATGAATAGAGAAACTGGGTTCATACAAAATCTGTATGCAAATGTGCATCAGGGTTTTATTAGTAATCATCACAAACTGGCAACAACCCAACTTTTCCTTCACTGGAGAACAGATGAACAAGCTGTCTTGTGTCCATACTATGGGGCACCACTGAACAGCAGGAAGGAACAATTCTGGTGCACGTAACATCATGGTGAGCCTCATTGTAAGTGAAGTAAGTCAGACTCAGAAGGCAGTGTGACCTATGATTCCATTTACATGATATTCTTGTTAAAGCAAATTTTTCTTTTTTACCACAAAGAGACATGGGAGATTTTCTTGGCTGAAGGGGATTTTTCTGTATCATGATTGTCACAGTCTGATGGTGTATGTTTGCCAAAACTCTCAGTTTTACACTACAAGGAGTACAACATTTTTGTATGTAAATTATACCTTAATAACAAAAATGGAATATTACCCAGCCATAAAAAGAATGAAATAATGCCATTTGTAGCAACATGGAGGGACCTAGATATTATCATACTAAGTGAAGTATGCCAGACAGAGAAAGACAAATACCATGTATCACTTATATGTGGAATCTGAAAAGATGATGTAAATGAACTTACATGCAAAACAGAAATAGACCCACAGACATAGCAAACAAATTTATGGTTACCAAAGAGGAACTGGGAGAAGGACAAATTAAGAGTTTGGGATTAACATATACATACTGCTACATCTAAAATAGATAATCAACAAGGACCTACTGTATAACATAGGGGACTATACTAAATAGTTTGTAATAATCTATAAGGGAAAAGAATCTGAAAAAGAATATAGATTCAGTTATATATATGTGTGTGTGTGCATATATATATATATATATATATATGCACACACACATATATCTGAATCACTTTGCTGTACACCTGAAACTAACACAATGCACAATGCTGTAAATCACCTATACTTCAATAAAATTTTTAAAAAATCAAAAACAAAGCATTAAGAAAGTGACAAAACCAGCCATAGGGTGACAACAAAAGGCTGATTTCTTGAATTAAAACAACCTAACTAAAACAATGCAATAGAAATGTGAATGAAAGCCTTAACCAGTTTCTTGTACTGTGTGTCTTTTTAATTTTCTGTATTTCTGAGGCTTTAACATCTGGTACATTGCTGACCCTGGGGAAGACTACCTCTACCAAGGCTGGTGAATTATAAGAGATAGGAAATGATTTACCCTTTAAGCAAGCTTTTCATATACAAAGCAACAAATCCAGAGCCCACACTTCCTCTATGGGGCTCTCACACTCAGTGGCACTATCCCCCCATCCTAATCCCTCTGGGGCCAAGTACCAGATACCTAGAGGCAGCCTCTGTGCCTCAGAGCCCACTAACATTATTCAAACTAGCCAATCCTCAGCCCGGTTAACTTGCCCTGCCTTTCCTTTCCTGCTAAAACCACAGCAAAATCTCCTGCCTACGTTGTCACCCATTTCCTCTGTCTCGTGACAAACCCATGTGTGTCTCCATGTTGCCCTGAGTCGTGCAGCATGCCCCTTGCTTTTGGGATCTGTGAAAACTATCCTTTCCATGACAATCACCTCCTGATCTATTGGTCTTACCCTGCCAGAATAACAACAAACCTGTAATTTAAGACATGCTCAAGTTTTTATTCATATATTTATCCAAATTGCCAGAATAAGTATAGGAAGATCCTTAAGACCATTAGTCATCAAGGAAATAAAAAGTAGAACACAATGGTATATTGTTATGCACAGAGTAGAATGATTAAATTGAAAGAGGCAGATGATGACAAATTTTTGTCTGTAATACTCAGAAGCTATCAGAGGGATTGCAAGTTGGAGAAACTCTAGAATATTGTTTGAAATTATCCAGTAAAGCAAAATATATAAAGGCTGTTGATGCAGAGCTACCACTGGTAGCTATAGGTACAACAAAAATATGTGCATATGTTCACCAAGAAGCAAATTTAAAAAACGTGCTAAAAGCAGCAGTATTTGCAATATACTTGAAATGAAAATGGCCATATTTCCATCAATAAGTGAATCAGTAAATAATTAATGACAATGCATATGAACAAAATTCTTCCATTCTCTATTACATTATGGTAGAGTAGAAAAACTAGATGCAAAACTGTATACTATATGATTTCAATTATATAAATAACCCAAAACAATAAAAATGACTTATGATGGTAAAAATCGGGATAAGTTACATTTGTGTAGAGTTGTTAATAAAATATGGATAGAGAGATTTTATGACATATTTGGAGCACAAAACATTTTATAGTATGTAAATTTAATTAATGCAAAAAGTAGTTTGGGATTGGGGGGTGTACATAAATGCATATTTAGAAAATTGGAATCTATTAGAATATTTAACTGGAGCATAGAGAAGATTTGACCTATTTTATGAAAATAAAGCTGATGGCAATATCAAGAATGAATTAAATAAGAAAAAACAGAAAAACATATTGAATGATGTAATATTAGCTTCTAGTCCTGATGACTAAAAGAATGTTTAAACCGTTAGAACACAGGGATGGGAGAAAGTTGAAGTTGGCAGGAGCAAAAATCAGTATTTGTCTGGAGATACTGTTGCTATGTGAAAATTAGCCAAGGAAAGAGGAGATCATCCAGAGGAAGGTCTGGGTCACTTTCCTGTAAGGTGGGTTTAAATAGCCAAGCAGAAGTCCAGCGAGTGGAAGTGAAGCAAGAGAGCTGCACACACAGTCCATCCCCATTGTTCAGGGATCCTTTCTCTGTTGTGTTTTTGTTGTTGTTGTTGCTTTTGTTTTTTATTGAAGTATAGTTGATTGACAATGTTGTGTGAGTTTCAGGTGTACAGTACAGTGATTCAGTTATATGTGTGTTCTTTCTTGGATTCTTTTCCCTTATAGGTCATTGCAAAATATTGAGTAGAATTCCCTGTGCTGTACAGTAGTCCTTGCTGGTTATCTATTTTATACATTAAAAAAAAGTGTTCAAGGATTGTGTGTGTGTAAACTCACCTACTTGCTAAAATATGTGTGCAACACCAACATCAATAATTGTGGTGCTTTCACAGTCATTTGTGGGCAGCGAAACAAATGTGAGTCACTCAGTGGAACTGAACAAGGAGCCACTCTTGTTTTCTTGTCTCAACTCTCAAGCTATAATCAAGTGTCCTTTCTGTGGTCTATTTAGTGCCAGTTTTTTTTTCTTTGGCATTTTTGTGTCGTTATTGGTGATTTCACTGTTTGAAATGACCCTCAAGCATAATGCTGAAGCGCTATCTAGTGCCCCTGAGAACAAGAAGGTGGCAATGTGCCTTCTATGTACTAGCTGAGGCTTGTTTGTTATGTGTGAGTTGTAGCACTGTTGGCTATAAATCCAATGTTCATGAATCTACAAGACACATGAAATAAGGTGTCTATAAACAGAAACACAACCAAAGAAGGTTATGTACTGATCATTTGACAAAACTGCTGTGACAAGAGGTTCACAGGAAGCTGACCTTGTATTTCCTGGAGCACCAGCTCTGTATTTGAAAGCCTGGGTTCAGAAGCAATGAAGAGATTGTGGGTCAGGTTGTAACACTGTGCACTCTGACTGAGAAATTGAGTAGCCAGTGGCCCACAATAGAGTCGGTTTCCACACAATTCTAATTTAGTGGCAACCGTACCTAGCCTATTTTAATCAAAATGGCTCAAAAGCTACATTTTCAGATGATGCAGGAATACCAAATACTTTTAGTTGCTGGCAGAATATCCCAGTTGAGATGGTCACAGGTGATGAGCCCAAAGAACAAAACATGCAGACCAGGGAGGAAGAGAGGTATGAAGATACCTCAGTATGTGGCTCATTTTACAGGATGGGTGGAGGGGCTGTTAGTTAAGGAACATTTATTCGGGTTTTCACAATCTCTTGAGAAAGAACTTGAGAATGACTGAGAAGAGGGTTTTGCACTGAAAATAAGAAAAGCACTTTCACTAGAATGAGGATGACAGAGTGAGATTGTTATCAGATAAACATCAAATTAGTAATGGAGAGAGATAGAAAAGTTTAGATTTTAAAACAAAGAAAAAAATATCTGAAGAGAGAACAAGGGAAAGATGGTGTGACCTAGCAGGGTTAAGAAAATAGTTTTTCTTAATATGAAATGGAAGTAAGAGTATTTTTAGACCACAAATATAAAGGAGAGTGATATGTCATGTGATTACATGGAGGTGGCAGAGGACTGAATCAAAAACAATTTACAGAGTATAGCAATGAATAGGGATCTTCCCTTTCTATAGTAAGAGAGCAAGGAATAAAGGGGTAGGAAAAAATGAAGTGGATGAAAAAGAGAGGAGGAGAGAAACATAATGAGGAACTAAAAGTTTTTTTTTTTTTAACATTATCAAGACATTTAGAGGTGACTGTCAATAAAGTTCAGTTTTAACATATTCAGTAAAAATCTACTGGGCATTTGTTATAAGTTAAACAGTTCAATTGGCTTGAAGAAACATGTTAAGAAAAGAAAACTAGTCTTGGTTTTCAAATTGCTTAGAACATATTGGGGACAAGTGTATTAGGAATATGTTCAAGCTGCTTTTGGAACAAAAGAAATGGCACTATGGGAAACTGCTTCTAAATCAGCTTGGGGAAGGATTCCCAGAGAAGTGATGTTTGAGCTGACTCATAAAGGGTGTGCCAGAGAGAGACACGTGGAGAAAAGAGTAAATGCAATGTTAGGCAGGGGAAGCAGAGACAAGGAAGTGTGAGGAAGCATGGCTACGTGGGATAAACAAAGAAACTGAAAGAGCAAAGTGAAACAGAAGCCAGTAGAATCTCTAAGTGTCTAAAGGCATCAGCTGGAGCCAGATAATGGCAATGGGAATGGCATGATGAATTCATTTTTAATCTTAGAAACATCATACAGATGGTAGATTGTAGAATGTCATCTATCTTCATAGTGAACTAGGAGCTATAACTTTTACCCAGAGTGTGGTGTGGAAGTAGTTTGGGGATCTGAAAGCATTGGAGATTATTTTGAATAGCTGCTAAGAGAAGAGTTATAATGAGTCAATTAGAGATGAGGAAAGCATTGCCAAGTATCCTTAAAACTCTGGCCAAAGTTGCATAGTATGAAATTGTGATCGATCTAGTAATCACAGCTATGTTAACTGCAATCTAGGATAGTCAGCAAAAAGAACCAAAAGATATGATAGGGTTGGACTATTTGGAGTGATATTTATCTGGTTGACTATGAGGACAAAGGACAATCAAAGACATTAGTTCAGGACAATTAAATTGGTGAATCTTGGGATCTATTATGGGTATGAATGAAAATAAGCCTTGAGTGGACTCAGAACACAGGAGAGAGGAGAGGGTCTGATGGATTAGATGTTGAATGAGTCCAGAATCAATAAAGGGAGGAGATAGTTGAAAAACTATAACTGATGATCAATACAGGAATATTACAGCTCAAAGAACTTAGGGGCAGGTTACTTCCTGGTAAAAATGAAGTTTAGGATGTAAGTCACAGATAGTCAATGAAGTAGGTCAGAGTTGAAGGTCTGAAGAACTGAGGGTCAGATAGATGCTGGATTGCTAAATTCAGGATGGGGGAAACTAAGCCGTATGATGGTTGATTAGGATACTTGTGCCATGCTTTCTACCACAAGACCACATTTTTAATCAGAAACTACTTGAATAACTGTTTAATGGATTTAATACCAACTCAATCAGAATCTAACATGAGAGATTTGGAAATAATTTTTGACTTTTGCATTTTAGTAAACTGGAGATAATTGTAGCTTTTGGAATGAGGTGTTATCCTATGAATTTTTCTGCAGAGAAATTATTTGCAAAAGTATTAAATCAAGATAAAAGAAGGGTCTTTTTCCTCTTCATTCTTCCCATTTGTGTGTTTTGTCAGTTAAATATCATTGGCATTATTTATAGGCTCTAAGTTTCATATGACAATGACCGTGTGTTTTGTGTGTTCAAAACTATAAACTCATTTTCTGGCATGGACCATTGTATATTAATGGTCAACCAATATTTGCAGAATGAATGAATTAGTTCTAGAATTGAGCTCAAAGTATATAGAATTAAATTCTGTTTTGTCTCTTCTTAGCTTGTGATTTTTGACAAATTATCTTAGTTTTAGTTTTGAATCTTTTTCTTTAAACATCTTTATTGGAATATAATTGCTTTACAATAGTGTGTTAGTTTCTGTTCTATAACAGAGTAAATCTTTATATGTAATATTGGTATATTGGTATATAGCAATAAAACATAGGGGAATATGAGGAGGAAGTACAATGAAAACATTAAAATGCTTCATAACTTACAATGGTTAAATAAGTTTATCTGAATTTTACATTTATTTTATTGTGGTTTATAGTGTTAAGTAAGCTGTTCAAAGAAAACTAAGACAATATCTTTAATGTGATATCTTCTTCTTTCACACCAGCAATCATTGATGCAAATATATTCCCTGCTTTAATAATAATCTATCACTTTATTGTAGATTGCTTTTTAAAATAAGTATAATTTTCAAAGAGTCAAAATACAAATAGTAAGTATATAACTCTTAGAATGTATACATTTATCTCTAGAAAAACCACTAAGATTGTAATATAGACCATCTCCATCTCCCTAAAAGACTCTATCCTGTACTTTTACATCCCATACCACCCCAATTGGAACAATACAGTTTTTCTAGGTTTTTTAATGCTTTTGGAATTTGTCCAGATTGTGGCATTTGTCAATAGTTTGTTCTCTTTCTTTCTTTAATATTTCATTATATAAATAATAAATATTTCTCTATATCTTAACTAGGGTAAGAAAACTAACAACGAAACAGAAAACAAATATATAATAAAGTTATCAGTAAAGACAAAAATTAATTATTTGAACAGACTGATAAAATTGATAACATTTGACAATATCAGGGAACAAGAAGGAAGGGGATGCTGGGAGAGAGAGAGAGAGAAAAGAGAAAAAACAGAAGTAGGCCATATAAAACATAACAAAAATAGTTGATCACTACAGATCCTAAATACATTTTAAAAATTAGAAGAGGAGTATATGATCAACTTCATACCTATAAATTAGAAAGTTTAGATCAAATAAATTCCTAGGAAAATACTCATTGAAAGTAAACAAAAATTTGAGTGGGAAATTTCCATTCTTTTTTAACAAAAAAGTATTAAATTCAAACCATAATTAAAGCTTTCCTCAAAGAAAATTAAAAACACAAATGAATCTTACCAAAATTTAAGAAAAAAATAACATAAATCTTAGACAAACGTTTTTAGAAATTAGAAAAAGGGGATACACTCCAATTCACATTCTGAGGATAGTAGAACTTGACACCAAAACCAGACAAGAATCCAACAAGGAAGGGCATGTCCACTTCCAACTCTTCAGTGGACCTGGATGAGAATGTTAAAAAAAAATTAATACTAATACTACTAATAATAGATATGTATTTTATAGCAATATATACAAAGAATACTGCAACTTAAGCTCATTTTATTTTAGGAACTTAAGGTTAGTTTAACATTAAGATATCAGTATAATAAAAGAAAGAAAATGAATGATACATTATCTCAAGAGATGTTAACCCCCTACCAAACAAGAACTGTGGAAAGGAATCCTTAATCTGAAAAACTAAAGCAAAAAACAAAAACAAACAAAAAGAACAGTAAGCACTACTAATGTTGAAACACATCTCTGTTGAGAACACAAAAATGCTCCCATTCCTCATTTGTTTTCAACTCTGTATGGAAGGTCTTAACAGATAAACTAAGACAAGAAAATGGAATAAGCACAACAGGATTGGGAATGAAACAATATTGTCCTGTTTTGCAGAGGATACCTTTATCGATAACCAAAAGAATCCACACATACATTTTAAACAAGTGACCTAATACAATGTATTTCCTGGTGTGATTGGATAAGAAACACACAATATCACTTTTATTTTTTTATTTCTAAATATCTGTAGCTTGCATCTAATCATATGAAAACCTAAAATATAGAATATTCTACAGAAAAACATGTCTGCACTCTTTTAAAATCCATGGGAAACAAAGCAAAACAAAAACAAAACACAGAAATATCCAGGTAATCATTTCAGATCAAAAAGTAAAGGGTAAAAAACACACAGGTAAACCAAATGAAATGAATGAACTGTGATTGGGTGTTGGGTAAAAAACATCTATAAAACATTTTAGGAACACATGCAACTATCTTCAATGATGTTATTTAATTAATAGTAGTTTTCTTAGGTATGTAACTATAACATGCTATGTAGGTGGAGTTATTTGATCTTAGCAGTTTCAGGAAAACTATTTCTCAACAACTCTGTCAAAATAATTCATTCTCTCTCTCTCCCTCTCCTTCTCTCACATCAGAAAACACATATGGCTAAAGGTTAATTATTGGTAAATTTAGGAAAAGTGTGTTTTCTTTCAACTTTTCTGGAAAAAAACTTTTAAAATGCTGAAAACTATTATCTGATATTTAAAAATTCTCAATATACCAACAGGGGAATTATTCCATACTTCTATCAATTATATTTGAAGGAGCTTCTTTTTTTTTTTTTCTATGTTTCCTATTGATAGAAATACTATATTAGTGAATTTGCAAAAAAATGCATAAAATATTTCTGCTTCATTTAGTTTAGCTCAAGAGATTTGAAATATTAGACCTACCCCTCTCAAAGATATGTATGGATTTAGCAGGACATTATATATAAAGTTTATATTCAAAAATAAAATTTATACCAAGATACTGGAATAATGAAAAACAAATTTTTTTTTTTTTTTTTTTGCGGTACGCGGGCCTCTCACTGCTGTGGCCTCTCCCGTTGCGGAGCACAGGCTCAGCGGCCATGGCCCACAGGCCCAGCCGCTCCGCAGCATGTGGGATCCTCCCGGACCGGGGCATGAACCTGCGTCCCCCGCATTGGCAGGCGGACCCCCAACCACTGCACCACCAGGGAAGCCCGAAAAACAACACTTTTAAATGATACTATTTAAAATAGCTTCAAAAACTTCTACTGTTAATGAAGAAATATATGAAAAATGAACAAGTTTCCATCCTAAAAAATATTACAATTATATTGACAGAAATTAAATAAGATCTAAAGTAGATATCACGTTTCATTGATTGAAAGATTCAACATTGTAAATATGTTCTCTCAAAATTGATTTGTGCATATGATGTTATCCTAATCAAAATGCCAGCAATTTTCTTTGTATGGATGGATGTTGTGAACTTATTCTAAAATTTCTGGAAACCTAAAGGACTAAGAATAGTTAAGGGCTTCCCTGGTGGCGTAGTGGTTGAGAGTCTGCTTGCCAATGCAGGGGACACGGGTTCGTGCCCCGGTCCGGGAAGATCCCACATGCCATGGAGCGGCTGGGCCCATGAGCCATGGCCGCTGAGCCTGCGCGTCCGGAGCCTGTGCTCCACAATGGGAGAGGCCACAACAGTGAGAGGCCCGCATACCGCAAAAAAATAAAAATAAAAAATAAAAAAAGAATAGTTAAAACTCACATGAAAACAGAGAAAGAGGACTTATTCACTAGATTATAAGACTTCTTCTAAGACTATAATAATTCAGTACCCTGTTGATCCAAGGATGAAATATAAACCAAAGAAATTAAGAGGAGTCCAGAAGTAAACATGTCCACATAAGGTCTCCATTTAGGATAAAAGTGACAGTGTGGACCAGTAGTAAGCAGCGTTCTTTTCAATAAATTATGCTGGGTTATCAGATACTAGTGCGGAACAAGTTTAAAATTAACTTCCATCTCCTATCAAAAAAATATATATATTACAGCTAAATTAAAGACAAAACTGTGAAAGGTAAAACAATAAGGAAGATAATGTAGGAGAGAATCGTCATGAATTATATTAGGTAAATTGTTCTCAAACATGGCTACTTAGAAGAAAAACTATAAGGAAAAGGAATGATAAATAGAATTACATTAAAGTGAGGAACTTCTGTTCATCAAACTGTACCTTTTAGAGAGTGAAAAGGAAAACTGTAGACTGAAAAAATATATATTGCACATGAAGTTAATCCAGAAGTTAGAAATAAGCAAGAGACATGAAGAGGCACTTCACCAAAAGAACATACACATGGCCCATGGCCAGTTTCCTTGTGCTTACTAAAAATCATAAAAATACTAATTAAAACCAAATTTAATACCACTTCACTCGCACCAGAATGGGAAAAGTTAAAAGGATTAACAGTACCAAATGTGCCAAGAATGGAAAGCAACTAGAATCCCACATACTGCTGACTGCATACATGGATAAAACCACTTTGATAAACTATTTGGCATTATCTACTCAAGTTGAATATGACCCAGAAATTCCACTTATTGGTATAAAACCAAAAAAAAAAAAAGTGTATCTGTATATTTCAAATGTTACAGAAATGTTCATAGCTGCTTTAGTCATGATCATCCAAAACAGTCATCATTCTAAAAGCATTCAGCAATAAAATGTAAATAAAATGTCAATAAATTGTGGCATCTCCATACAGGAAATAGTATACAATAATAAAAATGAACAGATTGTCGCTCCATGAAACGGTATACGTGAAAGTTATAAACATGATAGCAAAAGCAACTAGACCGAAATGAGTAAATGATGTATGATTTAATTTACATAAAGATCAAAAATAGCAAAAGTTAAGTGTGTTAGAACTCAGAGTATTGCTCACTTTGGGGAGCGGACTGGGAGGTGACAGTCACAAGAGGAATCTTCAGAGGGGCTGGTATGTTTTATTCTTGGCTAAAGTGATGATTACACGGTGTGTTCAGCTTGTCATGATTTGTCCACGTTCAGTATGTGCATTTTCCTGTATGCATGCCTTATTGAACAATGAGGATTTATTATAAAAAACTTTGATATGGCTTGAAGTTTCATAGTATATATTAATGACAGAGAGCTTATCTATATACACCCAGCAAATGCATTGGTTTTACTGAGTAGTGAATGTTTATCACAATCACATAGTGATAAAAACTGCTTATAAGTGTGTTCTGATTACTTACATTATAAAAAGGGCATATATTATATTTTCTAACAAAATGTAAATATTTTGATTATTGAATATCTGAGAGCTTCAGCTGAAAGCCAGAGGAATTTGGCGCCAGAATAATGAAATGGGGTTTAGATGATATTTGATCTAAAGGCCCTGAGACACCTTAATTATTCCCTCAAAAAGCCTGTTTTTGCAGAGTTCTCTAAAGGAATATATGCACAGGGTACGACCAATAAGACAGACTTTGTCTCCAAATTCCTATTTCAAATTCTATAGAGTTAGGCTGGACCATATGGAGATTTTCTATTGCCTAAAGCAAAAAAAAGGCCCTAGAATCTCAATCCAAAGATAGGTCAAAGTATCTGTTTTCCTTCCTCACACCTGAACTTGTAACATTGCTACAGTACTGGAAAAAAAGAAAAAAAAATGGGCCCTGAACATTCCATATAGGACAAGGACAATAGCACAAGACCCAGCAGGAGAAGGAATGTCCCAGTATCTCCAGGAACAATGCTCTGCTTCCGCAAGCAGGACTATAAGAGCAAACCTCCAGAGCAGCCTGGTCAGTTCAGGGATAGAGGAAACAAAATTCCAAAAGGAGACATATAATAATTGCTCCAAAATTCACTTATAACTTTTTCTTTCAAAATCTCTTTATATAAATTTTAATACTTGGTTTTCTTGAAACTGATCAGTTAATGGTACGCTACTCCTGGATATATGTGTGAGGGTGTGTGAGTGTGAATGTTTGTGTGTGTGTGTATGTGTGTGTAGCACAATGAAAATCTGAACATTTCCCCTTGAGAGATACTAACCAGGCAGTCTAGTTTCAACAGAGTCACTGTTGAATTGAAGGAACCCCTGACTTGTAAGCAGAAATATCACCAGGTAAAGCAAGTAGCCACAGCAAAGCCATGTAGGAAGCAGAGCCAGCTTTTTGTCTGTTCTCTTCTGTTGTGACAGACTCTGCTAAGTGTCTGGGGATTAGGAACTATATTCCTGCCCAGAGAAAATGGACTATGTAAGGATAATGTGAGTCAGGGCTTGAGAAAAGCAAATATGTGTTCCAAGATCACACCATGTGGAGGCCATGTGTTTTCAATGCATTTGTGTTGTTGTTGTTTAGAAATAGTGCAAGAACTTGGTATAATCTAGTCTACACTTTTACATGACAGTAGGTAAAAAGGCTTGGGGCACAGCAGCTTTTTGTTTTCTTTCATTCTTCTTTCGGTATCTTTTCTGACTTAATGTACTCTGTACACATTTACAGGTTGATTCGTTTTGTATTTTAATCATCAAAGACTTTCAGTACTGTGCATCTCTGATCACTGAATTTATGTACTGATTCATGATTTTCTCAGAATTTCATTATCTATTGTTGACTCCCTGCTCTAGTTCATTAATGAAGGTGTTAAATAAGATCCAATTGAACACCACTCCTGTAAACAGCTCTGCGCAGAGCAAGCCATGAGGATGTGGTAACAACATTTAAATTTTTGTGCTCCTATTAGAGTGTGTACATCTAAATCAATTTAAATTAATGTCATAATATTAATATTTCATGAAATAATGTATTAAACTATGTACTCAGATGCCTAAATTGTACATCTGCTCTGCTGTTGGATCATGCATTAATTTGGGTAATCCCACTTTCAAATATCACCTGTAAATGCACAGTAATTTCTTAAGAATGTGTAATTAACATCATGCACAAGTTCCTACTACCTCTCTGATCTTACTGTTTTGGAATATGATGTAAATTCCAGGCATTCCAGCCTATAGATGGGTTTCACTGAAGGTCCGCCAAACAAATCTCTAAATCCAATTCCTTTACATGAACTCTTAGCTCTTCATTACAGTAAGGAAGGGGCTTAGTGCTTGACTTGGATTTTACTATTAATGGCTTTCTTCTTGTCCCATATAACAAGGCCAAAATTCCTCTTAAAAAGACTGAAATCAGGGACTTCCCTAGTGGTGCAGTGGTTAAGAATCTGCCTGCCAGTGCAAGAGACACAGGTTCAAGCCCTGGTCCAGAAAGATCCCATATGCTGCGGAGCAGCTAAGCCCATGCGTCACAACTACTGAAGCCCGGGAACCTAGAGCCCATGCTCCACAACAAGAGAAGCCGCTGTAATGAGAAGCCCGTGTACCACAACAAAGAGCAGCCTCTGCTCGCAGTAACTAGCAAAGCCCACACATAGCAACAAAGACCCAACACAGTCATAAATTAATTAATTAATTTTAAGAAGAGACTGAAATCACTGTTTAGTGTCTCACTGATTTTTTTTTCTTTTAGGAATCATAATGACATTTAAAGCTTAAAACTTCATTTTATTAAGGTAAAACTAGTAGCTACATGGCGTTTGCAATTGAACAAGTATTTTCCTTTGAATTTCCACCTTTGGCCCATCCACCATGCCTGGATGGATCTAGGCATGCAGAAGGCTGTCACAGGAGATGGTGAATTCCCCATCACCAGAGATGTTTGCACATATGATGAGCACCAAAATGATATGCTACTTGCTGATGGAACTAAAAATGACAATATTCCATGATTATTTCATGGAAGTTTCCTGTTATTTCCACTTTATTAAAATCTAAAGCTGAAAATATGGCTCTTACAACATGAAATAATGTTTGTGGCTTCAGTTATGATCTATGCTTAACTGACTAAAATCTCTCTTTTTCAGGGCATTGAATCCAACTGCCTATTAAATACCTTGGTCTCTTGGCTGCCTTCAACATATATCTGGAGGAAAACTTAACCCTTCCTTGACACTTGGAGCTTTAATTTCCTTCTATGTTTCCTATTTCAGTGAAAGGCATTATAATTTATCCATAAGCATCCGCCCTCTCTGACTGTTTGCCTGTCTCTTCCTCTGTCCTGTGCAATGTACAGTTACTATAAAGTTAAGCTTATCTTTTTTTAAAGGTCTTTATTGAATTTGTTACAATATTGCTTCTGTTTTATGTTTTGGTTTTTTGGCCCTGAGGCATGTGGGATCTTAGCTCCCTGACCAGGGATCAAACCCACACTCCCTGCATTGGAAGGCAAAGCCTTAATCACTGGACCACCAGGGAAGTCCCTAAGCTTATCTTTTAAGTCCATTCACATATCATCAGCCACGCTATTAGCAGTGCAGTTTATTAAGTTGCAGCATTAGTCAGGGTTTTCCAGAGAAAACGAACCAGTGTAATGTAATATATATGTATGTATAAAAAGCATAATATATATGCATTATATGTATTATACATATGTGATATATATGAAATGTATTTATATATTATATATATATATATATGAATAGACTTATTTTAAGGAATTGGTTCACATGATTATAGAGGCTGGCAAGTCCAAAAGTGTTCTGCTAACGGAAATCTCTCTTGCTCGAGGGATGTCAGTCTGTAGATCTATTCAGGACATCAACTGATTGGATGAGGCTCATGCATGTTATGGAAGGAAACTTACTTGACTCAAAGTTCACTGATTTAAATGTTAATCTCATCCAAAAATGCCCGCACAGAAACATCCAGAATTATTTCTGACTCATAGCTGGGTACCATGACCCAGCCAAGGTGACACATAAAAGTAACCATCACATCAGGCATGTTCTCTCTCACAGAAACTGTCAAAACCTTCTTGTAATTTTCTCACCTCTGCTTGTGCCCTCTGCAGTTGGTTATTAACACAATGGGGTTATATAACACAACGGTTATATAACACAGTTATATACCACGATGTCCGTTCAGAAATGTGCATTCAGTCAGGTAATCTCTTATTGAAAAAAGTCAAGGAGAAATCAGAATTTCAAGATTTAATTACAGCTACTCAGTGTGTGCTGTGTAATGATTTCTTTCATCTTTGGTTCTTGGTATATCCAGCTCACTCTATTTTGAGTATTCATTCCCCATCTTTATATGAATAAATGTTAATGATACTTCAAAACCAGCTTAGATGCCACATACTTGAGGAAATCTCTAAACCACTTAAGGGAGGTTTTGTCCCAAGTATTTCCATAGCAACTTGATTTAAAGCTATCAACCAATTTTCTGTGTAATTTTAAAGTCCTTTTCTCTACCCTGTAGTTGTCAAGTTTCAGGAAAACAGTTTGTTTCCTACTGTATTGTTGTAGCCATTGCTTACACCTGAGATAGGGCTACAATTTGCACTAGTTCATAGATTTTTTTTTCATGTCAGTAGCCTGGTGTAATGATGTACTAGAGTTTTCCAAGATGTTACCACTGTGGGAAGCTGGGTATAGGGTAGCCAGGACCTCTCTGTATTGGTCTGATTTCTTAAGTGTATGGGAATCTATGATCACCTTGGGATGCAAGTGTTCCAAAGCCTCTTCCCCACCCTGCTCTGAAAGGCTGGGCTGTAGATGAAGGAATGGAGGTGAGGGGCCAGAAGGGAGCTGGGCTCCAGCCCTTAGAGCTACCCCTCAGCCTTCCCTGCCCTCAGGAGGCCCAAGGCTGTCGGGGACTCAATGGAAATGAGCTTTTAATGAATGTACGATGTATGGATGACACCCTGGTAGAATTAGGGTTCAGGTATAACACTTCTGATTCTACAATTAATAATGTTTAAAATATACCATATTGCCTCTATTATATATAAAGAAAAAAGAAAACATAACAGAGGTATAATACAGTTTGAAAAGAAGACATATTATATGAAATAGGGTCTGTATTCAAACACACCCGCCTGTGTGAAACAAAACTCTCATCAGAAATAACTTACATTTTTAAGCTATGAACATTGGTAGAAATTTTAAGTAATTTCTTTTTCTATTAGTTGTCTGATACTACCTTTAAGTTCCTAATCTGTGTCATGCCAGAATATAATCTTAGCCAATTCTAACTTTTTTTTCAAGTCATTTTAGATTTAAATTTAGGCAATTTTTATTTTGCCCACCATCTCCCCCACCCAAGTCACTATCTATATGCTGGATTTGGGGAGAGAAATCAAGTTTCTAATTGTAGATAATTGTTAACTCTGTCCCCCAGTGAAATTCAAGTCATTCCAACTGACATTTGATCATCAACAAGGATGCCCAACAAGTTAGCACACAGCCATCTCATCATTATCAGAGCCAGTATGGTATTTGGATCATGATTCACTTATGTTCTCTGCATTTTTCTTGCCCAGACTCGTTCTCATTTGTCCACTGGACCATTCTCAACTATCTAATATTTATAACTCTATGTACAAAGTGAAAATCTTAATAATTAGTGACAAAAGATAAATAGAACACAAAAAAATAATAACCATCAATTAGGGGTCAGCCAACCTATAGCCTGTTTTTGTGAATAAACATTTTTTGGATGGTTGCTTTTGTGCAATGAAGGCAGAATTGAGTGGCTGTGACAGAAACCATAATGCCTGCAAAACCTAAAATATTTACTGTTTGTCCCTTTAAAGAAAATTTGCTGACACATGAATTCCATTGATAGAAGGCTTCAAGAGTTCAGAGGAATGGAAAAAAAAATTGTAAGTTCTCAAGGAAAATAATGGCATTCTAGAGCTTTATGCCCTTGTAAATTATCATTCAAGAGTATCAATGAAATAAAAACATTTTTTTAGAAAACAAGCACAGAGAATTTAACACTGATATATGCTTGCTAATAACAAGGAAAGGATATACCTAGGGAAAAAGGAGAATAAACCCAGATTGTAGGAGTGAGATGCAATAAGTAATGAACTAGTAAACTGTAAAACGTATGGGAAAATTAACTAAGAATTGACTACGTAAAAAACAGTAATGATGACTGATTTTGAGTTTTCAAATATATTATAAAAGAAAATAGTTGGCAAAAATAGCATATAAGGTAGATTGCTATTTTATTCTGGATATAGATATTCAGATTAGCTCTACACATTATTTGGTCAAATAATGTTAGAATTTAAAGTTCATCCTAAAAGAAGAAAATTTATATAATACTTCAAAATAAGATGGGGACAGATGTAGTTCAACTGAATAAAAATAAGACATAAAATAGTATAAACAAAATATTATAAATAAATACAAATATATTAGCAATAAAAATGTACAAATAGATCAATAGAACAGAATAGAGAGCCAGTTAAAGAACCACACAAACGGAATCAACTAATCTTTGACAAAAGGGCAAAGGTAACTCTAGAGAAAAGATAGTCTTCTCAATAAACGATTCTGGAACTACTAGACATTTGCATGCAGAAAAGTGAGTCTAGACACAGACTTTATTCCTCTCACAACAATTAACTGAAATTGGCTTATAGGTACAAATTTAAAACACAAACCCCTAACCTTCTAGTAGACAACATAGGAGAAAATCGAGGCGACTTTGGATACACGGATGACTTTTAGGTATAAAACCTATAATCTATGAAAGAAAAAAATGTTATGTTGGATTCCATTAAAGTTAAAAACTTCTGCTCTGTGATAGACATTGTTAAGAGAATAAAAATCTAAGTCACAGACTCAGAGAAATGAGCAAAATGCATATCTGATAAAGGACTTGAATCCAAAAAACAAAAAGGACACCTAAAACTCAGAGAATCCAATTTGAAAATGGGCAAAATATCTGAATACATACCTCACCAAAGAAGATATACAGATGACATACAGAAAGATGCTCAGCACGGTATCTCATTAGGAAATTGCAAATTAAAACAATGAACTATCACTGCATGCCTGATAGAATGGGCAAAATCCAAAACACTGACAATGCCAAATACTGGCGAGCGTGTGGAGCAACAGAAACTCTCATTCATTCTTGGTAGAAATGCACAAAGATGCAGCCACTATGAAAGACAGTTTGGCAGTTTCTCACACAATAACGTTGTCTTATCATCCAGCGGTTATATTCCTAGGCATGTACCCAAAGGGCTTGAAATTTATGTCCTTACAAAAATTTGCACATGAACTTTTATAGTAGCTTTATCCATAAATGCCTAAAATGGGAGGCAAGATAGTCTTTAATAGGTAAGTGAATAAACAAACTATGGTATATCTGAACAAAAGAATATATTTGATATTAAAAAGAAATGAACTATTAAGCTGTGAAAAGACATGAAGCCACCTTGAATACATACTTGCTAAATGAAAGAAGCCAGTCTGAAAAGGCTACGTGTTGCTTGATTCCAACTATGCATCATTCTGAAGAAAAGAATGTAAAGACAGCAAAAAGATGAAAGGTTGCCAGGAATTTGGGGAGAAGAGAGAGATGAAAAAGTGGAGCTCAAGGGGATTTTAGGGCAGCGAAACTATTCTGTATGGTATTGAAATTGTAGATATGTTACCAAATTAAGTCTTATGGACTCTGCTCAGACCCTAGCCTGGCTGAGGCTCTCTGCCTCGGTGGGGGAGGGTTCCTTTTCTCTCAGGCTCAAAGCTGAGATCCACACAGCACAAGCTTTATTCAGCGGCCAAAGAATGGAGAAATGGGAACGGAGTTCACAGATCAACTTCACTCCCATGTGGGAAGAGGGATTTACTTTTAAAGAGTAAAGAAAAAGGAAGGAGAAGTGAGGTTGATGATGTGGAAGCACATGAATTAGTCTACCAGGGAAGGGACAGGCCTTTTTTGAGAGAATGGGGTGCTACCACATTTTTATCCTTTTTAGGTCATTAATGTCCAGTCCTGGCCATGGGCAGGTGTGCTTTTTAATATGCTAATGTAGGAAAATCAAAGTATAATGAGACTCAGGGTCTGTTGGAGGTCAGATTCTTCACCATCTTGGTCCCAGCTGGGTCTATCTGTTTTTTGTTTGTTTGTTTGTAGTTTCCATTCTTATCTCTAGACCCTTTAACTTAAAGATTTAAGTTAACTCCTGCTAAATGGGTGGGGGGGTGGGGCTAAGTTAGAGGGTTGTGAGCAAAGACTGGAGCAGCTCTAGCAACAGAGCTATGACATTTGAAGAAAAAATTGTACAACAGATACTATGAATCCTAATGGTACATTATGGGCTTTAGTTAATCATAATGTGCCAATACCAGTTCATAAACTGTTACAAATATACCACATTAAGGCAAGATGTTAATAATAAGTGAAACTGTGCAAGTGGAGAGGGGGCATATGCAAGTCTTTTGTACTTTCTGCTCAAAATTTCTATAAACCTAAAATTGAACTAAAATAACATCTGTTAATCTAAATAAATAAATAAATGTAAAGAGATTCATTAAATCCAGCCTTTGAAAGAAAATCTCAATTGAAGGGAGAAAATCTAGCTGTACTCTTGTTTGGCTGCACCCCACAGGCCTACAAGACCTGTGTTTGCCCAACTTCAAGACCGAAGAAAGAGCCCAATGTCAGCAACAGACATCAATGGCTTAACGGATGGGGGATCTTACATGGCTGAGGCAAGGTCCTGGAACGACACCCCACCATGTGCGAAGGATAGCAGGGAAGGACATGGTGGCAGTCTTTAAGGGGGGTGGAGATTACCAGCTATAGGGGAATGAAAACGTGGGCTCCTTAGTTACCAGGGAAACCAGCAGAGGGTCACATGCCTCACCAGCCCTTTGATAAGAAAAATCACCAGCTGGGGCCTGGGCCGTATTCACAGGAAGGTCAGCCCTGTGAGTAGGGTGTAGGTGAAACAGGTGCTGCTGGGGCAGGGGATGGACAGAGAGCAAGGGAACAGCCATCTTGAGTGGCCTGACCATACAACTCTTTTTATATAAGACATAGAAAAAACAAATGGAGATTAAGTGTAAAGGGAGAGAGAAATAAATAACATTAGGCATCTATTGACCAGAAGAACATTGTCTGACACAGTATATGTAAAGTTAAGAAAATTATTTGAAATAAAGAAGGTTAGTAAACAATGATAAAAAGGCAATGTATCAGAAGCATATAAAATCATTTGAACTATTTCATTAAAATTAATAAATAAACATCAACAGAATTACAAGGAGAAACTGACAAGTGGCCCATCATTGTGAGAGATTTTTAAAATAGACACATTTCTAAATGGAAGCATGAAAAACAGGAAAAGTAGATTAGAGGGGGTTTTGATGACAGTATTAGCAATTTGAGTATGATGGGTATTCATATGCATAAATAATGCTTATCCAAAAATATCACCATATGAAAAGCTACAGATTAAGTTCCCCAAATACAAAACAAAATAAAATTACAGAACATGTTTTGCCAACAATGAAATAAAATTGTAACTCAATAAACATGGAACACACTTAAAAAATAAAAAATGTTGAAAGCTTAACCCAATCACTCTTAAGAAAACAAAAAAATTTGAGTGACCCTGACAAAGTATATATTATAGTGTGGATTTTTAGATAAAACTGTGTATAAAGAATCTATATTAATAGATTAAAATGCATATATCAAAAAAGCAGAAGTAAATTGGTTAACAGTTCAACAAAAACAGTTAGGAAAGTAACTAAGCATACATAAAGTTGAACACAGAAATCCAGATTGCTGTAGTTAATAAAATAGAAAATAAATGATCAAAACTAAATGCTAAGCTTTGATAGCACTTTAAAAATAACTTAATTGTGGGGCTTCCCTGTTGGTGCAGTGGTTGGGAGTCTGCCTGCCGATGCAGGGGACACGGGTTCATGCCCCGGTCCGGAAGGATCCCACATGCCGCGGAGCGGCTGGGCCCGTGAGCCATGGCCGCTGAGCCTGTGCGTCCGGAGCCTGTGCTCCGCAACGGGAGAGGCTACAACAGTGAGAGGCCCACATACCGCAAAATAAATAAATAAATAAATAATAAAACAATAATAAAAAATAATAATAATTTAATTGTACAAATTACTATACATAAAATGGATAAGCAACAAGGATTTACTGTATAGCCAGGGAATTATATTCAATACCTTGTAATAATTTAAATGGAAAATAATCTGAAAAAATATATATATATATATATAACTGAGTCACTTTGCTATACAACTGAAACTAACTCAATACTGTAAATCAACTATATTTCAATTAAAAACTTTAAAAAAATAATTTAATCTTGGTCAGAACTGTTAGAAGAAAACAAAACAAACCATAGAGATAAATACAGAGAATGAAAAACTTCTTATAAATATAAATAAAACAAAATGTTTAAGGTCACACTAAAATACTATAAACCACATAATACCATTAAATTCGAAATTATAGACAGCTTTCTGTAAAGGTATAAATAACTAAAATGTATTTATGCACAGAGGGAGGAACACTCCCAAACTCATTCTACGAGGCCACCATCACCCTGATACAAAAACCAGACAAAGATGTCACAAAAAAAGAAAACTATAGGCCAATATCACTGATGAACATAGATGCAAAAATCCTCGACAAAATAGTAACAAACAGAATCCAACAGCATGTTGCTTTTAAGGTAACGTGATCATACACCATGATCAAGTGGGGTTTATCCCAGGAATGCAAGGATTCTTCAATATATGAAAATCAAACAATGTGATACACCATATTAACAAACTGAAGGTTAAAAACCATATGATCATCTCAATAGATGCAGACAAAGTTTTTGACAAAATTCAACATCCATTTATGATAAAAACCCTCCAGAAAGTAGGCATAGAGGGAACTTACCTCAACATATAAAAGGCCATATATGACAAACCCACAGCCAACATCGTTCTCAATGGTGAAAAACTGAAACCATTTCCACTAAATTCAGGAAAAAGACAAAGTTGCCCACTCTCACCACTTTTATTCAACATAGTTTTGGAAGTTTTAGTCACAGCAATCAGAGAAGAAAAAGAAATAAAAGGAACCCAATTCAAAAAGAAGAAGTAAAATTGTCACTATTTGCAGATGACATGATACTATACATAAAGAATCCTAAAGATACTACCAGAAAACTACTAGAGCTAATCAATGAATATGGTAAAGTAGCAGGATACAAAATTAATGCACAAAAATCTCTTGCATTCCTATACACTAATGATGAAAAATATGAAAGAGAAATTAAGTAAATACTCCCATTTACCATTGCAAAAAATGAATAAAATACCTAGGAATAAACCTACCTAAGGAGACAAAAGACCTCTATGCAGAAAAGTATAAGACACTGATGAAAGAAATTAAAGTTGATACAGACAGATGGAGTGCTATACCAAGTTTTTGGACTGGAAGAATCAACATTGTGAAAATGACTATACTACCGAAAGGAATCTACAGATTCAGTGCAATCCCTATCAAACTACCAGTGACATTTTGCACAGAACTAGAACAAAATATATCACAATTTGTATGGAAACACAAAAGACCCCAAACACCGAAAGCAATCTTGAGAAAGAGAAACGGAGCTGGAGGAACCTGGCTCCCTGACTTCACACTATACTACAAAGCTACAGTAAGCAAGACAGTATGGTACTGGCAAAAAAACAGAAAAAATAGATCAATGGAACAGGATAGAAAGCCCAGAGATAAACCCATGCACATACGATTACCTTATCTTTGGTAAAGGAGGCAAGAGTATACACTGTAGAAAAGACAGCCTCTTCAATAAGTGGTGCTGGGGAAACTGGACAGCTAGATGTAAAAGAATGAAATTAGAACACTCCTTAACATCATACACAAAAATAAACTCAAAATGGATTAAAGACCTAAATGTAAGGCCGGACACTATAAAACTGTTAAAGGAAAACATAGGCAGAACACTCTATGACATAAATCACTGTAAGATTCTTTTTGACCCACCTCCTAGAGAAATGGAAATAAAAATAAAATAAACACATGGGACCTAATGAAACTTAAAAGCTTTTGCACAGCAAAGGAAACCATAAACAAGACAAAAAGCCAATCCTCAGAATGGGAGAAAAGATTTGCAAATGAAGCAACTGACAAAAGATTAATCTCCAAAATTGACAAGCAGCTCATGCAGCTCAATAGCAAAACAACAAACAACCCAAACCAAAAACAGGCAGAAGACCTAAATAGACATTTCTCCAAAGAAGATATACAGATTGCCAACAAACACATGAAAGGATGCTCAACATCACTAATCATTAGAGAAATGCAAATCAAAACTATAATGAGGTATCACCTCACACTGGTCAGAATGAGCATTATCAAAAAATCTACAAACAATAAATGCTTGAGAGGGTGTGAAGAAAAGGGAACCCTTTTGCACTGTTGGTGGGAATATCAATTGATACCACCACTATGGAGAACAGTATGGAGGTTCCTTAAAAAACTAAAAATAGAACTACCATACGACCCAGCAATCCCACTACTGGGGACATACCCTGAGAAAACCATAATTCAAAAAGAGTCATGTACCACAATGTTCATTGCAGCTCTATTTACAAAAGCCAGGACATGGAAGCAACCTAAGTGTCATCGACAGATGAATGGATAAAGAAGATGTGGCACATATATATAATGGAATATTACTCAGCCATAAAAAGAAATGAAATTGAGTTATTTGTAGTGAGGTGGATGGACCTAGAGTCTGTCATACAGAGTGAAGTAAGTCAGAAAGAGAAAAACAAATACCGTATGCTAACACATATATATGGAATCTAAGAAAAAAAACCATGAAGAACCTAGGGGCAAGATGGGAATAAAGACACAGACCTACTAGAGAATGGACTTGAGGATATGGGGAGGGGGAAGGGTAAGCTGTTGCAAAGTGAGAGAGTGGCATGGACATATATGCACTACCAAACATAAAATAGATAGCTAGTGGGAAGCAGCTGCATAGCACAGTGAGATCAGCTCGGTGCTTTTGGCCACCTAGAGGGGTGGGATAAGGAGGGTGGGAGGGAGACACAAGAGGGAGGCAATATGGGGACATATGTATACATATAGCTCATTCACTTTGTTATACAGCAGAAACTAACACACCATTGTAAAGCAATTATTCTCCAATAAAGATGTATATATATATATATATATATATATATATATATATATATATATATATAAATATAGAAATAGAAAGCATGAATGGGTTTATATTTATTTTTTAACTTGATTCAAATTTTGAGATATTCAATTTTTAATATAAGGTGTTTCAGACAATGGAAAAAGAATGAGAACTCTCTGAATCATTTTATTATACTACTATAACTTTGACACAAAAATTTCAAGGATAATAAAAGAAAGAAAAACTAAAAGTCAATTTTTACTTACAAACTACAAATATTTCAGATAAAATGGCGATATGACAATGAATTAATAAATAAAAAATTCAGTGATGACATAGTGGTTATCACAAGAATATAAAGATAATTTAATATTAGCAGAGCAACATAATTACTGCTTAATGTTGAAAATATATGTAAATATATTGATACACAAACAATATTTATAAAATTCAGCACACATTCACCAAAAACTCCTAGAAAACTAGGGACATCATTAATGTGATATATGTTTCCCAAGGTATAACAAACATATTATTTAATGATAAAACTTTAAGAAAATTTATTTTTTGTTTGAAACAATAAATTGATGTCTGCCTTCACTGCAATAACTAAACATTTTGCTAGAAGTACTGGATAGAAAATACTATACGAACACAGAAATATGTGGCAGATAGATTGAGTAGAAATAAAAATAATTTTCATTATTTGGGGATGGTTTGATGAGATACACAGCAAATCCAACAGACTCTACAGGCTAATTTTTAGAACTCAGTAGTTTTCAACGTTCCTGAATACAAAGTCCTAATACTGAAATCAATAGTATTCCTATAAACAAGGAAACCTATAAAAATATATACATATTTTTAAATAATACTATTCACAATAGAACCAAATTACAAGGCATGAAAAGAAACCTAGCACAAGGTATGAAAGACCTTCAGAAAGGAGTTATAAAACGTCAGAAGGCTATGAAGAGGAATTACATTAGATAGATGACTAGGACAGCACATGTAGAAAAGATATATCACAAGGAAGGGCTGTACTTCCTCAGTTCATCTGCAAGTTGACTGCAATCTTAGCCATTATCTCAATAGCTCTTTTATCATTATTTTGACAAAATGATGTTACAGTAATTACTGGTGACTAAATGGTCAAGAATACGCAAGTCAAAGTTGAGGAAGAATCATGATGGTGAATTCCCATTAAAGAAGAGCAAACAGCTCTAAAGTGATGGTAATTGAAAGAGTAAGAGACCCCCAGAGCCAAGTAATAGAAGACAATTATAGTAGCTTGCCTAGAAGCCCACACAGAGACAAACGTATTTAAAAATATGGTGGCATTAAAACCAGTGAAGGGATTCCCTGGTGGCGCAGTGGTTGGGGGTCCGCCTGCCGATGCAGGGGATGCGGGTTCATGCCCCTCCGCGAGGATCCCACGTGCCGCGGAGCGGCTGGGCCCGTGAGCCGTGGTCGCTGGGCCTGCGCGTCCGGAGCCTGTGCTCCGCAGCGGGAGGGGCCGCGGCGGTGAGGGGCCCGCGTACCGCAAAAAACAAAACAAAACAAAACAAAAACAGTGAAAAGAAAGATGGATTATTAAATAAATGAAGCTGCAATTGGCTTTTCACATGGATAAACGGGTATGAATTTAGAGTCCTGTAACACAACCTATTCTTACCAAAATTTCAGGTGGATAAAACCCTACAATGTAGGAAAGTATCTTTTTAACTCGGGTAGAAAACGACAGAAAAGGAACAACATACAAAGGAAGTGTAGATCAACTTCATTACAGGGAAGGATCATCTATTTAAAATGTGAAAAACAGCATAAAATAAAAAAGAAGGGCCTGCAATAAAATACTGCCATCATTTAAACAGTGGTAGATTTAATATAACCCTTCATATTCAGCTTCCCTCACAATTCAGATGCCAGGTATCACTTTGGCCCCATTTTACATGTCAACGACGGATGGGAACAGATGAGAACTGGCATTTTATGTGGGGTTTAGAATCCACAGTGCCCTTTGTCTTGATGATGCTGAAGAAGTGTCAGGTGTCATTTTCCTCTCCAGTTGCAGTGTCATGTTTCCTATAGTAAAGGATAAAGTGAAACATTTTCATACACGTGGCTTACTTTCTTACACCTCTTTTCACTCTTAGTTTCTCCTTCTGGTCTTTGTAGAAATTGGAGTACTGTCCCCTGCACTGCAAACTACAATGCCTACTATGGACCCCATTATAGCACTATGTTTAAATTCTACTAAGGACAGTAACATGCATGCATCCTATCTACTAAAACTGGAATGCTTTTTTGAGGAAAAGTAAGAAGACTGGACTGCACAGGTGTGGTGGTTTAAAAAAGCATGAAACATGGATATTTATCAAGATAATTTTAACCAATACCCATGACTTATCCTGCAGATATTTTTCTGACTATCTGATTCTCCATCTCTGAACAACCAGTCTAACCTATCTCCATGTAGCTGGCTTTAGCTCATCATTCATCTATGATGATTTTTGTCGTGTATGCAAATGGTGCAAATTTCCATTAGTCTTCTGCAAACCTTCTGTGTCAGGGCTTCCTGTTTCCAACTGTCCTGTACTATTGCCTTTTGTTCTCATTAATGACAAGCAATCTGACTTATCAGCATCAATAAAGATCTTAAAGTTTCTGCCATATACTAGGATTCCTAATTCCTGGTTATACCACCTTAGCCACTTGAGAACAATTGGTAATTGCATAGCCTATGTTGTTTTGTTTTGTTTAGGGTTTGTGTGTTCGTTTGATTTCACAATATTTGGATTTGTATCTAATGTATAGGCTAAATTTTATTAAAAGACCAGTATTTTTAAAGTTACCTTGCCTTTGAAATAAGACAAACTTGTCTCAGAAGTATTTTGTCAGATATCCCTCTGAATTCCAGATAGAATATGTCTACTACATTTTTCTTAGCTACTATTACCCATGTTGAATTTATATTGACATTCTTTCTTTCAGCAGACAGAAATTGTTTTCTTATAATATTTTCTTTTATTTCTTCATTCATACAATTAACAAAAATAAATTGATCAGTCTATCTTTTATAGCATTGACCTTTTTGACATCTTGAAAATTGAATCTATATTTTCTTAGATTACATCATCCATCCACAGTTTTGCAGAATTCCTGAAATCTCATTCAATGTGTTCAACAATCTAATTTGTGAAATAATATTTTTAGGAGAAAAGAAATAATTTTTTTTTTTTTTTTTTTTGCGGTATGCGGGCCTCTCACTGTTGTGGCCTCTCCTGTTGTGGAGCACAGGCTCCGGACGCGCAGGCTCAGTGGCCATGGCTCACGGGCCCAGCCGCTCCGCGGCACGTGGGATCTTCCCGGACCGGGACACGAACCCGTGTCCCCTGCATTGGCAAGCGGACTCCCAACCACTGCGCCACCAGGGAAGCCCAGAAATAATTTTTTTTAAAGTTTGACTTTAAAATGTAATAAATAAGGTACTGGTGCTAGAATATATTAATTTACACTTCTTGGTAGATTTTCTTAAAATGTGAATAAGGTTTATTTTAATTTATTCAAAACATATTATAAGAGTTTGGTTAAAACTCATTTTAATTTAAAAAAAACTCATGAAATTTCAAGTAATAATTCAGAGACAAATAGGTTTTACAAAAATTATAATTTTAAGTTATATCTATAATTTCATTATTTTTATTTTGGATCAGGAATCAGACACCCTCACTACATATCTTCAAAAATTTATAAAAATGTGTTTCTCAGTGTTTTAAAAATGAATGCCAGATAAACATATTGCTCTTTCTGTTGAGACAGTAAAATAAAAGTTAACTTGCAAAGATGATTCAAATAATTGATCTGCAGATGAAACTACATTAATGAGTACAAAAATGAGTTTGAAAGAAAAGCTAAAAACATGAATTTGCATGTGAAATGCAATTCCTTTTCCAAATGAATTTTCTTAGTCAACAAACCTTGATCAATCAGCTTCCTAGCAAATGACATTGCATTAGATTACTGAATGATTATTTGCAGCAAAGAATACAGTATTCAGTATTTTGGCATTCAGGATAACTTGTAGTAAGGTAAATCAATATAGTCATGCCTGAACATTTAATCATGTATTTAGTTAATATGTTGTATATGGTTTATAACCATAAACCCATGAACCTTGGCATATATTAGTTCTGTTATTTGTCTTTGCCATCATTACCCTGAAGATGACCAAACACCATCTGCCACGGATTACTGAGCCTTTACATTTTTGACATCATTTAACCTATTAAATTTCACCATCTTTTCAGCAGATATAACTCTGTTGATATAATAGTTAAATGTGATCCAGGCAAATCGTTGCTGGCTCCCCAGTGGGACTGTTCCATTTCTTCATTTTATTTTGTTTATTTCATATCAAATGAGTCATTCACGAGGACGCTTATTAGTAGCTAAGTCAACAGGAAACATGCATGTTTTATGATGATTAATAATTCTTGACTTATTTTTAGTACATTTTAGTATGACTTTCCAGCAGCTGAAACCAAGGCTATCTGAAATGATACTAATAAAAGAAGTTCGGATTGCCGGAGAGCATGCACTACAATGCCAATACCTGTGGTGCTCATCTTTCTTAAAAGGTACAAAAATATGTTTCCAACTGTGACATCCACTACACCAAAGAGCCTTCTCTGAAAATCACCCCTTCATTATGTCTTTGTAATTACTGTTTTCTGTCTGCTGAATCTTATGCAAGCTGTGAGACTCTGAATTATGGATCTGGGAGAGTTACAGGAACATAACTGGCTGCAGTACACTGGGCTGTGTATGTCAGTCCTCGATACACACTCTGTCATCTGTACTCACTTTCGATCAGTTGATCAAAATTCTAACTTACAGGACCTTATGGTAAATTTCTCATTTAACAAGTGTTGAGCATTCCTGGCAGGTAAGATATTGTATACAGCAGCACCCAAGAGACATACTCTTTGCCCTTAAAACCTTCATTTTTAGGAAGAAATAGCTCAGCATGAAATGTCATCTCTGTTTTCATTTTATGGTCTGCAAGTTTTGATTATAGAATTATATTTGCACTGGACATTAGCAAGCAGACATTTTGTCCCATATGTATTTAACAAACCAGCCAATACATAATAGAAGCTCAATCAAAAAAGAACACAGTGGCATGGAATTATACTCTAGAACACTTTCCAGAAGCATGAGTATAAAAGAACATTTCCTTATAAAAGTTCAGTACATGGATGAAGGTAAAAGGTGAACCTTTCCAAACCGCAGGAAGTATTCTTTCAATAAGCATTTATTAAGTACCAATACATATGCCACCTACTATGCTCAGTGCTGGCTTTGTAGTCTGATGATACAGACTTATTGCACAAATTATCTTATATATCTGATACTCAGTCACATCAGATAGTAAAGGATCACACAAATGTTACTTTCTTCATCAAAGGTTAGACCTTCATATGAATGAATTGTAATTATCTAACAAAGCAAACCCTGGACAGGTGAAAATGGAGCAGGACGGAAGGAAGCAGTTGCACCATCAGGCATATCAAATAAATCAGTGCTGGCCAGGAAACGGGATGACAGGGTCTGTAGCAGGCCATGCTCACAAGCCAGAGACCAGCTGGCCCAGTCATTTTCAAACATAGCTACAATCAGATCCCCTGGGAAGACTTTAAAAACACATTGAACACTCACAGAGCCCTCTCCAGAGCATTTAAAACTGAACAGCAGTACTTGGGGTTTGCAGGTTATTCTAATGTGCAGTTGGGGTTGAGAATTTTAGCAATATCTCTTGTTAATTCAAATGAACATTGAATATTGAGAAATACCCTCAAAAAATATACATTTTTCCCAAATGAGAAAATCGATACTCTGTTTATCCTAGATCAGATGATTGTCTTGCTAGTTTCCTTTCCCTTCAATGTCTAATTCAAATTTGTTTAACCCCAACAAATTCTAGATCCTAAAATCACATGCAATCATAATGAAGTAGGCAGCAGTAGTTCTCAAAGTGTGGTCCCAGGGCTGGCACCACTCCATCACCAGGGAAGGTGTTAGAAATGTAAATGGTAGAGACCTACTCAGACCTAGCAGGGGCTGGGCCCAGCAATCTTTGTTTAGCATGTTCTCCTGGTGATTCTGATGCTGCACACTCAAGTTTGAGTACCATTACTCCATCAAAGTATTGTAATACTGTAATGACTTGGAATGTAGAAGTTAAAAATATCTTTTAAAAGCCACAGAAATAAACTCATACATTGACCTGAATTCTCTTAAAATGAGATCAAAGAAATTCAAGAAAAAAATAGTATATTGATCGTAGTATTGGAAAATGAAATGGGGCATCATCAGTGGACCAGATATTTTAAGGAACTCCTAGAAAATGGGAAATGGATGGGAATGAATCACAAAACACACACACACACACACACACACACACACACGATGGAGTTGAGATCAAAATGAAACACAGAGAAATCCCAAAGTGAACCAGTGAAAAGGATTGCAGGGACTTCTATGGCAATCTTTTGAATAATTAAAGATATTTATTCCCAACTGCAGAACTAGTGGGCACATTCCTCCTATGCTCCTTAACATAGTGAAGTTTGGATAGATACAAAATTCTGAAGTTTCCCATCTAAATGACTAATGGCCTACTGGTGAATGTTGGTAAGGTTAGGAAGTTAGTGATCTAAATAAGAAACAGAACAGGTATTGAGTTAATTCTGAACTTCATCATACACTACAGCTCTCAAAAAATAAATTAATTAATTAAACTAAATGAAACAAAACAAAAAAGTAAAGGAAAAAACAACAAAGTAACCAAGTCTACCCAAGAAATAGGAGTGCATTGTGATCATGGCTCTTGTGGGCCCCTTTATCTATAAAACCATAATACCATTATGTTTTGTTAGTGACTTTGTATATCTATATATCTCCATCTATCTATCTGTATCCATCTATCTATCTATCTACATTCATGACTTTAGATTTGGCAAAGATTTCAAACTGGATTTCATTAAAATGAAAAAAAAAACTTGTGTTTCAAAGAAGGTGAACAGACAACTCACAGAATGGGAGAAAATATTTGCAAATCATATATTTGATAATAAACTTGTATCCAGAATATACAGTGATCTCTTACAACTCAATAATAATAATAATAAAACTAAAAACATAGGCAAAGAACTTCAAAAGATATTTCTCCAAAAAAGAAATATGAAAGGCCCATAAGCACAGGGAAAGATGCTCCACACCATTAGTCAGTAGGGAAGTGCAGATCGAAAGCACAATGTAGTGTCACTCACACAGACTAGAATGGGTAGCACAACAAAATCAGGTAGTAATCGGTGTCAGGGAGGACATGGTCACACTGGAACCTGCACACCCTGCTGGGGGGTGTAAGACGGTGCAGCCACTTTGGTAAAGTGTGTGGTGGTTTCTCAAATGATTAAAGATAGAATTGTCAGATGACCCAGGAATTCTACTGCTAGATATACACCCAAGAGAAATGAAAATACTTGTCCATTCAAAATGTTATACATGAATGTTTAGAGCAGCATTATTCATAATAGGCTAAAGGTGGAAAGTACCTAAATGTCCATCAACTAACAAAAAATATAAACAAATGTAATCTATCCATACCATGAAATCATGTTGGGCCATAAGAAGGAATGAAGGACTGACACATGCTAAACATGGATAACCTTGGAAACATCATGCTGAGTCAAGGAAGTCAGTCACAAAAGGCCGTATATTATACAATACCATTTATCTGAAATCCCACAAGAGGGAAATTGATAGAGCGAAAAAGTAGACTAGTGGTTGCTTAGGGCTGAGAGTTGGGGAGATATAGAAGAGTGAGAGCCAAAAGGTAGGGGTCTGTCTTTGAGATAATGAAAATACTAAAATGTGTATTTAAATAAAATATTTAAAAATTCCCACATCTATGAAATATTAAAATTTACATATTTATGACTGTGCAAAAAGCCAATGAATTGTACATGAGGTGAACCATATGGTATTTGAATTATATCTCAATAAAGTTGTTTTAAAAAGTTTACTTAGGAATATGCAGAAGTAAAAAGTACATCCAAAGGAATAAAAACTGTGATATAAATTTGGCACCAAGATATGGAGTATAACAAAGCAGTGAGCTCTATAAACATGAGACAAATATAAAGCTCACAGAACTCAGGCTAACAGGGCAGAGCAACAGGAGTTGTTTACACATCAGGAAAAATAATGAAAAAGAAATGGAAAATTATGAGACCAGATTTCTGTGGGGAAAAATGGGATGCAGTGTGTATATATGTGCTATGTTTTTAATAAGAATTCTAGAACAATTTAGCGCTTCAAGCTAACTGCATGTATAATTTGATTTAAAGGTAAACATAAAATAATGCCAAAAAATTCCAAGAAAAAATAATTAAGGAGTTCTAGAAAATACCTGCCCAGTATTCTTCAAAAGTGTCCAAGTCATGGAAAATAAGAAAAGACAAAAGTTTCATTGATTAGAGTGGATGAAAAAGGATGAACTCCTGGCAAAGAAAGGGGTATAAATGGAAAAACTGGTGAAATCCAAGCAGAGTCTGGGGTTTGCTTAATAGCGCTGAACCGATGTCAGTGTCTCAGTTTTGAGAAACATACCATAGTTAGGAAACTTTATAATGTTAGGAAAGGCCGAGGGAAGGGCCTGTAGGGTGTTTTGCAGCATTCCTGGCTTCCACCCATTAGATGTAAGTAACATCCTCAGCTCAGTCCCTCAACCCAGTTAGAGACTTTCTGTGATGTCCCTGGGGGCGGGGATGTGAGCAGCAAAGTTGCCTCAAGTTGGGGACCACGGATCTACATTAATCTCCAGTGTCAACTAAGCAAATGAAACCCATTATCTCTTGGAGTGTGAGGAGAAGAAACGGCATATTTAATGTTTATGAAAATCACTTTTAATTAATCAACATATTAATTTACCAGTGAAGGTATATATAGTTAGAGGCCATTAGCTCATGGCTGCCTGAAGCTCCCCAGCAGAAAGACTCGTTTTTCCAAGGGTGTTTAACTGCAAACCAAAATGACACCCATTGGACTGCACTGCAGATAGGATGTGGGAAGCTCAGTAGATACTGGGAAGAAAAAGTACATTTTAAGGAATCTATACTCAATTACATAATGTCCACTCTTATGATTATGATACCATCTTAAGAGGCTCGTAGCTATAAAAGTCATTGCTATCATTATTAAGGAATGTCTTATTAAGAAGAAAGTGATAGCACAGAACTTTCTGTTTTCAAAATTATATACTAAGGAAGCATTACTTAACTAAGGAATCTGGAGAGAATGAAAATGGATCAGTGAGTGGGAAGTGTCATAGATCTCACTCTCCAGCACTCTGTGGCTGATAGCACCTTCCCTCCCCAACAACTGGTCCCTCTCTGACCTGTGAAAGCTTTCTCATCTTTCTCATTAAGCTCCTTTTCTTTTTTATTTTTAGCTTTTTTTTAAAACATCTTTATTGGAGTATAATTGCTTTACAATGCTGTGTTAGTTTCTGCTTTATAACAAAGTGAATCAGCCATACGTATACATATATCCCCATATCTCCTGCCTCTTGCATCTCCCTCCCCCCTTCCCATCCCACCTCTCTAGGTGGTCACAAAGCACCAAGCTGATCTCCCTGTGCTATGCAGCTGCTTCCCTCTAGCTATATATTTTACATTTGGTAGTATATATAACTCCATGCCACTCTCTCACTTCGTTCCAGCTTCCCCTACGTCTGTGTCTTTACTCCTGTCCTGCCCCTAGGTTCATCAGAACCATTTTTTTTTTTTTTTTTTTTTAGATGTCATGTATATGTGTTAGCATATGGTATTTGTTTTTCTCTTTCTCATACTTCACTCTGTATGACAGACTCTAGGTCCATCCACCTCACTAGAAGTAACTCAATTTTGTTTTCTTTTATGGTTGAGTAATATTCCATTGTATATATGTGCCACATCTTCTTTTATTTTATTTTATTTTTTTTTTGCGATACGCGAGCCTCTCACTGTTGTGGCCTCTCCCGTTGCGGAACACAGGCTCCGGACGCGCAGGCTCAGCAGCCATGGCTCACGGGCCCAGCCACTCCGCGGCATGTGGGATCTTCCCGGACTGGGGCACGAACCCGTGTCCCCTGCATCGGCAGGCGGACTCTCAACCACTGCGCCACCAGGGAAGCCCGCCACATCTTCTTTATCCATTCATCTAATGATGGTCACTTAGGTTGCTTCCATGTCCTGGCTATTGTAAATAGTGCTGCAATGATCATTGTGGTACATGTCTCTTTTTGAATTATGGTTTTCTCAGTGTATATGCCCGGTAGTGGGATTGCTGGGTCATATGGTAGTTCTAATTTTAGTTTTTTAAGGAACCTCCGTACTGTTCTCCATAGTGGCTGTAACAATTTACATTCCACTAACAGTGCAAGAGAGTTCCCTTTTCTCCACACCCTCTCCAGCATTTATTGTTTGTAGATTTTTTGATGATGCCCATTCTGACAGGTGTGAGGTGATACCTCATTGTGGTTTTGATTTGCATTTCTCTAATGATTAGTGATGCTGAGCATTCATTCATGTGCTCATTAAGCTTCTTTTTTTTTTTTTTTTGCGGTACGCGGGCCTCGCTCTTGTGGCCTCTCCTGTTGCGGAGCACAGGCTCCGGACGCGCAGGCTCAGCGGCCACGGCTCACGGGCCCAGCCGCTCTGCGGCATGTGGGATCTTCCCGGTCTGGGGCACGAACCCGTGTCCCCTGCATCAGCAGGCGGACTCTCAACCACCGCGCCACCAGGGAAGCCCCATTAAGCTTCTTTTAATAGCCTCAACATTCACCTGTTTGCCTTTCAGATCCAGAAACAATTGCTTCTCTTGGATTTGCTACTTACTTTGCCAGCCTCTACTTTCTGCACCCCTACTGGCCAGCCCAGCAGGTACCTCCTGCACCTGCTTTTTTTTTTTCTGGAGAACATTTTCACACCGCCAAACTCAGTCACTGTAACCAATTACCCAGTGGCCTTTAAACACTGTTTTTGTTGTCAGGTGCTTTTTAATTGTTAGTTGAAACTGTGAGTCACTCTTCTGTAGATACATGGATTACCACGAAAAATGGAAAAAAGAGAAATTGCATTAATGTCCAAAGGGAAAAAAAATCTGTGTATGAATGTATGAAAGCTTAAAATTATAGGAGAGTCTTCATAAAATCAGTGTTGTCAGGGTTAAAATATAAATCATGGCCTACTCTCACCATTTCCTTTAGAGGCAAATTGCAGAAAGTAACATTAACAACAATTGTAGAAGAATAAAATATCATCTTATTTACTGAAACAAAAACTGTTTTTTTAATTTTTTCCTTAAAAGAGCATTCAAATGAATTATGTTCATTTCTTTTTACAGTAATGCAAGCGAGTGGCCTTCCGTCAATACCCTATCTGCAATTTTTCTTAACTGTGGAAATTATTATGCTTTTTCCCTCTAAATGTCAAGTACAAAAATAGAGTCAAGGCTGCTGGTGGGGATGTAAAATGGTATAGACACTGTGGAGAACAGTTTGGTGTTTCCTCAGAAAGTTAAACAGAGTTACCATATGACCCAGCAGTTCTACCCTAGGTAGACACCCAAGAGAAATGAAAACATTGGTCCACACAATATCTTATACACGAATGTTTATAGCAGCATTATTTATAAAGATGGACACAGCCCAAATATTCACCAACTGGCAACGGGTAAATAAAATGTGACATATCAACACCATGGAATAATGTTGGACCATAGAAAAGAATGAAGTTCTGACACATGCTACAACATGGATGGACCTTGAAAACAATAAGCTAAGTGACGGGAACCAGTCACAAAAGACCACATATTATATAATCCCATTCATAAGAAAATCCACAATAGGGAAATCTATATATAGAGAGAAAGCAGATGTGTGCTTGTTTCGGGCTGAGGGGAGAGGGAGGTAGATGGGAGGGTGATAGTTATAGGGGACAGGATTTCTTTTTGAAGCAATGAAAATGCTTTCAGATTGACTATAGTGATGGGTGCACATTCACATCTGTGAATGTACTGAAAGCCACGGAACCCTGCACTGTAAACGGGTGAATTTTGTGGGATGCGATGAATGATACCACAATAAAGATGGAGAGACAGTGAGAGAGAGAAAGAGAGAGAGAGAGAGAGGGAGAGAGAGAGATCCTAAGCCCCTCTGTCCAGAGCCAAAGTCCTGCTAACAGCAGCGGGAAAAGCAGGGGCTGAAGGCCAGGACCTCCAGACAACCAGGTGCACCAAGGCTGACACTGCGCCGTCTGACATCATCCCACACCCCGGCCGCTGTTCGCACGCGCCGCCGGATGCGGGAATTCGCGTGCCCTTGGCCTCGCGCTTTCCTTACGTCCAGATGCCAACGGTCGCCTGAGACCTGGGCGCTTCGCTTGCGGCCAGTCCGGCGACCAGGGGAACTTCTGGAAGCCAAATACCTCCCCGGGGCCGTCTCTCCACCGCTGGCTCCCATGCGCAGGTACCGGAGCGCACCAGAGCCCAAGGCCCCTGCCCGCCCGGCCCAGGGCGCTGGGTGCGTCCCGCCTGGACCCCTCCCCAGACGCCGAGGGACTGGGACCTCACCTCTGAGGGTGGTCGCGGACGCGTGGAGGCTCCTTCCCGCCCAGCCGCCCCTGGAGACAGTCGTGGGGCCGAACGTTTCCAGCCCCAGCGAGAGTGACATGAAGCGGTGGCACCCGAGCACCCGGCACCCCCCAGGGACCTGGAGCCCGGTGACGGTCAAAATCGCTCCCCCTGATCACAGGCTGAGCCCTGGCGCATCCTGTCGGCGCGCACCCATCGAGGAGCGCCCAGATCCCTGTGCCAAGGAGACGGTGCTGCAGGCCCTGAGCCGCTGCAAGAAAGGAGAAAGGAAGTTTGATGGACCGCTTTGGTTTGAGACCACAGAACCCAGGCCGTCCGCCTTCAAGCCACTGACTAAAAACGGAGTAGTCCCTTCCTTTGTGCCCAGGCCGGGACCTCTGGACAGCTACAATGTCTGCAGGGAGGAGGCTGTCCCTGGGCCTGAGGTCCAGCCTTGCGGGTCTGCCGCCTACCCAGCCACAGGGACAGTGTCACCACAGGGTGCAGATGCTCAGCTGGACTGCTGGATGCAGCCCCCCGCTGGGGCCTCGGGCAATCCTCCAGAGCACTAGAGTGCACGCGCCCAAAGCATTTAATTTAGCCCGAAGGACGCCTAGCCGGCTGGCCCCTTTGGCTCCTCAGATTCAGGACCCTGCTATCTACCTTCTGAGACTCAAGTCTACATATCTGTTCTCATCTTGCAGAACCCTTGTTCTACCCCAGCATGGGACTCTGACATTGCTGCAGCCCCCGCACCGGCCAAATCCCCAGAACCCCAGTCCTTATTCTGCAGAGCCCACGCTGAGGTCGTTGATATCAAAACCCTTGCCTCCCCCTGCCTGCCCACTCCTTCCTGCTCTCTTTGCTTTTCAGGAAGGCATACTTCTTCCCCACCTCCCCTGTTTGCCCAGTTTGTATAGTTAAATATTTGATCTTATTGAAAATAGTATTAACATTTTAAAAAGAGATTTTCATGTAAAAATAAAGGGAAAGTGTGCCCCAGGCTGGCAAGAGCAAAAGCAAAGACTCAGAATTGGGAACAATTTTTATTTACCTGAGGTCTACATGTAAGTTCAGTAGCTAGAGTACTGAGAGAAAAGATAATATTTGATTACAGACATAGACTTTGATGAAGCAATGTAAGGCATTGAGGGAAGGTAAAAAGTGTGATTTTATTAAAGACCCATAGGTTTGAAACAGAGGAAAGACTAATATTTTTATATTAACAGACAAATCTTTCTGTCTGTTGTAATGAGGAGGGGATTATCCACAGGCAGCAATTAAAACCAAAACAAGAGGAGCTCAGTGCTGTATACTTCAGGCAAGAGATGAGGATATTTGGGTCTGAGAGGGAAGTAATGGATATGAAGACACACCTGAGTTTAGGGCATGTTTGGCAGGTGGGTATCTTGTTAGTGTACCAGATGACAGCATTAGAACAGTGGAAGAAGACTCCTAGGGTCTTAGTTTATTGGCTTAGAAACTGCAGGATGCTAATGCCGTGTATTGGGATGGGGACACCAATAGAGAAAATATTTGGAGAAATCAAGAGTTTGTTTTGGTCGTGTTTCCTCAAATACATACCTTTGTTATCCCAGTGGGGGTGTCGCCTGTGCAGTTTGAAAACATGAGCCTGGAACTTAGTGGAGAGTTTGAAGCTAGAGAAAGAAAAGTCATGAACATAGAAGCTCACATATACCATGTACATGGTGCTTAAAGCCAAGGGCTGCATGAGATCACCTATGCTGAAAATATGGAGAAGCGGGCTAAGGATGAAGATCGCAGGGCGTTGATGCTTAGAGGGTGAAGGAAGGGGGAGGGGAGGATAAGAAGCCTGAGAAGGAACAGCTCTTGAGGTGGGAGAAGATTCAGAAGCAGCAGGGACACTGAGGGGAGAATTCTGGAGGGTGGGATTCATCCACCGTGTCTGCTGCTGCTGAGAAGTTAAGACCAGAGACGTCCCATCACTGAGTTGGAGAAGAGAGATTGAGTGTTGGAAGTAAAGGCCTGAACTGACTTAGAAGACACTAGGAGATGTGGCTGTGGAGGCGAGGACTGGAAAAACCACGGGGTAGATCGTAAGTTGTGAAGTGAAGAAGGCAAGTGGGATGCTGGAAAGGGTTTCCCTCTGGCATTAAGTTTTGTTTTCAGAAAAGGTAGGGAAAATGTTTCAGCAGTAAAGTGTTCTTCAGGGAGATCCGAGGGAGGGACTCAGGTGCTGGTGGAGGGTGGGCAGCACTCAGACACGTGATCCATGATAGCAGCTGGGACCAGGGGAGGTCAGTCCCCTATCTTCTGCTGTCAGTGAGGTAAAATGCAAGACTGTCAGCAAAGACAGAAGAGGAGGGAAGTCTTTGATGCTTGAGAAAAAAAAAAAAACAGATATGAAATATAATTCTCAGGCTGGGACAAAGTGGTAGGACTATGAGAAAATATAAAGGGACCCTTTCAGATTTAAGATGAATGCATTTCTCTCTATTTTATTTTACCTGAACTAGTACAAAGGAAGATTGAGTGCACAATTGGTTTTAACCATTATAGAAGATTGAGTGCACAATTGGTTTAACCACTATAATATTTTAAACAGTATGGTTTTTACTATCATTTTCCAAAAGCATTTAATAAAGGGGGAAGAAGAAAGGGAGTTAGAGTATGTATTAGGATGCTCCTGAGAAACTGAACCAGTGTGTGTGTGTGTGTGTGTGTGTGTGTGTGTGTGTGTATAACGGAGAGAGAGATAGAGAGCACAAGATTTATTTTAAAAAACGGACAGCACTTGCTGACTTGATTGTGGAGATTGAGTCCCAAGATGTGCAGTCAGCAAGTTGGTGAACGGCAGGGGGGAGCCGATGCTGTGAGTTCCTGTCCAAGTCTTAAGGCAGGAGACCAATGTCCCAGCTCAGAGACAGGCAGGTGGAGTGAGGATTCTCTTACTCAGCCTTCTGTTCTGTTCGGGTCTGCCATGGGCTGGATGAGGCCCGTCCACACCGGAGAGGGCCTTCTGCTTTACTAGTCTATGGATTCAGCTGTTAATCTCATCTAGAACCATCCTCACAGACACACTCAGAAATAAAGTTTAACAGGATATCTGGGCTCCTCATGGCCCAGTCAAGTTGACACATAAAATTAACCATCAATGGGTGTTTTTAAAATAGGAATTTTCCTTTGGATTGTGGAATCACAGCTGGTTAAGAGGAAATTGATGAGGGAGACAGGTAATGAAAACTCTGGTAAGAACAATCTATGAGGGGTCTTGATGAAGTTGAACATTTGTCCTGTAAAAGTAACTAAAACAAGCTGGAAGGACAGAGTAGAAATAGGATTTTTTGAATTTGCAATTTGAGAAGATTCATGATGAGGGTCAGGTGTGGGAGAATGGGGTGAGGGGACCAGAAACCTATCCATGTCCTAGAGGAAGACTGGGAATTGGGCAGATGGATTTTAAAGGAAATATGAATAGTGACCAGAATGGGCCAAGAATGAAGATCATGAGGTAGGAATTTAGATTTTTAGTGAATGAAGGGGAGGTAGTAGCAAAATAGGAGAGAGAAGAAGAAGAAGAAGAAGAGCGGGCTTGTGGTTCCTAAGATCAGGAGTCTCAAAGCAACGCGGGCTTTTGAAGGACCAAAAGGGAATAAGAGTCTGGAAGGAGTGAGCATGACTCAGGAAGGCACCTGCTCCTCGTCCATCCAAGGCGGTCTGGGAGATTCGAGAAAGTGAGCTCTGCTTCCAGCTGAGGAGCAGTGCATCCACGATGACCGAGGGGAGGAAGTCGCAGACGATGCTGCAGGGGTTCAGCTCTGTGGGGATTTTCTGAGGACTCACCATGAGTTTCCAAAAGCACCTTCCAAGTGGGAGGCATGGAAGACAGGATGGGGGAGGAGCCGGAACGGTGAGCCTGATGGGCTCGTTCACAGCAGTGCCTCAGAGCACTGTGGTCTGTCCATCAAGTTCTAGGACAGAATATTTATCTGGGATAGATGGAGAGGTTTTACTGAGAGATTGCACTGCCAACGGAGCAGAGGGAGTCTTCTGCTGGTGCAGCACAGATGCCTGGCAATATGGGACAGGAAGAGACAGATGACTCCCTGGGGTAGAATAGAGATTTCTGAAGCAGATACGTAAGAATTTAATATATGATAATGGTAACATTTAAAATCTGTGTTATAATAGTGAGCTACTAAAAACTTGACCCTCTCATATCCAATTAGGAAATAGAAGACAGCTTTCTGTCTCATGCAAGAGCACAAATGTAAAGATCAAAATTATGAAGCTAGCTGAAAATTAGAAGAAAATGCTTTGTTTCCTGAGAGTAAATTAATTAAATTACACACATAATAAATAAATTTTGATAATTTAAGCTTTACAGATAATGTTAAAAGCCCTCCGCAAATCTCCTCCTTTGGCATCTTTAAGAAGACTAAGCACCTAGAAGCCATAAAGGAAACGTTTGTGGTAGCTAATGTTTTAAAAACCTACCCTAAACTAAAATAGAACAAAAACTTTGAGGGCAATTGACAGGGTAGGACATTACATTTATAACCCACAGAGCAGATGACAAATTACTATTCCACAGTGTAAGGAACCACTAAATAGCAATGGAAAAAAAAAAAGAGACAGAAATGGGAATGACTAAAACTGTAACTACATAATTCATATAAGAAAGAATACAAATTATTAATAAACATATACAAAGTATTCAGATATGTTCTAGTTACTTAAAGAAATGTAACTGTCTCTATCTCTTCAATATATCTACATCCACACATGGTAGTTATACCCATCTTTGCCAAAAACAAGGTATGCTAATATCCATTCTTGGCAAGATTGCAGGAGAAATAATAGTATGTTAATTGAGTAATTGTGTAAATTCTCATTGTGTGTAAAATTGTAACTATATTCTTTTATTATGGCATTGTCATTTAATTTCTTAAAAATAAAACCCAAGCAGTTTTATTAATATCAAGTTCATAGTGATACCATCTTGATATCCCTCCCCACTCTTCCAGCTTCACCACAACCTTAACACACACCCCAAAACATGTCCATGTGCACAAACATGATCATCAGGCCAAGTTCCTGTACTCTGCGTAATAAACACACAGCAATTAAAGCCATGAACAGTGAGTCACAGGAATATACAGAGGAAAGAATACATGACCTAGGGTCAACTTTTGATAAATAGTTTTGTATATTCTACAATAGTTGAAGAAATATTTTAAATTATATTAATAAAGTAACAGATAAACTGATCAGAGACTAAAGGCTGTGGAACCTACAGGAAAAAAAAAAAAGAAAGAGCTAGAATAAAGCTTTAAGAACAGAGCTTACTAGGTTTTCTTTAACTGAATACATTGTTAATGAGATTCTAAAGACAAAACTCACACACATTTTTAGAGGATTTTCGGGCATTTTTTAAATGGTAAAAATGACTTCTATGGTTTCTTTAAATTGTTAAAGATTTAAAAATCATTAAAAATTATACCAACATAAAATGGCAGCTAGTAATAAAAGTCATCATGCTAAACCACAGAGTTTTCAAAAACCCCAAGTGGTGCACCTACAAAATTACAGTTTTATTTTATAACTTGTAACACCTAGAATTCTCATTAGAGATACTAGATGACAAATTTAAGCTTTTAGAAAACACATTTGTGTTAATTTGTAATTATTCTCTTATTTTGGCATTGTCATCATTTAATTTTAACAAAGGATAAAATATGCAGTAAAGGGCTTCCCTGGTGGCGCAGTGGTTGAGAGTCTGCCTGCTGATGCAGGGGACACGGGTTTGTGCCCCAGTCTGGGAAGATCCCACATGCTGCAGAGCGGCTGGGCCCTTGAGCCATGGCTGCTGAGGCTGTGCATCCGGAGCCTGTGCTCCACAATGGGAGAGGCCAAAAAAGTGAGAGGCCCGTGTACTGCAAAAAAAAAAAAAAAAAAAAAATGCAGTAAAGATTAAACCATGAAATGTGTCAAATAACATAGCTTTGAAATACATTCACAAAACAAATACATAAGAAAAGAAAAAAGAGAGAAAAAGAAGAAAAACAGTAAGAGCAGGCATTTTTATAACTTAGGCATTGAAAAATGGTCACATGGAACAGAAATGATTCTATCTGATGAGAATGTAATGTAAAGAAAACTGATTCAGTAACCTACCCATGAACCACAGGACTTGTTTTCTCCCCATTATTAATTCCCAGATCCCTTGGTCTTTCCCCCCCAAAACCACATGTTAACTTTGGCAGTAATCTCTGATAGTGCAGGCAGAGCAAGGGGCAAAGAAAGAAACAAAAACAAAAGGAGGTGCTAGGAGTCCTGGCTTGAGCTAGACACCTATTTCTTCACCTGGACGCCACTCCTCCATCCCTGTGTGCTATGCTTTCAAAGAAATAAGGATCTTCCTTTCAATGAGAAAATGTACAGTACTATTTTACTTTACTCCATCTAAAATGTAAGAAAACATTGCTCAAAACAATGCAGTGTGGAATGTGGGTGTGTATGTGTGTATACATATGGAGTATATGTAATATATATGCACACGTGTTCATGTGTGTAGGTATGTGTATACATGTTATATAATATACACATACATATATGTATGTGTGCCTGTATGTTTATGTGTTTGTATAAATATGATTGTATACTTGTGTGTGTGTGTGTACATACATACACACATACACACACATGTATACACAATTCTCCTATCTGTTGTTCTAACTGTTTTGGCTGGTTAAGCCGAGAACTACTTAAAAAGAGGCAGCACAAAAGTAACATATTGTTTAAACTTTTAATGTATATGTATATTTATTTGCCAAATTTTTAACAAGAGATCCAGGTTTTTCTTTGCCTGAGAGCCTGGTAATTGGAGTTCTGACTAATCCATACCCACAGTACAACATCTTTTATTTCCTGTCTTTATTTCTTTAAAGTGTAGCCAGTATTTAGGTATTTGCAAAACAATATGAGTGACAATATGAGTGTACATTATTTGTAGATGTTTCCCAGTGTTTTATAGATGATTTGCTCACTCCTAATGTGGACGAATTATTTTGGACAATTCTCTACTTAAGTTTTTCCAAATTATTAGCTCTCTTTCTTCCCTTATATTTCATTCTTCTATGAAATGATTAGATGAATTACATAATTGTAAAGTTTGTCATAGATTGATTGGTAACATATTCAACTGAAATTATGATAAAAATGCAGTTAAATTAATAGAAGTGTAAGTGTATTGGAATATTAAAGACAGCCTGTAGCAAAGGAGAATTGAGGACTAGTTATGTACCTATATTCTTATATGTACATGTGTCAATAGATTGTGATAATTATATGCATATAAATGTGTATACAGATATATAGCATGCTTTTGAACTACATGTATATGCAAATGTATGCAAATATAGTGTGTTCCTGATATATGTATGCACATTATACATAGCAATATGTACATACATATACACATACTCTAGATATGAATATAGACTGAAAGTCAGGTAACACGTCAGAGTAATAAGAAATTTCAGAATCATCAGGGGACAAATGGATAGTCCAAGACATAGAATTAAATTAGCTCATTGAGGAAGAATATAAAAAGAAATAATATATCTTGTGATCAGGAAAGAAATACTTTAAAAAGTCAATACAGTCAGAGTAAGGCTCCAGGGATTATTTATAGCTATGAACAAAGAATGAATAACAATATTTCTTAAAGAAAGTTTAACATTCAAATTTTAACTTTTATTTTGAATTTTTATTGGATTTTACATGTTTGCTAGGACCAAATATTGCTCAAATATTTAATGTTTGGAAATAATTGCATTGAAATAAGCAAAAACAGCACAAAAATTTCACCTTACTTTTTGATTATGGTATTAACTCAGAATTGGTTTACTTGGTTATTTTTTTTTAGTTTTGTAACTCAAGCGATAGGCTAATGATGTCTTGTATGTTTTTATTAGCAAACTCTGTCATTCCACCAGAGACTATATAGCAAATCTTAATATTAGTTATGTCATAAACAGGCACAGTTTTGTGGCTGTATTTTTTTCAGAAAGGAGAAAAGTCTTTTCGGAGGCAAACTTTTATATCTCTCCTTTGCAAATTTCTAGAAAAATAGAAGTTCTAAAAAATATAATTATTATACTTTAGAAAACTGCAATAATTTTTCATATCAAAAATGGCTTCTTTCACATGAACTTAAAAGGTGATGTTCCTAGCTAAATACATGACATTTCTCTAAGAGATTGCAAAATTATTATATGAATAGCAAAAGTAATAAAAATTACTTAAGCAATTATAACCCTCAACATTTCTTGATTTTGGAAAATAATAATTATGATAATAGCTCACATCACTGGCTCACTATCTTATGCTATAATAAATTAAACATTTTAATTAAACTTTCAAAAAGAATATGTAGAGCAATATAGTAAAATGTTTGGAATGCATTATTTTGGAAGGTGCAATTTAATTTAATTCAGTAATCTTTTTTATAGAATATTGCCGTGCTTCCCTTGAATTTCTGTCTCTCCTTATCCACATGTTCTCGGCAGTAACACTGTACTAACATTAGTTGATAAATATGAGTGAACATGGAGAGGGGTCCAGCCTAACAGGATCAGCCCCAGATAGTTCAACAGTAAAGTTCATTGCTCTTTGCATTTTGTCTGCTCTAAATTCACACAGGATCAACTTTAAGTGTCCTTGAAACAGAGAAATGCATCAGATGGTCTAATTATAAAATATACAGTAAGTTCCCTATAAACAAATGAGTCCTGCTCCAAGAGTGCGTTTGTAAGTCCAATTTATTTGTAAGTCCAACAAAGTTAGCCTAGGTACCCAACTAACACAATCGGCTATATAGTACTATACTGTAATAGGTTTATAATACTTTTCACACAAATAATACATAAAAAAACAAACACAAAAAATAAAGAAAACATTTTTAGTCTTACAGTACAGTACCTTGAAAAGTACAGTAGTACAGTACAACAGCTGGCATCCAGGGGCTGGCACTGAGTGAACAGGCAAGAAGAGTTACTGACTGGAGGAGGGAGAGGAGGTGGGAGATGGTAGAGCTGAAGGGTCGTCAGCAACAGGAGACGGAGGGCCAGCTGCAATGTCACTCATGCCTGACGTGGATGGCACAGGTTCTGGTTCCTTGCTGGATTCAATTCTATCTACCCTCTTGAAGAGATGATCCAGTGATGTCTGGGTAGTAGCTCTTTTTTTCTCATCATAGATGACACAGTAGCACTGGATTGCCTTCTGAATGGCTGCTGCCACCTCCGTGTACCATTCCACATTCAGGTCCTGTGCCTCAAAAACTAACAGTGTCTCCTCAGATAAAGAAAATCCCCTTGCCATTTCCTTCATCGTGAATCTCTTCGGTTCTTCAGTTACTTCTTCCTCTTGTCTCTCTTCATCCTTCCTCTGAGCCTCCAATTCCATCAGGTCTTCATTAGTAACCTCCTCGTGTTGCACAGCAAGGAGTTCAAGGTTATAAGAATTGAGCGAGGTCTGTCATCCTTTCCCCTCACTCCACTCTCTCAATTATTTTCACTTTTGTTTCCATAGTTATCGCTTGGCACTTCTTAGCAGTACCAGCTACATCACCGCTGCTTTCATGCTTGCTTCCAGACATCCTGGGCTTGAAATAAAGACACTGTGCTACTGTACTCTATACAGTACCGTACAGTAAAGTACACAAAAGCACAACCACTTGTAGAGGATGCACACATGTGACAATGTACGCCAGACACTTGAAATAACTTACGTGATCGGACGTGCGAATGCACGTTTGCATCTTTGAAGGTTCTCAGCTTGAAGGTTCATGTGTAGGGGACTTACGGTGCAGTAAAGGAATAAGGAAAGAATGCACGGTGGGGAAATGCAGGTAGCTGTGCCTTTAAGGTGGGTCCATGTGTCCTCAAGAATCAGAACTTCACTCCTCCTCCAGGGACACTGATGTAAACAAACCTTACCCAGGGATATTGCTCCAAATAGTCTGCTCTTAAGTCCTATTTCTTATGTCAGGTCTGACAGTTGTTCTTGAAGCTTTGAGTCCAGATTCTCCCAAATGTACTCCTGCTAGAGGTCCCTAGTTTTGCCTCCTGGTTGGTGACCTCTCATAACAATAATTCTGCTTCCCGAGTAGACTCTGGTGCTCATTTCACTTTCCTGACCCAGGCCTCTGGGTGGTTGCCCACTGTGTCTTTCTTAGCCCAGTGTGGCTTGCTCAGTTTCCAGCCCTATAATTTGGGCTGTGGTGGAGGCCCATAATTTTGAAGCAAAAATGGTAACCCCCAAATTATTTAACTTTTTATTTTGAAATAATTTTAGATTTATAGAAGAGTTTCCACTTACCTTTACTCAGCACCTACCCTTAATGTTAACATCTTCCAGAACCATGGTATATTGGTCAAAATTAAGAATGTAACATTGGTATACTATTGAAAACGTAGCTCAGACTTTATTTGGATTTCATCAGCATTTCCATCAATGTCTTTTCTCTTTCAGGATCCAGTCCAATGTACCTTGTTGCGTTAAATCATCTCTCCTTAGAAGCCCCCTACCTGGGACAATCTCTTAGTCTTTCCTTACTTCTCATGACCTAAGCAGTTTTGCAACATGTTTCGTTAGGGAAGACAGCATTTTTTAAAGTTACAGTGAGTTTAAAATGTCTTAGAGGAGAAAGATATTATAAAAGGCTTTTCACAGTTTAAAGTTTGGGGTTAAGGTATAGTTTTAAAAAATAGGATCAAGGCTTCCCTGGTGGCGCAGTGGTTGACAGTCCGCCTGCCGATGCAGAGGACATGGGTTCGTGCCCTGGTCCAGGAAGATCCCACATGCCGCGGAGCGGCTGGGCCCGTGAGCCATGGTCACTGAGCCTGCGCGTCCGGAGCCTGTGCTCCGCAACGGGAGAGGCCACAACAGTGAGAGGCCCACGTACCGCAAAAACAAAAACAAAACAAACAAACAAACAAACAAACAAAAAAACAGAGAGCTGGTGGGAAGCAGCTGCATAGCACAGGGAGATCAGCTCCGTGCTTTGTAACCACCTAGAGGGGTGGGATAGGGAGGGTGGGAGGGAGACCCACCCTATACATATATACTATATGTATATGTATAGCAGATTCACTTTGTTATACAGCAGAAACTAACACACCATTGTAAAGCAATTTTACTCCAATAAACAAAACAAACCAAAAAAACTACAGAGACAGAAGTAGATTAGTGGTTGCCTGGGATAGGATTGGCTATAGGAAGTAGTTGCCAATGTGTACCAGGGTTTTTTGAGATGATGAAAATGTTCTACAATTGATTGTACATAAATGTACTAAACTTAAGTGATTTGTACACTTAAAATGAGTGAATTTATGGTATGTAAATTATATCAATAAAACTCTTAAGTAAAAAAGAGAGATTACAGTTCAAAATGGATAAAAGAGCTGTTCTGTTTTGCTTTTCCTTATTTATTTCCCCTTGTTTGGCTAGAAGCATCCATTTCCTTCAGGAAAGTTTAGAATTATTGATGTATGAATTCAAATAGAAAGAGTTAATATTTAGCTTCTAACATTCAAATTATAAATTTACATAAGGTAATAATGCTAAAAACTAGACTGTTGATATAGAAACCTTCCTAAATTCCTTTCTTTTCCCATTTCACAGATGAACAGCCAAAAATAGTAACTGGAGTGTGTGAAGGAAAAACATCACCTGCCATATCAATAAACAAATGATGTTACATCCATCAAGCCCTCAGCCCCTGCAGTGTACACCCTGAGGGCATTCAGGATGGAGAAACATAGGATACTGGACCTAGAGAATTAAGATGCAGATCAAAGGAATGATTTCAATGAGCCCAGACTCCTGCATCTTCCTATGTGTAGAAAGGTGCTAAATTCATTAACTAGAGATATCTTTTTTTTTTTTTAATTAATAGTAATCTTTTGAAGCTCCAACTACTTGGTCTTTGTTGCAAAAACTCTTTAAATATCCTGGTTTCCCCTTACCTCTTCAGAGCAGTCCCTCAGAGCAATCTGAGAGGCTGTGTCCCAGCCTCAAGTCCTCAGTTTTGTTCACCAAATAAAACATAATTCTCAGCTTTTAGGTTGTGCACTTTTTTCAGTCAACAAGTGCAATCCTGTGGGTGAAATCTTGCCTGGTGACTTTTGTAAGGAAACAATAAGTAAAACAGTCCCTGGGACACAGCTACAACCTTACCCCTCGCCCCTTGCAGCTTTAATGCTGCAGTGGCCCAGCTTGAGTCGTTGTGAAAGGAAACTCATAGCCCTTAAAGCCTAAAATATTTGCTTTCTGGCCCTTTACAGAAAAAGCATTCCAAAGCCTGAACTAGATCAGCCAGCTTCCTAAAAGACAGCTGCTGGCCAATATGGAAATTCCAGTGTCTTTTATCCTGAAAGATTGTTTAAAGAAACATGAAAGAAGGGGGTCAGGAATCAATTTTCTTCCTTTTGTTTTCTTGTGACCACAAGACCCTTCTATGGGGGAAACACTGGGGAGAAATTTTATTTTTAACTTTATAAATTTTAATTAATTTATTTTGGCAGGGAAATAAATTTCTATAGTTCAAAATTCAAAAGATAGAAAGGTCTTACACTAAAATTCCCCTTCCTGACTCTGTACCCCATCTTGCAATGCCCCTCCCCAGATGCAACCAGCATTGTATGTTACTTATTATCTCTCCCAGAGTTACTTTAAGCATGCACTTTTCTTTTTTTTATGATATGCTTTTATATGGTTTCTAAAATATTTCTTTTATTAAAAATATGATTAATGGGATATTTTTGTTCCTATGCCATTTGCCAATACTGTATAACTGTAGGATAAAATTCTGGAAGTGGAATTGATGAGACAAAGGACATATACATTTATAATTTAAAGATATTACCAAATTACCTGCAAAAAGTTTTCAACAAACTGTCTCCAACACTGTAGGAAAGTGGCTTTTTCCCCATACACTCACCAACAGAGCATCTCACCAAAATGACCAATCAATGCTAGTAAAAAAGACAGCGGAGATCCCTTTGTTCCTGCTTTTCCATGAGGACAAAGTGTGTCTCTGTCCTGCACATATTTATCTATCATGAGGAAAAGAAAGGGAATAAAATATAAAGGATAGAGAATTGCTGTAAATGGACAAGATCATGCAAAACATCCAGTTTAGGAGGTTGTTGAAATTAGAATGGACAGAATGTTTGAATTAGGAGAAATTCTGAATTAAATTCAGTCAATGCTGAAGAACTATGCCCAGAAAAGTCTAAATGTGCCCTGAAATTTCTCAGGGTTATTTGTAATAAATGACTGGGTGTCTTGAGAATGCAAGAGAAGCATTTTTTCTTGAATGCCCAAACTTAAGTATCATTACCTTTGCAATCCTGATATTATAAGTCAGAGCTTGAACAGTACGATAGAGGCCTCCTTATGTGTACCAGGAACCAAGGGTTTAATAAAGGGACTCAAAAGACGTGTGTAACCGTGGGAAGGGCTGCAGAACGGCAGGTCAGGAGGCCAGCACCAGCCTCCTCCGCCTGCATCAACAAAGCAGGTGTCTCTCCAGAGCCGACCTGCAAGCCACCTGGTTCTCAGGAAACTCTGGACAGCTCACCTCTTGTGGAGAGTCCAACTCTAGTCCACGTGGAGAGTGGGTTTAGGGAACTGTAGGCCTCAGCTTCTCCTCAGTAATGCATTTTTGGAATCATACTGTGAAGCTGATTTTTTTTTTTCTTTAACACAGTATCATGAACATTTCCCATAATTTTAATTTTTTTTTTTTTTTTTTTTTTTTGCGGTACGCGGGCCTCTCTCTGTTGTGGCCTCTCCCTTTGCAGAGCACAGGCTCCGGACGAGCAGGCCCAGCGGCCATGGCTCACAGGCCCAGCGACTCCGCGGCATGTGGGATCTTCCCGGACCGGGGCACGAACCTGTGTCCCCTGCATTAGCAGGCAGACTCTCAACCACTGTGCCACCAGGGAAGCCCCATTTTTTAATATTTTTTAATCACAATTTTTATTGGCTTTTTCATCTAATGAAATATTCTGGGGCATGTGATAGTTTCTGGTTTTTAACTGCTATAAATGATTTTGTAATGGATATTCTTATATATTAATATTTTATCACTGATTAAATATCCTTCTTCAATATTCCTGAAAGCGAAATGAAGAGATAGAAGGCAAGATACATTTTTAAGAAGAAAATAATTCACACAAGCAGATCAGAATAACATAATTCCCTAACTATGTCTGAAAATTACCACTTTAGACATACTATATAGTTTCATTAAAATAATCTAAAATATATACATATAAACAAACAAGAATCTCTGCTAACTTGATAGACAAATGATGACATCATACTTTGATTTAAATCTTTGGTTTATTAATGAGTTTGGACAATTTTTTTTCTTGTTGCTTGCATTGCTTTAACATCTTAAAAGTGTTGTGAGATGATAATTAATGATGATAATGGATTTTTTAATGTCTGTTTCTGGTTTTAATGGAATGTTTTCTTGCACCATGATTCTCAAGCTTCACTCATTCTGTTAAAAATTATGGTAACAGGGTGACGATGCCTTTCCAATGCTAATGATGGGGGTTTGTGACAGAGATTTTCAATGTGGAGGCGGGGAGAAGTGAGAAGAGAAGTGTGTTTTCTGACTGGGCCCCAGGGAGTCTGGAAAGGCTGTCTAGGGAGCATCCCCTGAAGGTCCCACATCCCAGCTCCTCAGCTTTATGTGTAACTGCAGGTGAGCCTCTGAGATGCCTTGCTTTTTGCTATGAGCGTGTGTTCCCACTCCTTAAAACAAAAAGAAGGAAAACAATGTATTTTGTATGCCTTCACCTGCTTTCTGAGGCATAACTTTATACATTTACATATGTATTCACCTAGTTGTATTTAAAATATTGTCATGCACTGTTTGCTATAATCTCTTTAAGCAGGGTTGAGGGTGGATGATGTTTCCAAGCAGTTTGCTGAACAGCCTTTGTTCAAAATGAGCAAGCTGAAGCTAGTTCCAATATAATCAGTGCATTGTTAAGCAATTAGCAGGGACATCATTCAGTGTAGTTCAGTTAGAGCTGTAAAAGTCTTTGCTCTCTCAAATGTGTTTATTAAATTATAATATTCTTATTTCTGCAAAGAAGTTTGGAATAAACTGAAAACATTACTAGGTGTCTCCAATGGATAATTATGCATCATTTAAAGCACACGTTTTCAGGTTGCTCTTCATTACCTTTGAGCTATTTAATAATTTTGTAAGTTTTAGGTAACTGACAGTAATGCAAAATAATTCTTGCTTATGGATGCACAAATCAATTCTGTTCTTTAGAAGTTCTGTTAACTCCCCAACCAGGGTTTGGGTCTCCTCCAAATCCTCTGCTCCTCCCTGAAAAATTCAGTTTTCAGTCTACCTATAAATACGTTTCCTTTACTCTCTGTCACGTTCCTATTCGTTCATCTTCTCTCCCTCTGTCCCACTTTTACTTCTCCTTTGAATCTGTTGTAAAATTTTTCTGGTTCCCTCAATGTAGAGTTAAAATTCTTAACATGTGTTTTATATACTATGCATATTATTTATAATACATAATATATATTAGTCATAATTTATCACTTTTTGTAGTATCTGTTAGCCCTCCATTTTATTATTCCTACTTTTCTGATCTTATTTTTAAGTTATGAATGGTCGTATTTTGGGAATAGATTTAAATTTGTTTTTTGGGGAAAGAGATCATTAACAACATTATCTACATGACCTGTTTTCATTAAGGTAAAAGCAAAGGACTCATTATGAAATGCTGCAAGCGATCCCATAATGATGATGTGTTTGGGAACTGCCCACCCCCATTGGTGGTATCCTACAGTGTGCCTTTCAGCTATACTTGTTTCTGATTGAAACTAATTTCATTAGACTCTTCTTCACGGATCCCTAAATAATGGCCTAAAAGTTCACCACTTTTTACATCTTTCTATAGTTAGGCTCCTACCAGAGCCATTGCCAGTTATTTGCAAAGTTAATCTATCTAATGGATGCCTAGAATTTTGAGATGTGCAAGGGGACCCAAATAATGGATGAGGATAGTATAGATACTCTTAGAGAGAAGCATATATAGACAGTGATCTATCTACTTGAGTAGGAGTCATTTGGAAGCCCTCTATTCAAGAGGGGCAGGTGTTCCTGGGATCACCCAGACAGGAGAGAACATGTTATGTGTGAATAGAAAAAGATGCATACTCGAGGGTGTGTGATGTAGGAATTAGTTAAGGGGATGGTGGGACTTTGAATCCCATCCCTAAGAGCTGCCATTATGTAAACAAACTAAAACAACTACAAAAATACAGCCTGTTGCATCAAATTGACAAAATGATTGAAGGAGCAAGACCGAAAAGATAATTAGGTTGGGAAAGAGTAACATTTAAGATGAAATTTTTATTTAGTCAATTTTATTTACAGAGGGAGATGGCCCAGAATCTTTTGACAGAGTCTGGTTGCTTTAGACTGAAGATCAAGGCAAAATAAAGGAAAAAAGAAACATACAGATGCCAACTTTGGCCCTTCAGGCCAATCCACTATGGGTCACCTCATCCAACTCTAAGGAGACACAGAGATTTCCCACAGTCCTCCCACCTGCAACAGAGCTGAAGCCTGCAATTTTATATCTCCTGGACTACTGAGAAACATATCTTTACTATAAAGGTAAATAATGTTGCCCTCTGAAAGCCATATTCTCTCTCTCTCTCTTTTCAAATAAAGTAAAAACTCAAGGTTTGTTCAAACCTTTTATGTTCATGCTATGTAAATGTGTTTAAAAAAATCCTTGACTCAATGCCTGTTTATTTTTAATAATCTCTCCTTTTTAAATTGAAGTTTGAGAACATGATTTCCTTTGATCTTTACATCCATACTAACTGATGAGACAACATTTAGACACATTCTAAAACAAGATCACCATATTTCATGTCTCCAAATCGAAAAACAAGACTATTTTGGGGATTACTTCTGTTTCTCTGCTTGTGAACACATCGATTGAAAGAAATTGGAAATATGTATTCCTTTGAAGATTCAGTTGTTCTAACATGCATCCAATCACCCAAAAATAGTTATTCAGCACATACATTATGCTAGATAGCACGTTACAAATAAATTAATCAAAATAAATATGTGTCTCATGAAACTTACGTTCTTAGTGGGAAAAATAAATTCCAAAGAAAATTATAAGGTGCTGTGAAAGTCAACAAGCATTTGAAGTGGGAGGGGTATAATGATACCAGTAATTTAATACATTTTCTACATGATGTAACAAATTTTGGGGGCTAGTGCCAAGTAGGATAAGAACTCTATTTCTAACATAAGCTAATTTCTACAAATTGATTGCTATATTTGAAAAGCATGCATGCAAGAGCAACAATGAAAAATCAGCTCATTACCAAAACATTTTGTAAACATTTCCAGAGGGTAAGAATGCTTGATAAAGATACAGATGCATTTAGTTGTGAGTTTCATCTGAGCATTATTTAAAATTGTGTGCAGCCACAGAGGGAAGAGGTCATATATTTGATTCTCCCAGGCAATGGCAGATTGAGGTTTTTTTGAAATGTCAGCATAACCTGACAATTCATAGCTTTGTGCAACACTATTAATAACACGGTTATTATCCTCTTGATGGATTCCCTTCTTCAGGAAAATTTCAGCTGCAAGAGCAGAGGCAGTTGGGAGCTTCACAAGTGCTGGAGCTCATGTACTGGGAAGCTTTTCCCTGCTGACTTTTCCTTAGGGAGCTAATGTAGTGAGTCATGGAGAGAAAGTAAACAGCTGTGAAGGTGACAAGCACAGCATCTGCCCCTGGCTCCAAAAGATCCCTAGGCAGGCAGCAGAGCCAGAGTGGTGAGCGTCCTGGCTGCTGGGAAGCATTTTAGATGTAATGTACACAGCCATCTGTGAAATATTACAGGTCATTTCTATCCACATATTTTATTTTACATCTGGCTTAGGTAAACATCTTATCCTTCAGTTTACATTTATTGACTAAAGCTGCTGGACCATGGCTTACAATTACATCAAAATTTATTGGTGGACAATAAATATATCTGTGCTTTTATGTGTTTGCTAAGAAAACACATCTGAATTCTTCCTAAGTTATAAGGAGAAGTGTTTTCTAAACGCAAAACATTAAAATTTAGATGATTCTTTTTAACATAAAGGAAGAATTTGGGGAAAACATTGTGGTGTTGTTTGTACAAATTTTGCTCTTTTCAATCCATATGCAAGTAATATTTACCACAAGTACTGGGATTATGTAATGAGTAAGTCGGATGTAGTGAAACAAATAGAATAGGAATAATTAAAAATAACAAATATTTAGCTGTGGAAGGAGCAAGATACACATATACCCTTTCTTTTAACATTGATTTATTTATTTAGTTAGTTGTGCCATCTCTTAGTTGCAGCAAGCGGGCTCCTTAGTTGCAGCTCTCCAACTTCTTAGTTGAGGCACGTGGGCAACTAAGGAGCCTGCCTGTCACAACAGAGGAGCCCACATGCTGCAACTAAGGAGCCGGCAAACTGCAACGAAGGAACCCACATATAACCTTTGTCTTAAAATTTCACTAACTCATTTCAACTCTAAGATTCTAGCTCCTCACTCACTCTAGGTAGCATAATCCCAGTTTAGTTCTGAAAAATTAAGCCATTTTTATTCAGCAGGTATTCATTAACCATTTTATGTTCAAGGTTTTATGCTAAGTATTGTAGATAGTGAAGTTGATAAAAGAGACTGTAATGCTGTTTGTGATCTTGAGGGAAAACAATTAAATAAGCAGTTTACATGATAAAGTAATGTCATATGTCTCTAAATGGAAGATGAAGTCTATTGTAGGAGCCCATTCATAGCAAGAGCTGCTACCTCCATGTGAGAGAGTGCTGGAGGCTTCTCAACAAAAGAGTTTTCTAATTTGTGTCCATCCATAGATATATAAATGGATAAAGAAGATGTGGTATATATATACAATGTACTATTACTCAGCTATTAAAGAAATTTTGTCATATGCAACAACATGGATGGATCTGGAATGTATCATGCTAAGTGAAATAAGTCAGACAAAGAAAGACAAATACTGTGTGATCTCACTTATGTGTGGAATGTAAAAAACAAAACAAGCAAAACAGTGTCATAGATAGAGAGAACAAACAACTGGTTGCCAGAGGGGAGTAGGATGAGGGTTTGAGTGAAATAGTTGAAGGGTATTAAGAAGTACAAACCTCCTGCTATAAAATAAGTAAGCCACAGAAATGTAATATACAGCATAAGGAATATAGTCAATAATGTTGTAGAAACTTTGTATGGGGACAGATGGTTACTAGAATTATTGTGGTGATTATTTCATAATGTGTGCAAGTATCGAAACACTATGTGGTACACCTGAAACTAACATAATATTGTATGTCAACTATATTTCTGTTTTCTAAAAAAAGGAAAAAAGAAGCACATAATTCCTGGCACAATTGTTATGTTGATGTGATCAGGCTATGGTAGAGAATAGCTGATGTATTCGTTTCTCCCTTTTCTTGGCCTGACATAACAATGATTCCTTCATTTTTGTGAAAACAATGAGACAGAGTTTTTCAATCTTCTAAAAATTTGGTCTCTATTAAATGCAATGACTAAGCAATATTGAGCCATACCTGAGCTGGTGATATACATTAGCTGGTACGTTTCTCAGCTCTGGAGCTGCCATTGTTCTCTATGTGAGTGGAGTTGAAGAGTGAGTTTTCTGGCAATCTACATCAATCTACTGGCAATATCAGTGCAGAGACTTCTGGATAACTATTATTCTTAGAAGGGTAGAGTTACTGAAATTCAATTACAACTTATTTTTGCCTTATCTGTGGTATAAATTGATAAGCCACACACAGACACACACACACACACACACAAGCACTGAATCTAATTAAATGAGAATTTTCCCTCTTCAGGCAATATGAGGTAGATATCCAGCTTTGTGGTGACAAATGCTTAACAACTGACTCTCCAGAAAAAAAAAAAGTGTGTGTGTTATTATAAAGCAGTTTATTATAAATTTTACAGATATTAAGAATGTGTAGTACTCAGTTTACAAATAATCATAAATATATATAATAACTTTTATTGTAAATTCTTATAGCCAATTAATTCTTATTGAAGGCTTTCACTGATTTTGTCTGAACTCCTGTGTTTGTAACCATCTATGGTGCAATATAACCATTATTTGATAAAATTAGAATACAAATAAATGATTGATTACTAACTGGTTCAGCAAAGAAGTTACTTACGCCATCAACGAATGAGTATAATCCTGACATGAATCCTTTGTTTATGTTAACAAGTGTGATGAAAGTGAAGCAGGTGGATGTATGTCGGAACTTCATTTGCTTGTCTATGACAAGAGAGACTTCTTTGTTGAATAAGATAGTAGTTTTCAAATATTAGTATAATATTTTCTCACTTCTTTGAACTATAGACACAATGTAATTGCTTGACATGATACAATTTTAAGTTTACTCAGTATTATTAATATTTTCTCTTTCATTCTTTTAAGTCCAGAAATCAACAAAACAATGAATTAACACTAGATTTTTAGCATTTGAAGGTCTCTGTGATAAAACAGACTCATGACGGCTGATTTCGTGTGACTGACATGGCCTTACTTAATGTGGAGGTGGGAATTTTCCAAGCAGCACACCATTCTATAGGGTTTTCATAATACAGAGACGGTAGACGTAAGTAGTCTCTAATCTCTACCCTCAGGAGCATATATGTAGTAAAATGCTGTACAAGAATTAGGAGGTAATAAGTCTTAATCATTCATTACCTTTGATTTTAGTATAATTTATTTCATTTTATATTGATTTGCTTTTTGATAATGACTATGTTTAAAATCTGACTTCCAAAATTCTTGAAATTTTGTCAGTTATCTCTTGTGATCTGGTATGAACCAGTTCCATCACATCATTGGTTTATCCTATGTAAAAGCAATGGCTAAAATCTAATAATTTTCCTAATGTACAAAGGGGAAACTGATTATAAGATGGTGTAAAGGGCTCTGGACCTGTATGATCTCAGGAACTTCTCTGACATAAGCATGTGACTTACATGAAGGGTGGGTGGGAAAGAACACCTGTATGTGAGGCCAGGAGGACTCCGATCTAAATGAAGGAGCAGCCTTCATGCTATTATGTATCGTAAAGGAGACATCAGTCCTTCAAAATGCAAACTGAGTTCCTGGTCCTGCCCGCTGAGACTTTGGGCAATTTATTCAACTTCCAATTCTGTTTTCTCATCTATTAAATGGAAGTAAGGCAACTTACAGGGTCTTTTTAAAGTTTTCATAAGTCGTGTGCAAAATTTTAGAATATTGCCTGGCATACTACGTGGTAGCTACTATCTGGAAATCTTCAGACTTCTCCCAAGTTGTGTTTATCTGTCTCTGAATTCCCTGATTCTGAATTTCACCTATTATTTTTGCAGAGAATAAAGTTTGAATATACAGTTATTTTGCATAACCCATGCTAATCTTGAACTCAATTGAACAAAGAAAATGGGCTTTAGGAAAAATTATCTTGGAAGATAGAAAAATATTGTAAATAACTCTTGTCTGAAGATGTGTAAATACCGTGGTATAGGAATTTAGATAAAATGATGGAAAATCATGTCATTGACACATTAAATTTTGGAAGTGTTGTTCTATCTCTCTGAACTTCTGTCTCCTCACTTGTGTAAAGTGAGTTATAAATAAGTTTTTAATTTTATTTGTAAATGTGTCAGTATTTACCTCTGAAGAATGGGACTCTTTTTGGAAAGAAAAATAACCAAGATATCATTAATTATGATTAATGATGATTTCTTAATCATAATATGTATTTCACAGGACTGTTTGAGAGATCAGAGGTAACACAAGCAAAATCACCCTGTGTTATTGGCCTCTAAGGACTTTTATTAATATAATTACTATTATTATTAGGTACAAATATTTTATCTCCTTCTAAAAGGAGGCATCTAAAATATAATGACAAATAAGTGAGTTTGCACCTACCTCATTTAGGTGAAATTATAGTTAACAGGAGTAGCATGCCTGAAAATTTCTTTTATATTACAATGAATTATTTTTCTCTAGAGATATCATTGAATTACTACTGGAATTTTAGTCAAATAAGGTTGCAAGCAGTACCAAACGAGTTTCCAAAGTCATAAAACACTTGCACCTGTTACATTCTGTTCAATTTGATTTACTTTCCCCTGAAAATGTTGACATAAAAAAGTGGAGGTGTTATTCTTCCATATTTTCATAAGGAATTAAGGCTACCGAAGAGGACATCCCTGAGTTCTTTTATCTGTAACATGAAGAGATTGTATAGTTTGTTTCATTACCTATTATAAGAGATTCACTGATATTTTTTCTATCAACAAGGTTAAGTTTACCCTCCAAAATGCATGAAATTTCTAATGCTTTGAGCCTGTTCCAAATTTGGTTTTCTATGTCCCTTTTGAACTGTCTCCCACTCTTGGCAATGGTGTTCAACACTCTGATAATTCAACTTGACTAAATTTCTCAAGTCCAGGAGAAAGCATTTGCATCTTTAATTACAGCCTATGATTATTGTGACAATTAGTTCAATTGTTTCATGATAAAATTAAGGCTGCAAATAGAATATGTACTGTGGTCATGACTCTTGATTGAGACTGATGCTGATGCTTATGAAAGGAACAGAAATCATTGCATTACTTTGTATTTATTATTGTAGCTCACTTTGGCTTCTTTCATGCCTAAAATTAGAGCTTATTTGTTGTGGCCAATAAGGGCACGATGTTTCTTAGTCTCACAGCTTTGCTCTGAAGATTCAGACTGTTATGGCCACAGATACCACACGTAGTGTAACAGGTCCAGAGAGATGATACAAATCTGGTCTTTGTTTTTGTTTGATCTGCTTTAGTTTTAGAAGTGGAGCAGAAGTGAGAGTGCCAGATCACCTTAAATTATCCAGGGTGTTTTCAGGCTTCACAGGACAGTGAAGTAGTTCAAACAGTTTTCAAACTGGGTTCTCAAAACTTGAATTGTTAAAATGTATTTGGGAATGTATTTTTGTAATCACTTTTATTTCTCACATGTGATTATTTCCCCAAAATCCCTACTCCCATTCGTAACTAAAGATGTCTGCTCTGACTCCTAACCAGCTATCATGGAATCATAGTTAATTTAGTGATAGATTCACCCATTTATTCCAAAAACTGGGTCAACTATTTACCCACTCTTTATTTTCCACTTACAGTGGAGCAAATTTGAGTTCCCTTGAAAATTAATTAATGATGTATTATCTTATTATTAAAGTTAGGCAACCACTGCCATAGGTATGTGCTGTTATCTTCAAATAGCTGTCTCTCAAAAAGGAATTATGGCTCTTATGTTCAACAACTATTATTTTTAGCTCAACTCAATCCTTTGGAAAAGAAGAGAAGAAGAAGAAGAAGGAGGAGGAGGAGGAGGAGGAGGAGGAGGAGGAGGAGAAGAAGTAGGAGAAGAAGAAGAAGAAGTAGAAGAAGAAGAAGAAGGAGAATAGGAAGGAGAAGGAGGAAAAAAAAGCAGATTACAACCATGCAGGACATGAAAATCCAGCCCATTCACACCTATTTTTCCTCCAAGAATGAAGCGCTTCCTGAAATTTTGGATGAATTCAGACCCCCACGTCAATGAATACCATTTGTAAATAGCATCCCTGACTTCAGCTGCATGTGATTGGCTGCTTTCATTCACACAGCACAACCTGTGTGGTTGTCTTTTCTCAGCCTCTCTCACCCACTGTGTGCTCTGCCTTCCCAGTAACAACATAATCACCTGCTGGCAGCATCACCAGGAGGCTCTCCAGTCCCCAAACTTGTCTAGCATCCACAGGAAAGTCTTTTCTCTCATGAAGCTGCCACGCACAAAAATTAATAACAAGCAAAACCTTGGACACATAAGCAGGAAAACGAGTGAAAGTGAAAAAGCTCACTCTTGAGGGTTCGATTTCAATTCCTGTTTAGGCTGGGCATCTACATGAATTTATCCAGTGTTTACATGCCAGGCCACAGGGAAAGGATAGAAGGGGGAAAAAATAAAAATTTATCTTATATTTCTGATAGATAACAATCAAATATTAAAATGAGAAATGAAATTGTTATTTGCTGTCTAGTAAGAAAGATGGTTGAAGTTATTACTATTAATATTACCATGCAAATCATCTGAATCTTAGTAGATATTTTAAGACAGTATTGATCTATATTAATTGACAAGATATATATGAAGACATTTCTCTTCTGTACATGGCTTTTATTTATAAGGTTAATTACTTTTTATTTAGAGTTAACTGGGAAGAAAAATGCAATCATTTTTCTATGAGGGTCTGGCCCTTGGAAGAACTTATATATATGGATATGGAATAGGGGGGCCCCTTAGCAAGTACACGTACGTATTGTTTGCTGTTCTTTTGCTCACTGGGTTATTGTACAACGGCTCAGTATTAATGTCCCATAGAGAGTTTCCAAAGAGAGGTTTATAATTTAGTTTCAGCTTCAGCATCTATTATCTGCTTTTAAAAGTGATATTGTTAGCTCCATCTTGGTAATGCTTGGTAACAATCATTGATCCATTATGTGTTCAATCCTGGGGACCTCAGAATGTTATAGCACACATCATTTCTAATTACCCTAACATTAGTTCTTGGAGTTTACTTCCAATGTACTGATTAAATGTTGGCCACTAAAATGTATAAATTTATAAGTAAAAATGTAAAGACAGGTCTCTGATCTAAGATAAGTAGGTCAAAAATTATGAGTAAGTATATTCTTTGTATTACCATTTATTCTTTTTCTGGAAACTATAAAATAATTGATATTCTTTTTTGATCGTAAACTCCTCCCTGAAAATAAAATTTGTCAAACTACTTATCAGTAACAATATGTATTAAGTACTTTTGGCTGGAAATTATATAATGGTGTGGAAATTCTTGAATTTTTCTGGGGTCAAAAAATTAAGGAAAAAAAACTTTCATGAAAATTTCAATTTTCTTTTTTATGCTGTATAGATAAGATTTATATTAAATTGAAGTACTTAATTTAATTATATAAAATATTATAAAATGTTTGGTTAATAATTGATAGTAGTATTCAGAATTTTAGCTTTTATTGAAGAACTATTTTTTTCCCCCAAATACTGAAAACAAGGATAATCATGTAGGTAATATTTAAGAACAACAAAATTATTGCTTTATAAGTTACAGTTAGATGTGAGTTCTCTATAGTCCTCTCTGTCAAAGCGAAAATTTTTGTTTGGGGAATTCGCTCCAGTCATAATCATGTATGTTATTAGATAGTTGTGTGATTGAGTTCTTGGCAGAGTATTTGGCTCTTACTGTCAAGGTTGGCTTTCTTCTGGTTACTCAGTCAGCCACTGTAGTAGGCTGAATAATAACCACCCGAAGACGTTAGGTTATAATCCCTCCAACTTGTAAACGTTAGCTTAGGAGGAACTAGAGTCTTTGCAAATGCAATTACATTAAGGATTTTGAGATGGGGAGACTATTTCAGATTACCTGGGTGGGCTTCAAACCCAATCACAGAGTTCTTATAGGAGAGGCAAAGGGAGATTTGACACATAAAGAGGAGGAAAAGGCAGTGTATCCACCGAGGCAGAGATTGGAGTGATTTAACCTCTAGCCAAGAGAGTCCTGTTGACCTCCCTGGGCAGCTGAATTTTCCCCCAGAACCTACGGAGGGAGCAAGGCCCTGCCAGACTTTGACTCCACCCATTGAAACTGAGTTTAGACTTCTGGCCTCTGGAACTTTAAGAAAACACTTTTTTGTTGTTCTAAGTCACTGAGTCTGAGGTCATTTGTTACAGCAGCCTCAGGAACCTAATAACATCACGTGTGGATCATAATTGTGAATGAACAGGTTAAAAACTGTTGAGTACTACCCCATGAATAACCAGTGAAGGAACCATCACATGATTGTGCCATGTAACTATACTTTCTAAAAAATGGAAACAAATATTGAAACAACTAAATAAAATAGTTGGTAATAACTGCTTATAAATCATTTAATATTAGTTATTCATAAGAAATATTGCTTATTTAAAAATAAAAATATATGTGCTCTGAAGATGATACATGATCGAAAATTTTAAAACGTAAACCAGTTTTTAATAATATAAATAATACATACATGAAAAAATAAAACAATGTGCAAGTAAAAGGTTCCCATCCACATTCCTGTCCTCCATTCTAAGCACCCAGGCTGCTTAGATTACAGATCTTGATCGTTAGCTGTTGTGCATGTGTGTTTGTATTCTGCATGTGTAAGTGCACATACTTTTACCTACATGCCAGAGAGATGGTTATCTTCTTTAAGTAATCACATCAGAATTTACTATCCTTTTTGCATTTAGGTTACTACAGAATATCGAGCAGAGTTTCTTGTGCTATATAGTAAGTTCTGTTGGTTATTTTAAATATATAAGCTAAATGGGAAAATAATTTGAAACAGAATAGATACATGTATATGTATAACTGAATCACTTTGCTGTATACCTGAAAAAAACAGAACATTGTTAATCAACTCTACTCCAATATAAAATTAAAAAAAAAAGGATTTACTATCCTAAATTAGAATATATTATATATTTGTTTCATTTATTGATAACCACGTCTTCTTCCTGAACCTTCACTTTCAGGTTAATGTGCTCGTTTAAATTGCCCTCTTGTAATTGAACGACTCTCTGTAGGCAAGGCTAGGTCTCTTCAGAGAACACCAAAACAAAAACCAAACCTATCTTCTCAATTTAATTTTTTTTTTAAATGTTTAAGTGTTTTAAACATGATGACAATGGGTTGAATCATGTCCCCCCAAAATTCGCATGCTGAAGCTCCAGTCTCTACTCCCTCCCGATGTGACTGCACCATGTACCCAGAAATGTTGACATAGCTTTGGAATTGTGTAACAGTGGAGGATGAAGGCATTTCAAGGTACATGCTGGAAAGAGCCTAGTTATCTAGAATGGACAGTTGGTAGAAATATGGACATTAAAGGCAATTCTGTTGAAGGCTCAGAAAGAAAAAAGGAGAGTTGGAGAGAAAGCTGTGTTTTCTTGAGATGAAATAAATAATCTAAGTAGAACACTGATAAAATATGAATATTAAAGATGCTTTTTTGTGAGCCTTCAGAAATGAGGAACATGTTATTGGACAATGGAGAAAGGATGATTCTTGTAATAAAGTGTCAACAAACTTGGCTGAACTGTGTTCTAGCCTTTTTTTTTGAAAGGTAGAACCTGTGAGTGATGAAACTAGATATTTAGTTTAGGAGGTTTGTAAGCAAATTGTGAAGGAGTGGCTTTCTTTCTTCTTATTGCTTATAGTAAAATGTGAGAGGAAAGAGGTAAATAGAAGGGTAGCAGGCCTGAAATCTTAAGAAGACTCAGGGTTATCATGACAGACATACCCTAAGGGGACTCCCTGTGAGCCACAGACTAATATAATCCCCTGCTCTTGAGTGCAGACAGAACCTGTGATTGGTCTTTAGCAAAAAGAATATGACAAACATAAAGAGATTTTACAGATGTAATTGGGTCCCTACTAGGTGGACTTGGGTTCATCAAAAGAGGGAGAATCCTGAGTGGATCTGACCTAAATATGTGAAAGACTTTAAAAAATAAATTCCCCTGCTAACTTTAAAGAAGTGACCATGTGGCACATGGTCACAGAAGACCATGTGACTAGGACCTTTATGATTTCTAGGAGCTGAGAGCAACCCTGGGTCAACAGGCATCATGAAAGCAGGGACGTCCATCCTATAATCAGGACAAGGAGCTAAATTCTACCAAGAATAGGCCTAGGAGAAGCCCCCAGGCTCCTGTGAGATCATGGCCCACACAACACTGAGAATCGAGCTTGCTAGACCCTGAGCAGAGAACCTAGTTACCCCATGCCAGACCAATGGAAACTGTCAGGTCATGATGAGTGAGCATTATGGTAATTTGAGCATTGCGGTAATTTGTTACACAGCAATACCAAACTAACACAGCTTTGAAATTTGTGGAAACATCATAGAACTATTCCAACCTGGTGGAGAATACATTTTCAAGATAATTAAAAAACATATATGTGATTCTGGAGTGTGTGTGTGTTTTTTTTTTTAAAGAGTACTATTTGGAAAACTAGCAAAACTTGAATGGTGTCTGAAGAATATATGACATATCATTAACAGTTTCATCAGAGAAGAGCCACTATGAATGATTTAGATTTAAGGATTTATTACAGGGATTAGAATATTTGCAGCTGTGAGAGGTGTTACAGTATATGTAGAGTTTTTTATCTCTGCATCTAGATTTGTATTGAGAATATATAAAGAATATTAAAGTTAACAATAAGCCAAACAAAATAATTTAAATATAGGAAAAATGCATAGAAATGAATAAAAATAAAACAACAAAATTCGTGGGATGCCATTAAAAAACGGAAAAGAGAGAAGTTTGTACACTAAATGCTTATACCAGATAAAGGGCAAAGTCTCATATCAATTGTGTAAGTGTCTACCTGAAGGAAATAGAAAAAGAAGAGCAAAATAAACTCAAAGCAAACAGAAGAAAGGGAATAATAAAATAAGAGAAGAGGGCTTCCCTGGTGGCGCAGTGGTTGAAAGTCCACCTGCTGATGCAGGGGACATGGGTTCATGCCCCAGTCCTGGAAGATCCCACATGTCGCGGAGCGGCTGGGCCCGTGAGCCATGGCCGCTGAGCCTGCGCGTCCGGAGCCTGTGCTCCACAACGGGAGAGGCCACAGCAGTGAGAGACCCACATACTGCAAAAAAAAAAAAAAAAAAAAGAGAGAAGAAATAAGTTAAACTGAAAACAGAAAATAATAGAAAAGATAATAACAACAAAGTGATGCTTTGAGATGCTCAGTTACAATTGATAAAGTTCTACCAAGACTGACAAGGATTAAAAGAGAAATGACACAATTTATCAATATCAGAAATGAAATAGGAAATATTACAACATGCCCTTTAGTTATTAAAAAGATAGTACTAGAATACTATAAACAGCTCTATATGCATATATGTGGCAGGTAGAATGAAATGGACCAATGCCTGATATATACCAAATTTCACTAAGTATGTAGTAGGTAATGCAAACATTTCTATAACTATTAAAGAAATTCAATCCAACCAAAAACTTAAAAAATAATGTCAATTCCACACAGTCTCTTCCAGAAAATATGAGGAAATATTAATTTCCCAATAATTTTATGAACCTACAATAACCAGACAAAGACTGCATACATACACAGAAGAAAATTACCAACCAATAACTCTCAAAAACCTAGACACAAAAATTCTCAACAAATAATTAACAGATAAAACTCATCAGTTCAAAAAATAGTTATAAACCACAATCGGTGGGGTTGTCTCCCAGGTATTCAAGCCTTTCAAGTATTTGAAAGTCAGTCAATATGATCCTCCATACTCATAGGCTAAAGCAGAAAAACACATGATCAGATCATAAAAGCCATCATTTCAATACTGATTCATGTTAAAAACTGTCAGCAAACTGGAAATAGAGGATGATTCCCTCACCTTAATAAAGAACATCTGCACAAATATACAGCTAACATAATTCAGAATGATGAAAGAATAAATGCATCTCCCCATTCACTGATGTCAAGACAAAGCAAGAATGTAGGTTGTTACCACTCCTACTCAACATAATACTGCAAGTAATAGTCAAGGCAATAGGGCAAGAAGAAGAAATAAATTGCCTGCAGATTGAAAAGGAAGAAACAAACTGTCCCTGTGAACAGATGAGATATTTGTGTATGTATAAGGTCTCAAGAAATCTTCCAAAAAATGAAAGAAAATTTATAATAAGTGAATTCAACAAGATAACAAACCAACACATGAAACAATGCACAAAATCATTTCTATTTCTCTATATTAACAATGAACATGTGGAAACTGAAATTAAAAACACAGTATCATTTAAAATGGTTCCCCCAATAAAAACTTATGTATAAATCTAACTAAAATTGTACAAGACTTTTATGCTATAAAACACACATGAAAGAGATTATATAACTATATAAATGGGTTAGAGAATCGTGGTTTGAAAAATCAACATGATAATACAGTTAATTATCCCAAAATTAATCTAAAATTTACATAGATTTTTTAAAATCCTTGAAAGGTTTTTTTTTTTTTCAGATACAGACATGCTTCTCTAAAGGTATATGGACAAGCAAAGAAATTAAATAGCTAAATAATTTTGGAAAAAAAGAATAAATAGGGAAAAATCATTCAACTGGTATTAAGACTTATCATAGTTACAGTAATCAACACTGTATGGTATTGATGAATGAATAGATACATAGGTCAATGAAAGAGAAACCCAGAAATAGAACCATATAAATATGCCCAACTGATACGTGGGTCTCTCACTGTTGTGGCCTCTCCCGTTGCAGAGCACAGGCTCCGGATGCTCAGGCTCAGTGGCCATGGCTCATGGGCCCAGCCGCTCCGCGGCATGTGGGATCTTCCTGGACTGGGGCACGAACCCGTGTTCCCTGCATCGGCAGGCAGACTCTCAACCACTGCGCCACCAGGGAACCCTGCCCAACTGATTTTTGACAAAGATACAAATGCAACTCAGAGGAAGTATAATCTTTTCAATAAATGGTGCTGGAACAATTGGGCATCTATAGGCAAAAAAAAAAAAAAAATCACTCTCATACAAAAAGTAATTCAACATGGATCATACTGTAAAACTTTTAGAAATAACAGAGAAGAAAATTTTAGAACCTAAAGTGAGAGATGAAAACTTCTTAGACATAACACCAACAACATAATCACTAAAAGAAAAATTGATAAAGTACAATGATTAATAATTTTGGTCTAAGAAAAATATACTATTAACAGGATAAAAAGACAAGCTACAGACTAGAAGAAAACATTTTCAAACCATTTATCTGACAAAGGGCAAATCTTAGATTCATAGATACTCTCAGCACCAACAGTTAAAAAACGAGCAATGACTCATTTAGAAAATGGACAAAGGATATGAACAGGCGCCTCATTTGAGAGAGTATACAGATAGCAAATAAGCACATTGCTATTAGGGGAATCGAGCTTAAAACCACAATGAAATATCACTACATTAGAATGTTTTTTAAAAATTATAATAAATGCTGGCAAGTATGTGGAGAAACTAAATATCTTATACACCGCTGGTGGGAATGTAAAAGTGACATTGGAAAATAGTTTGGGAGGCTTTCCTTTTTCTTTAAAATAAAACTAAACTGTACTTACTGTATAAACAGCAATCAAATTCTTTGGTATTTATCCTGAAGAAATGAAAACTTATATTCACACCAAAACCAGTACATGAATGTTCATAGCAGATTTTGCTGTAATCACCTCAAAGTGGACACAATCCAAATATTTAAAAAGTCATAGAATGAAATAATACTTAGCAATAAAATGAAGCAAACTATTAATCCATGCAATAACTTGGACGGGCATTATGCTTAGTTAAAAAAAAAGGCCAGTCTCAAAAAGTTCCATGCAGTGTGATTCCATTCATATAACATTTTTTTTAAAGTGACAAAACCATAGAGATGAAGAACTACTATTGCATGCCAGGGTACAGAGCTGTCATAATATGAGGGAATTCTACTGTGGGGATGGGACAGATATGTGACTTGATGTTTGTGGTGTTTACATAAATCTATACATGGAAGCAAATGCATAGAACTACACACATGTGCAGAAATGTTTGCATGTAAAATCTGGGGAAAAGTGAATGAGGTCTGTAATCTCATTAATAGTATTGTACTAGAGTCATAACAGTATTGTCCATTTCCTGGCTTTAATATTCAACTTCAGTTATACAAGATGTCACCATTGGGGAGAAGTTGGGCGAAGGGTTCATGAGATGATAGGTTTTTGCCACTCCCTATGAATCTTACATGGTTATGTAGGAGGGTATACTTATTCTTAAAATATAAAGCCTAAAGCATGCAGAAAATAAAGTCTTTCAATATCTTAGAGAAAGAGAAAAAAATAATTAGTGTATGTTTGAAGGGTAAGTATGAGCTCATTGTAATATTTTTGTTGACTTTTCCGAGTATTTAAACTTAGAGAAATTATAAACTTGGGCAAGTAAATTTGAGGGACATAAAAGACATTCAAAGCATGAATTGATAAAACAAATTATGTAATCATTTTGTTTCCCTGTTCAGATTCTATCATTTTGTATTAAAGCTAAAATCTTGTTTTTCAGGTCTGCAGTATACCAAACTAAAAAGTTGGGAAAAAAAGTCTGGTGTCTGGCATGATGGGAATAGCAGTATATACAGTGTTTATTTATTTTTTTTACATCTTTATTGGAGTATAATTGCTTTACAATGGTGTGTTAGTTTCTGCTTTATAATAAAGTGAATCAGTTATACATATACATATGTTCCCATATCTCTTCCCTCTTGCATCTCCCTCCTTCCCACCCCTCCAGGCATTCACAAAACACAGAGCTGATCTCCCTGTGCTATGCGGCTGCTTCCCACTAGCTATCTACCTTACAGTTTAAATAATCTAGCCTGTTGTTACTGAGAACTATTTAATAAGTTGGCTCCCTGAAAACTAGAGATAGTTTATTTAGTTAAATCTGTTTAACTCAGTCACAGAATAATAGCAACAGATGCTTCTTCCTCCTTAAAACTTGTATTTTTTTATACAATAAAGAGTTTAGATGGCTCATATGTCTAGCTTTGTATGGGAGGAGTAGGGAGAAAAATGAACAGATGCTAGAAACATTTATTCTAGTTAGTTTTATGAGTTGATATCTCTGACAATTTTTTATAGCCTTCAGTGGTCTAATACATCATTTAATCTGCCAGAAAGAAGGACAATTAATGTTTAAAATAGGTGCTTTATTAAGGAAACTTTACAAAACATCTATCCTTAAGGACCCCCAAGTAGTTCAGCATTTTTGATAATGTGTTTCATTGGACATATTTTTAAAATGTGATTGCAAGGTAAAATGTAGACAATTTAAACCTAAGGTTAATTTCATGTGATTCTATTTCACAATGTCCCTTTTGCATTTTTACTATATTCATAAGGAACAAAACAGTGACTTGATTTAATGTGTATTACTGAGAATAATGTACTGGTATTCTAGGTTAACCAAGAAATGACAGAGGGAGTTGCTAGAGCTTAGCTTGGAAGAGGTGTCCTCAGACACTCACAACGTCTACCAATTTACTCTTCTTCCTAGGACATGAGCTGTGGGAACAGGAAAGAGTTGGAAAATCAAAATTATTCCTTTTGATCTCAATGTGCACGTTGAGCTGCACTTGTTACGTACAATCCAATTCCTCAAAGCATCCATCAGTCAATGAGCATTAACACGGGTGCAATTGTATGTTCCAATAGCTGGAGTTCACTCCGTGTTTACTTTCGGCATTTCTTTTTCCATTTGAAAATGAAATCATATCTTCCACTTGCTGTGTAAGTCTCCCTAGTGTTCTGCACAGGGTCTCTACCGATTAGCTAGAAATACTATTTTACACAGTCTTTCCTGCTACCTCATACTTCTCAAACCTATCATTTTAAAAAATTACCTCTGCTGCTCATTTCAGGTTGGGGAACTATGCATTTTGAAAACAGCATGGCATGGTTTAAATGGAATAAAAATGGGCTTTTACTCGACAGAACCGAATTCAAACCCATGGTTCGTTATTCACAAACTGTGAGGCTATAAGCAATGTGCTAACAGCACTGAGCCTGGTCCTACATTCTTCAATATTATAGAAAATGGTATTTTCCTACCTCCCTTGCAGAGTTGTTTTAAAGTTGAACGAGAAAACAGAAGAAAGGGCTTTATAAACAAATGGCAATGCTATATAAGAACACACTAATTTTGATTAATTAATGTAGTAGGGATCCAGGTTTGCACAGAGCTAATTTCCCCCTGGATCTAGGATGAACCTAACAGGAGAACTGTTGAATCCAAATGAACCAGACGATCCTGAGTACATCTTTCCTATGAAAACTCGGCCACAGCACTTCCAAAGGGAGGAAAATGCTTAAAGCACACATAAATTCAAGAAAAAGAGGGCCAGAGCAAAGGGGTGGTTCAAACACAAAACTGGATCTGCCAAACAGATTGGCCTCTGCTCCAGCTGCTGGTCCTGAGAGTCTCAGGGTGAGGAAGGTGACCAATAAAACAGTCAGTGAAATAGAAAGAGATTTTCCCTGAACTGTCGTAGGATATGGAGAAGAAAAAGCTTTCAAAAGCACTCACGTCAAAAGCGTTGAAGACACAGGTGGCAAATCCTAGGCATAGATAGCAGGTGTGGGCAACGGTGGTATCAGGTGTCAATTAGTACAAGCTAAACTGAGAGCATCAGTCAAGCCCCCATCCCATACTGCAGACAGTGCAGTGCAGGGAGAGGCCAGAGGGGAAGTGCTGCTCTCCGGTGTCCCACTGCTCTCCGTGGACAGCACCTGATGGGTGACACATGATGTAGTCGGGGATTATCTCACTGCAGAGGGAGACCCCAACAAAGGCCTTTTTATGGGTTGGGGGCCAAGAAGAAGGAGAGAAGAAGACCCAGGGGTGGAAAAGTGCTAAGTCAGGATGAAGCAAAGTGTCCCAGCTGAGCCCCCAATAAGAAGGCCTCCAAAGGGAGCTGCCTGGGTTTGGAACGCAGGTATGTGTACCAGCAGAGCAGGTCCAGGGGCTCCTGAGTCCTTGACTACAAGAACACTGTAATAAACTGACTCTGTACCCCAAGGCTGCAGTAGGGAGATTAGCTTCTTCCCGGGAAGACTGCTGGACAAAGCTTGGAGGCAAACTTCTCATCACCCTTAGAAGAGTACGGGGCATCGGCTGCCTCTAGACCATGAGGATTGGCTACCTGCGTAAGGTTCTAACAGAGTCTGTGTTGGTGAGGACCCATCTGTGGGCACGGATGACACACTTAACACTTCTGACATTAGCACTCACTTTAGCAAGAGATGTTATCAGAGAATCTGGAGATAGGGAACAGGGTCAAGACCAAAGCCTCCAGGTAGGCATATTCCTGGAGCCACCCAGAATCATCTAGAAAGAACTTAACTGATGCTGGAATTCAGACAAATGTAGTTAAAACAAACAAAATGTAACATTTTTAACAAGTGCTCAAAATCAGGGATTGGAGGTCAGAAGAGGATTTATATACCTGCTTTGCCAGTTATGATCTGGTTAAGCGCTGGGGGTTTAGTCAATCTCTCTAAGCTTCAGTGTCTGCATTTTAAAGGAAGGGATAATAACCGTATCCACCATGTTGTGAAGATAAAATAATACTTCATGTGTTTCAGGAGTGAAAAGGAAATCAAGATATTCTCAAATGAAGGAAAACTGAGAGAATGTGTTGCCAGCAGACATACTCTAAAATAGTAGCACTTCCTTTAAAGGACCCATCCTGTGTCTGGCAAATAATAGTCTCAATACATTTCAGATATAGATCGTGATCTCATTTTGTCCCCAAATACATATAATCTCAGAAAAATGTGTTTTCATAATTATATGTATCGTGTTCTCTTTTAAAATTTCCCTCTTGAAATCTTTAATCCTTTGCAATATATTTTTAAAATTAACTTGTAGCAAGAAAACCTTCCCTGTTCTCCATTTCCTCAATATTCAATGAAAAGTTTAAAACAGGCTTTCTCCATTTGCCTTGACAGAGCATGTTCTATGATTCCATTAAAATACACTGCATTTTAATAGTTTTTCCATCCTCTCTTCAATGTTTAATCATTAGTCTCATATTGACCAGGTGACATTTGTTTAGCACATTCTGTATATATATTTACAGACTCTAAGATGGGGGATAGGGATGGAGAGAAAGAGTAATGAGGTCAGGCTAACAGCACAGGAGACCAAGATCTCATCAGATAAATGAGAGCATGTTGTTACAGATGTTACAATAGACTATGATGCTGTACAAATAGAAAGGAATGTGTAATTGGAAAGATTAAATTCTATTACTTTGAAGACTGATGGAATGAAGACCAGAGTGGAGAAAAATCATCCACTTAATGAATATAGTTGTACATTTTCCATGTACTTTTCACTCATTTTATTAATTGGAAAATAGAATAATGCTATAACACAAGGTTTCTCTGAAAAGGAATGGAGATAACTTTACATAAACCTTGGACCAAGTTGCATCAAGAGGTAAAAATATGTAAACAGCAACCAGAAAGAAGTAGATGTGGGCGAATGTTGAGTGTGGACGCAACACAACACAAACTGGAAAGATTCTTTGGGTTTTGTTAGGATTTTGGAGTCAGAGTTCAATGTTGTAAGGACTGACTCAAAGTTTGGGGGAGCTCATTTTGTGCAATTCTTCCTTATTTTCATTGGTCATGGTAAGAGTGTTTACACCATGGAAATTGGCAAAGGCTTATAAAAAAGATATTTTTTGAGAGAGTTGTTACTAACTTTGCATTATACCAGTGAGACATTGCAAATTCTTAAATCTTAGCTAGTAGGATTATTTTTCTTATGAGAGTTTTTTAATTCCTTTGCTAAAGTTAGCACTCAGGTGTATCCAGTTTCTTTCTTTTTCCTAATAATTACTCTCCACTGTTTAGCCAAAGAATATAAGTGTACTGATAGAATATGGTCTTCCTTTCCTTCTAAGGTGCATAGGGCAAGAGCTGCCATTTATAATGACTACTAATCCCAATTTATGGGACCTCTTTGCTGTGTACCTTGGAATCACCTGGGTTCATGAAAAGCTAACCTATAGAAGAAAAGCAAAAAACAGCAGAGGAGCCTCAGTATTTTGGTTTAGATATTGAATCATTCCAAATAAAGTTTTCACTATGTGTTTGCCCTTCATTTTACCTCTAACATTTTAAAGACAAGTGTGGTAAGATTAGACATGTTTTTGCACTATATAGATCTATTGTTTAAAATTTTTTGCTTAAAGGCTGAGACGTGTGTGTATGTATGGTGCAACCTTCCTTTTACTCACTAGTTGAAATCTTCTCTGGCCAAAATCACCTTTAAAATTTGACACAAGAATCCCTGTTGTTTTGTTCAGGTGTGGTGCCAAGTTTCATGCCCTGCTGTCACAAGGGTGTACACAGGCTCATGGGGACACTTAAAATGCAGGCCAAGCCTTGGCAAATGGTTTCTTGCATGAGTTATTTTTGTTCTATTATGAAAATAGATTCTGTGGTAACCTCTGGGTTGTATGGTGCCGATTCCTACACAGCTTTCACACATGTTCAGTGTCTCAGCAGGATCTGAAGCATTTATTGGACAACAGAAAAGGTCTCTCTTCTCCAGTGAGATGGGTTTAAGAATTCTATTGGCATGAGAGGTGAGGAAAAGCAATACAAGCAGACATTTTGCTTAGAATCCTACGTACATGACAGCAAGTCTCACTCCAAGGAAATGTGAATGACACCCAAAAGTATTTCTTTTCTATTCTCAGAAGAACCATCTACTCTGTAGCAGATGGGAGTATCAAGCTCATTTTCTTAAACATGGAAATGTAACTTAATTATAATACATGGCATTTAAATGGAATATAATGCCAGTACATCTGAGTACAAGATTTGATAAGCTACATCAGCCTATCAGCCCATAGCTGCATTATACTTGTTACAATGATTCACCTTACCCTTCAAAGGAAGGTGAAATGTCCCATTAATGTTGCTCTATAATTACGCCACTGGTGGCAGGATGCTTCTCCCTGTGACAATCAGCTAAAGTTCTCGAGCATGAGATTTGATTACCATTGTTTTTGTATGGAAAGCTAAAGCGTAATTGTCATAAAATTACCAGCATCCCTTGTTTAATGTTCAATAGCAATCACATTTTCATATCACACGCACCAGAAGGTGTTTTACTGGATATTGACATCAAAGTCACAGCAATATAAGAAACTTAAAAATGAAAAAAAAAATCTTCATAGCCATCTTCTTACTTTTCAGAAGATGGGAAACTAACAGTAAGTTTTTATAACTGTATACATATGCAATTTGTGTTTTTCTAATTAGAGAAACTACTTATAAGAGATACACACAATAACCATGCCTAACAGTTCTCATTTCTTCAGTTTTTACAAAGATGAGAAAAATATTTCATGTGATGATTTTGAGGTATACAAATCCTCAGCATTCATTACATGGTATCCTTTTCCATAGAGTTTATTATAAAGTTTATTTCTGCTCTGTGAGTGCACTGATATCCAGGTTCTCAATCAAGATATGCAAGGATAACAAAGGTTCCAGAGAGGGGAGGATCCTTCAGCTTGGGTCTTGAATAATGAAATGATGCTCAGTTACACATGATAGAGATGCAATAGTGCAAAAGGCATGAGGTCAAAAGGCAGCATGCCCCACTGTGTTTGTCATCATGCCTCCAGATCCCCCTAATGGTCCCTTATTTAGATTAATGGCATACACATCTTTTCTAAAACTTAAGATAGAAACTTAAGAGTATATCTTAATTGCCAAATTTGCATGTTTTTCACATTCAATCAGTCACAGAGTGCCTCAACTCTGCTTCAGAATTGAATACCGATGTTTATTTTCCCTTTTATATCCCCACACTTACTGCCGCCACCAGCCCCTTTCCACTTGTGATCTCTAGTCTTTCTATTTTGTAATCCCTCTTACACACATGTGAGAAATCTTCTTCTCACATGAGAAATCTCACAACATGGAATCTTTCACCTTCCTGCTAAGAAATATCTGATATTTCCGCACTTTCTAAGCTATAAATTTTATATTCTTGAATATTGCATTGAAAGTTCTTTTAGACACTTGTTACAAATCACAGTTAAACCCACTCTCTAAATATAAATTGGACACAATTGACCACATCCAATTCCCACACCCGCCCTGAAATTTCAGTCTCTGCATTCTTCTTCACCTGCTTTATCTCTTCCACAAAATTTAATCCAACCTCCGTGAATGAAGGTCTCATCTGGTGTTCTTTCTTACAGGGAGCCATTATTTCCTAATCAAGTGGAATTAACCAATCTCTAAATCTCCATGGCATTTATTCTATAACTCACTGTACTCATAAAACCTTATAGTGTGTGCACTAACTTATAAATTACACAGAGTAATTTAGATAGTTAAGACTTTCTCCTTGTATTTCTTCCAGGTTCCCACACAATGCCTTGCTCATAATATGTACCTAAACAAAAAGAAGAGACTAAAGATGAAGAAAGAATATTACATGTCTTTTTTTTTTGTGTGTGTGTGTGTGTGGTACGCGGGCCTCTCACTGTTGTGGCGTCTCCCGTTGCGGAGCACAGGCTCCGGACGCGCAGGCTCAGCGGCCATGGCTCACGGGCCCAGCCGCTCCGCGGCACGTGGGATCCTCCCGGACCGGGGCACGAACCCTTGTCCCCTGCATCGGCAGGCGGACTCTCAACCACTGCGCCACCAGGGAAGCCCCATGTCATTTTAATAGAAGTTTCTTTGTGGATACATTCAAGGAAGGAATCATATATCAATCTATATAGCAACATTTCTCAAACTTTGGTTTCTGAATTCCCATCTTAGAATTACCTAAAGGTGCTGCTACAATTGCAGATTGCAGGATCTTCGTGTAGATTTGCCAATTGAGCATCTCAGAGTGCAGCCTAGAAAACATGCTTCCTTGTTGGTTCTCACACACACTGAAGCTAAAGAAGCACTTATGCTACTTTGCGTATTTCAGAGCTTTATTTTGCATAAGTAATTAAGGTATTAACAGAGACAATGCACCATATAGGATATTATCACTAGCCCATTTGACATTCTAATCAACAATTCTTGTACCTGTTCTAATTTGCACATATGAAATGTGAAGATATTATTGAAGTATAAATATGCATCACAGGTAAAGAGCTTCCAAAGACATTTTATTAGGCTACTGAGATAAGCATATTAAAATGGTAGGGAAAGCCAAAATATTATTTTTTTAAGCATTGGGATTTAAAATAAAGCTTCCTTCTGTAATTTTGATATTGTATATTTTCTTTATTTTTAACTCTACAAAGAATGAATTATCAAAGTTCTAGACATTAGTAATTTTGATCATTTAAAATGAAGTAATGAGTTTGACAATCCTCTGTGACACTGATATTTCCTCTAAATATCTAATGTTGGGAGGGCTTTTCACTTTGCAATCCTCCATTTGAGCCAGAATAGAATAAATGGGAGGCATATTTTACCCCTGTATGCATGGCCAAGGGGACCAGCTTCTCTCTGATGGCTGCTGAATATTTGACTGACAAGTGCCTGCCCTGCTCTGCAGCCCTGCTTCAACATTTCCAGGGGTTTCTGAGCTTATCTGGGGGACTCTCCCAATCAAGGCAGTTAATTAAGATCATCACATCACCCTTTCCTTATTCTCACACTTATTACTTCATGAGGACCAGTTGATTCTCCCTGGAAGGTGCAGGTAGGGATCTGATGCAAACTAGAAAGTTAGAGTTTTTTAAAAAAATATTTCTTTAATAATTAGCCAATGGATCCAAATATCATCAGAAAAATTTCCCTTCAAATTTCACTTAGCATCTGTTCTCCAGACCCTGGAAAATGGCCCAAAATTATGATTAAATATGTGCATAACTGATCCTCACTTTGGAATTTTACTTTTACTTTTGTTCCTGATTCTCTGGAAAGCTCCATTCCTTTTGGAAACCTTTGTCTGAGTTCTTGTTTCACAAGAACTTGAGCGCAAGCTCAAGACCCTCTGAGTTCTTAGGTACGTTGGAAGTCATGGTCAAATGTGACATGAAGTTCAAGCGTGGACCGCTTAGGGTGCTTATGAAAGCTTGTCTCCAAAGATAATAGGAACAGGGGTAATCAGGAAAGGCCAGAAGACCCAGAATTGTCATCTGGACTTGGGAGGAGGTGAGGAGACTGGTCATCACCATAGCGAGAGGTTTTCAGGCTTAAAAGTACAGATCAGGATCCCACATGGCGGGTAAATAAGGGAACAATGCTCTGTTTCCCAAGTTCATGTTAGAAAACCCATTACAATACACAATTTCAATTCATCCTTGTACAAGTACTTTATATAGTACCAGAAACACCGTGGAAATGGCATCAATATCTGTGGGTGTTAGTTCAACTTGAGAAGAGATTTTGATGTCTTTGACTCTAAAGATCATAATTTTTACTCAGTGGTTATCTTTTTATACCTACTTTCTTTACTTTTATTTTCTTTATTTTTTGGCTTTGGAAAATGAAAATAGTTCTAATTTTCTGATTACAAAGCTAATGTATTCTTCTTATAATTCTAACAGTACATTAAATGTGTAATGGAGAACTTTTAAAAATCATCCATAATTCTATTACCAACTCTTAACATTTTGGTGAGTATATTTTTTTCAATCTCTATCACTATATATGTATATACATATATAATTTTAACAATTATAGAGACTCAATACATAATAATTTATAGACTACCTTTCTTACCTTTCAGTACATTGTTGATTCGTTTCCTGTGAGCATTGCTGCATACAATTGTATTTTATGCCTATGTAGCGTTTCATTTTATCCATTTACCATTCTTGTGTTAGACATCCCAAACACATATTTGTGCATTTATCTGATTACTTAGGATATACCCTTAGACCAGGAATTTTGAGTATCAAAGTCGTTCTTTATTTTCTTAGTAAAGTTTCCCATAAAATTTCCCAAATTGATATTATTATGATAAGAAGTAGGTAATTATACACATCTAAGCACACACAACTAATACGAGAGAATTCTCATTGGCCAGTGAAGTGGTGTCCTGTGGCTTCAGTTTGATATCAAAAGAAACCTGGGAAGAGATAAGTCAGTGAGTGACCATTATGAACCAAAGGGAGTATAAAATAGCAGTCCCCTGTTTGAATGCACTTCCTTTTCACAAAACAGCACACCTTAAAAATTCCATCCTATCAACCTCATTTTTGTATTCCCTTTATTATTAACACTGCAAATGCATTTACTAAAGGATTAGTATATGCATGTATATGAGAAATTAAGGAAAAGTGACGTGTATCTCATATCACTCAGTAACTCCCTCCCTTGGAGGAAATTCATCCTAGATACCTGCACAACTGCTGTCGGAATCAGCATTAGGATTCCACAGGATTGCAGAAATCACTGATGCTGAAAAAAATCCAAGTGGACTTGTGAAAATGAATCCTTTTTGTACTGTTCTTAGCTGCCAAACTGTGCTAGAAACCCATGGCTATTCTCCAGGAATGTAAAAAAGTGAAGCTGTTTATTCGTGGGGAAGGGACAACCTCTAAATTTTCTGGAGGGCCCCAACCAAATTTTCCCCACCTGCCTGACTGGGTGTTGGGCTTTATGTTCTAAAGCACAGTGTCATGTTGCATGGCTTAGTTCCTCTAGCACCTTGTACTAGAAATTCCTTGACTCTTTAATGCTTTGAACGTCTTTGTTCATTACATTCTTCTCTTCCAAAGCTAACAAAAAAGAATCACTTAACCTTCTTTATGTGATGTCCTTGAGATATTTGGGTGCATTTCTCTGTTACTGGACATTTTGAGGCACAAGTCATGTGTCAGTGCCAACATGTCAAGGTTCAGTGCAGTGCTTTAAAGCCTGGGCTCATAAGGAAGATAACCCATGTTATGTTAAATGAATAATAAAAGACACCAACACAGGACCTATCAAAGGTTAGGGGAGCATGCCTAGGATGGGAGCGTGTTTTCAGTTCATTAAATTTACACACACATGCATACATGCACACAGAGTTAAAGAGAGAACCATGTTTTCAATTCAAAGACAGTATTTCTCAGTTCTGTATGCTTGATGTGAAGTCTATGGCTTTTGTCAATGCATAAGTTTATCTTACTTAGGGTTAATAGGTAATATTAGAGATAACCATCAATATTATTCAGCGTTTTATGAATCATAGGGAAGAACATTACCTTATCAGGAAATATAAGTATCTTCTGAAAGGATAGTGTTATCGGATCCATGTATATGGGTAATAGACAACAAAAACAATACTTCCCTTAAGAGAAAATTAAAAAAAAAAAAATCAGACACCTTTACAGACTTGGACATAATATCTCATTTTTCTGTTCAGATAATACTGTGAAAACAGTAGCATAATGTTCTTCTGATTTGATGTATTTCAGAGTTAAGTCAAAGTATCTTGAAGGGCAGGAAGGAGGTGAAGATGCCATGTCTCAAACACCTGTGTCAAATGCCCGGTGAGAGGCAGGGCACAGAGGCGCTCCACGTGTCGACGGACCCGGAACTTAAGTCCATGCTATCCCCCCAAAATAATCCTCTTACATTAGAAAAGTTACTTAAATGATTAAAATACAAAATTGAGGAAATGGTCTACTGATCTCCTAAGGTACAACGCATGCTTGACACAGTACTTCACACATAATAATCAATAAATACTTAGGCTTACTATTATTAGCTATTGTTCACATAATATTGAAATAGTACGTTGGGTCGGTGGGGCCCGCGCGGTCCCGGGGTCAGACCGGCCCGAGCAGTTCCGGGGTCAGTCGCGGCATCCCCGGCCCGGCCGTGGTGCAGTCCTTGTACTTGGTTGAGTCAGCCGACAACCCGCGGTGGCTCCACCACGCGCAGCCCGCGCGCCCTGTCGGAATTAGAAAAGATCCGAAAAGAGAGAAACTACTCCTGGATGGACATAATAACCATATGCAAAGACAAACTACCAAATTATGAAGAAAAGATTAAGATGTTTTACGAGGAGCATTTACACCTGGATGACGAGATTCGCTGCATCCTGGACGCCAGTGGGTACCTCGACGTGAGGGATAAAGAGGACAGGTGGATCCGGATCTTCAGGGAGAAAGGAGACATGACCTCTCTCCTCGCCGGCATATACCACCGCTTCATGCTGGACGAGAAGAACTACCTGAAGGCCATGCGGCTGTTTGTGGGAGACTCTGTGTGGCCCGTGTTTAACCGGCTGGCTGACCACTTCGAGGTCCCTGGGCAGTACCTGGAGTTTCTGTCGCAGACGGCCTAGCGGTGCCCTGGGGCATCGCGCACCCTGGCCCTCCTTGTGAAGGTCCGGGACATGATGGTAGCAGAAAATCTGTCGTATTCTCCTTGCTTTTGTGTTGTAGACTTGAGGCTAGGTGAGCTTTCCTCTGCAAGGTTATTTGATCAGAATACGTTTTAATGGAAGTAGCTATAGAACCGGTTTGTACATGGAAGTACCTGTGGAAATCTGGGCAAATCCGCTCATTTTCTCCGATTCAGGATCAGTGGTCAGTGGCCCTGTGTCAGCTCGTGGCTTCAGCTGTGACCTGGTGAGTTTCAGCTCCCCAAACGGAGCCACTTGGCTGCCCCCATCTGGACCTGATTCTTGGACTTTAAGCGGATACTAGGCGAGGCCATGCCTGCTTTGTGCAGAGGAGTGACTGTTGATGACAGGACTGGGCAGAGAGAAGATGCTTTTCTCCCAAAACACGGAGGAAGCTGGGTGGAGGTGCCGTGGGGGATGAGCTGGTGTGTTAGGGGGACCCTTGCTTGATTATGCCATGTTCTTGTTCAAAATCAAGCAGCTGCCTTCATGCTAAAAATATAAAATAATACTTAAATGCTTACTTATACTTACGTTGTTGTTCGTTGCTCTTTTCTAGTAAAACAATTGAGCCATGTGAGCATTTAGGTAGCCAGTGAGGTCAGAGCTGGGATCTCAACCTATCAGGATGAAATCAAACTGCATGTGGATTCCATTGCCTCTGTCTGCCTCTGGCTAGACCAGAATGTCTTTGAGGGGAAGAAGCCTGGAATTTGTAAACACTGAAATAGACTTTAAGCTGAAGGACAGATGGAGTGAGGAATTTGAAAATTGTCTTTTTACTTCCCTTCCCATCTTAAGATTCAGGGAGCTCAGAACTAGTTGACAACCCCAAATAGTCAAGGCAATCCTGAGAAAGAAGAACAAAGTTGGCAGTACCACACTTTCTGATTCCAAGCTATATTATACAGCTATAGTAATCAAGACAATATGGTACTGACATAAAGCTAGACACATAGATCAATGGAACAGAATCAAGAGTGCAGAAATAAGCCCATGTATACAAGGTCAGCTATTATTTGGCAAGGGATCCAAGCATACTCAGTGGAGAAAAGGCAGCCTCTTTGATAAAATGGTGCTGGTAAAATTGGATATTCACATGCAAAAGAATGGAATTAGACCCTATCTTATACCACTTACATAAATGAACTTGAAATGGATCAAAGACTAAAATGTAAGACCTGAAAGCATAAAACTCCTCGGATGAAACAAGAAAAAACTCCTTGACATGGGTATTGAAAATAAATTTTTGGATTGACATCTAAAGCACAGGCATTATAATAAAGTAAACAAGTAGGACTAGTCATTTCTTCACGTATGGTTTCCCACAGTTGAGTGTCTGTTTCAGGAAAATCACACTGCAGTGGTCAAACTCCCTTACAGCTGAAACCCACTGTAACATCAGCAATAATAACAAAACTTTGAGAATTATTGATGTCTTATCTGAATAGATCTAAGGTTTGTGCATTGCCATTCTTCCTTAACAAGCATTGTGACCTGGCCCATGATTTCCCAGGTCAACAAACCACGAACCAAGGTTCTAACAATTTGCTTGATTTCTACTGATAGTTTCCACTCCCTCCCAACTTTCTTTTCTTTTTCTTTTCTTTTCTTTTTTTTTTTTTAAAGCTTAGTGTGGTATGCATTTCAGAAACTGTTGTCTAGAAGAAGTCTGAACCTACTGCCCACACAGGGCAATTCTCAGCAATAATTGTTACTTAAAGACAAGTCTGAATCTGGCTGCCAGCTTGGTAATAAAGTCCTCCTGCCAGGAGTAGGTGAACAATAACCAGGACAAAGTTAGGACAGCTGCCTTTGCACCTATTCCCCTGTGTTTAGCTCCAAGCACTTCCTCATTCTTTCTTATTAAGAGGCGATAAGGGGAGAATCACTTATTACCCAGTTTGGCATAAAATTTGGTTACATTGTTTCTATTGATTCCCATGGACTTTCCTCAAATTCTATGAAAATGTCCACTGGATGCTCATCCTTCCTTATCCAGGAAGCCGTGTTTCTCTCAGCACCGCCCTCTATTGACAAAAGAGTCAAGACCTATGAAAGCCTTGATGTTTTACATTGTTTTCAAGCTAACAAATTAACTGCCACAGTTTCATTGGTGCTATTAGAAGAAACAAGAGTTCTGTATCAGAGACAAATGATTTTATTACTGCAATGGTGACAGCCAGAACACCAGATATTTTCTTTGTTTTGCACTGGTTTTTCCAGCCCCCACTCCCACAGTGACATAAAGAACAGCAAGTGACATCTTCACCCACAGTAAATTATATTACAGGAGAACAACTGGAATTATTTGTTATGGGAACTAAGCATGCCTACCCTTCACTTTGGAGGAAGACGTCAACTTTATTATATTAGACACTATTCATGCTTATCCTTTGCTCTGGGGAAGACACTATCTCTATCTTCTAAAGTTCTCCACTATACAAATACTCTTGAAAATATAGTGTTGAGCAAAAGGCAACCAATGCCCTGAGAAAACAAGAGATTTATCTCCCAACAGTGTACAACCGTTTTCTTCTTTCTGTTTTGTTGAGATAATTTGTGTTTGACATCAAAATGTAATCATTCGGAAGGAGAAAACTATGACAATTTTTAGGTTGAAAAGATCTGTTTTATCACATTATATTTTTCTATATTCTGAAGAACAATGTTTTCCCCATTTGTTCAAATGAAAAATTTTTGATATGATGTAAAAGAGATGATTAGTCATGGAAGAAACATGCACCCAGAAGTTAAGCCAGCTGAATCATAACTTGTTGCACATGGACACTGTGTAAGAACATTAAAATGAATTGTCATCTGTATTCTTGATTCACAGAAAGTCCCACAGAACATCATACCTTAGATTAACATCTGTTACTACTACTTTTTTAAAGTTATTCTAACTGTAATATGTTATTGCTGCCAACTCAAATAAGAGTGTAATAACTTCAGGGTATTATATGTAATGCCCATGGTAACCAAAACAATTTTACAGAATATACACTAAAGGAAATAATAAGGGAATTAAAACATGTCACTACAGAAGTAATCAACCACCAAAGTAGGCAGGCATGGTAGAAATGAGGGACAAAAACACTATAAGACATACAGAAAACAAATGGCATAATGACAGAAGTAAGCTCTTCTTTATCAGTAAGTACTTCAAATGTAAATGGATTAAACTTTCCAATAAAAAAGCAGATATTAACAGAATAAATTTTAAAAAATGATCTAAATATATTCTGTCTACAAGAGACTGAATTTAGATATAAAGACACAAATAGGTTGAAAATGAAATGTTGGAAAAAGATATTTCATGTAAGTAGTAACCAGAAGAGAATTTGGCTAGCTATACCAATCATAGACAGAATAGACTAATTTAAACCCTGCAAGATACATTTTGACCTTTTAATTTCCATACCTGTAGAATGGTAAGTTTTGTGTTGTTTTAAACTAGGAAGTTTGTGATAGTTGGTAACATCAGCAATAGGAAACTAATTTAAAAAATGCATGTAAGTTTGCAATTACCTCAAAAAAAATGAATGTATATAAATTCATCCTGTAAATCAACCTATATTCTAAGATCTATTTCATAAAAGGAGCAGCAGGACCAAATGTTTTAGAAGAGGATTTTAAACAAATTATTAAAAACCAGACCATTTTGACAGATTTTAACTTTCCTTTTATCCTTAATCTCCATTATTAAAGACTGATTTTCTAATTTTCATTATTATATAATATAATATAATAATTATTTTAATGTAATATAATATAATGTCATTATATAATAATAATTATTAATATGTTATATTATATATAAATAATATATAATATAATATGAAATATATATAAATATGTTATATATCATAATACACAAATATATATTGATATACACATAATATATATAAATGCATATAATATAAATACATAGATTATATTTTATATATGTATGTATATACTATATGTATATATGTATATAATATACATATATTATATGTATGTATATTATATATGTATATAGTATATTATGCCTATATTATGTATTATATATACATTATATAATACATATTATGTATAATTTAAAATATATAATATATATAATATGTATTATATATTATGTATATATATGTATATATAATATAATATATATTAATATATGTATCATTTTATATATCATATTATCTTATATATTGTATATAATGCATATTAATTTTAATATTAATATACTATATATGTTATATATTCTATATTATGTATTATGAAATAATATATATTTATATTAAATATATTTATAAAAATAAATATATATATTATAAAAATATATAATGATTATTTTAAAGTCCTTAAAAGAAGTATATATTTCATGGAATTGTCTACATGAGAAATCAAGAATGTATATTTAATGAAGAAACTTAAAACTTATGTACTTAAGGGAGAGCTTACACGATTATATAAATCTTAGAATAAATCTATTATACTTTCTATTTTTTATTTATTACAAAAATTTAGTAGGAGAGAAACTATATTATAGGCACATAATTTTGTAGATTTTTCCTGATTAAAACATTAAGTAAGAATACCCTTTCTTATAGAAGCTCAGAAGATGAAAATATAAAGCCTGTTTGCGTGAGTTCTCTTGATGCTTCAGAATGAAACCTCTCTAAATTTTTAGCCAGCATACAGATTAGCTCTTTTATGTATTTATTTGCTTACCTATTTTTTTCCCCTTGTAGTTGGGAAGCCTTATCCTGTAGGGTAGAGTCTGTTTTGTCTAGTTAAGTATCTTAGGACAACTGACACAAATTATATTGCTACATGCAGAAAACTTCCTCCCTGGGTGTGCTTTAGGGTCTTTTTGGATTTTCTGTTTCCTAGTTTCACTAACACCAAAGCAGCTATGGCAGCCACACTCTCTTGGTTCCCCCAACACCTTATAGCTCTGGAAACTATAATTAGGGAGGAAGGAAGGAAGGAAGGAAGGAAGGAAGGAAGGAAGGAAGGAAGGAAGGAAGGAAGGAAGGAAAGAAGGAAGGAAGGGAAGGAGGGAGGAAGGGAGGAAAGGAAAAACAAAGAAAGGAAGGAAGGGGGAGGGAGGGAAGGGAAAGGGAAGGAGATGGAGGAAAGTTGAGGGAGGAGAGAAAGACAGACAGAGACAGAGAGGGAGAAATGTGTCGCTGCAGATCCCTGATGTAGAGAGAATGCAGTGGTATTTCTTGTTGCAACCAGGACTAACAGCTGGCCTTAGTCTCTTTAGGGATGTAAATGCAATTTATTTCTGTGGCATATAATCCCTACAACCCTCTGCTCTGTTCAACCCAAGGATTCCTTTAGTCCCTGTCTTGGCAGAGTTCTTAATGACAAATCTATGTACTTGCTTAATTTGTCTCTGAAAGCTCTTTGCTTGAGCACAGATACCAATTTGTATCTGTACCAATGCCAAAGACAAATTGGTGGATCCTTTACATAGGCAAAGTCTTTCATTCAGACCACAAATATTTATTGAGCCCCTACTGTGTGTTTGTTCGGGCTGAGTGCTGGGGATACAGCATGAGCCCAAATTACGCTTCTTACAGAGTTTGTGCTCCAGTTGACACATGTATTTCTACACAGTTTTTGTCAATATTTTTTTTGTGTGTAATGAGAAGTTCATCATTATCAGGGGCACTGCATAATCAGCTTTACTTCAGACACAATGAATAACCTTGAATTAAAAAGCAAAGCAGTATTTTATTGAGTAGCTTTTTTTTTTTAACAGTGTGCTAAACTTTTACAATTATTTAACACTCAAAACCAGTATTTATTAACTTCCTCACTTTATAGAGAAGGAAAGTGATTCTGAGACAGGTTAAGAAACTTGCACAAGAGTAAAGGGTAAGGGCTTCCCTGGTGGCGCAGTGGTTGAGAGTCCGCCTGCCGATGCAGAGGAAATGGGTTTGTGCCCCGGTCCGGGAAGATCCCACATGCCGCAGAGCGGCTAGGCCCGTGATCCATGGCCGCTGAGCCTGCGCGTCCGGAGCCTGTGCCCTGCAACGGGAGAGGCCACAACAGTGAGAGGCCCGCGTACCGCAAAAAAAAAAAAAAAAAAAAAGAGTAAAGGGTAAGTGACTAGTAGGAATTCAAACTCAGTGGACTAGATTTGAGATTTGGCTCTTTGCACCAGAGGTGACTATGCCCCCAGATCATTGCTCAGTTTCGCAATGTATTTGTCTTTCTTTCTCTACTCTCTTGTATACACTGTGATTGCCTTGTAGGGATCTATTTATTACCCTATGTTCTTTCTGATGATGTATCTAATTGCTCAAATGCAAACACAAACTGACTGGATTAGTAAGAAGGCACCTAAGCTCGGTGAATGCTCAGGGACCATTGGGATGAATTCAGTGGGGTGGCATCCTCGTATACCTATCTCTCTGCTTCCCTCTTGGTAAAAATTAGTCTCTTGAGGAGAGGAAATGTTGGATGTGTCCCTGGAAAAAAGATGTGGGGAGTAGGGAGCATCTTTATGTAAATACAAACTATTGCTACTTCTGGGTGGATTAAATGAACTCTTAGTTTCTTTTTAAGTCAAAGGCTTTTCATCGTATCAGCTAGGAAGTATCTAGGGGATTTCTGCTAGGTCATGTGAGCAGAATATATGCTACTTGTGCCTTATGTTCCGGTCCCCTTTCTTTATATGAATCATTATATTCTTCATATAAGCAGACAGGCAAGTCCAGAATATGTTCTCAGGGCATTATTTAAAACTTTTCAGTTGACTTCATTGCAGTCCTAATTACAACAGTCATGACATGGAAGCAACCTAAATGTCCATCTACAGATGAATGGATAAAGAAGATGTGGTACATATATACAATGGAATATTACTCAGCCATAAAAAAGAATGAAATAATGCCCTTTGCAGCAACATGGATGGACCTAGAGATAATTATACTACATATATACACACACATATATATATACATACATACATATATATATATATATATATCTGAATAACTTTGCCATACACCTGAAACTAACACAACATTGGAAACTAATTATATTTCAATTAAAAATAAAACACTTTTCAGTTGAAAAAAATTGTTAGTATACTAGTGGAGTAAAACAAGAAGCAAACCCAAATGGTTATTGGGCCTATGATAAAGCAAGTAAAAGGTAGTTAAGATGGCAAAGAAAGTAAGGCAAGACTCTGGGCACTCTGAAAATGTAGAACAAACTAAAATAACCCATAACAATTCTTATCTTTGTGGAGACAGCCCCTATGTTCACAACTTGATTGTTAAATGACACAAATAATATGTGACATAGTCAACAACAATATGGAGAGTCAGACTGAGCATTATCTCAATAGACTAAAGGTTCCAGAAGCTATTTTATATTTTCAAAAGAACAATGCTGATATTTGAGAATGAAAAAAAAAAAAAAATGGACACATTTGAAATGCATTCATTCGTATAGAAACTAAATTGAAATATACAAAATAGAAAAATGAAATTCAGATTGTATTTATTTAAATCTTAATCATTGATTGTTTTTAAGTTCTAAATTAAAATGCTGTTTCAAATTCGTTGGTATTTTAAAAACTAGAATACTAAACATACAGGTTTCCCCTGCGATCAGAAAGTAGGGTGTTCCTGGGAGAACTTTCATGAGCCCAAATGATGTAAAGCAAAGAAGCAGTTCTCTTAGGACACATTTTGCTAATGGATGCACAAAATAAGTTCAGATAAAGCAGAGATGCTCACACAATGCAAAGCAATGGTGGCTGGATATTGAGATGCTGAGTGTAGTTCCCAGGGAAGGAGCTTGGCTGCTCTAGGTGTCGGCTTCACATCAAAAGCTGAACAATGCTATTTTCACCTTTTTTCATAAAAGTGAAATCCTCTTTGGATTTATTCTCCTTAGCAAAAACAGGTACTTTAATAAAAGTAGGTCTTTCATAAAAGTGAGGTGGTGTAAAGCAAACTTTCAAAAAGTGGGCTTTACCTATATTACTTAGAGAGACCAAAATCACATATTCTAGATTTTGAACTCAAATTTACAGTACAAGGTTTGTAAAAATAGCTAATATTCTCAGTCAGAGATTGTCTTCTAGGAAATTCTTACACTTAATTTCAATATCAAGTAAAATTAAATGCAATAAAATCAATTGATAAGGGTAGTGCTCAGATAAAATTATTTTCCACTTTGAGATTTAATTTTTCCCTAAGTTCTTTAGCTAAGTTGGTTAAACTTTAAGCAAAATCCAGTTTCCCCTCCATCATGTTTTACATTAATGATGTTTTACACTGGTGATGTTTGTGTGCCTTTCCGGAGTCCACGTGAACATGCATTCTTGAAGGAAAAACAATGTTTTCTAAGATGTTCTCACACCATTGTGAGAACTGTATTCAGTAAGACCCAGAGGATTCAAGTTTGTGTTCTGTGTAATATGCTATTTGAGATATGGTTCTTAACTAAGGGTCTACCTTGGCTAGAGGAGAGCTTGTTTGCTGAAAGATTAAGAAATATTAAACTGGGGAGATAGACACAGAGGGAGAGAAGGGAAAGGATTGCAGAAATGGAGAGGGAGAGAGAGAGCTTCTTAAATATTATACAACTCTGTCTACTGTTGAGAATCTGCCACATGGAAAGAAGAATGGAACACAGCACACTGACAATTTCTTTTATTAATAGGCCCAGTAAAGATAACTTGAAAGATGTTTTAACTATTTTAAGTGTAAAAGCTTAACAAGAATGGTGGGCTATTAATTGAAATAGAATTATATTGATGTGTGGGTTTCATTTATTTAAAAATAAGTAAACAATTAGGGCCAGTGGAAGAGTTTGTGAGGATAAATCCTGATAATTTGTTTAAAAATAAATGTCAATTACCTAACATACCAGATTTTTTCAGAATGTAATTCTCACATTGAAAATCTTTATACTTATTTTCTCTCATTGAAAATCTTATTTTTATTAAAATTCAAGTGTATTTTCCATAAAACAGTAGAGAAAGAAGCAAAATAATAGTGATAAGCTCTCTGCTTCATTTCCTCCTCTTGATGTGAACTGTACGTTTTATCACACCAAGAAAACAGAAGCAATTACAAGAGGAATCCACAGTTTCCACCGCACCACCATCCACTACAGGCATATGAGCTCATCAACTTGGCCTTCCCTCCTGCTTCTTCAGGAGAGCTACTAATGTTCCAATCTAAGACCAGCCTCTCCACTCCGGTCCACTCAGTGGAATGATATCTAGTGATAACATTCTAGCTCCCCGACTCAAGGGCATTGCTCCAAACATAGATAGCTTCCTCTCTTGCATCACCACTTTTTTTTCTGTCTACTGATTCATTTCTTTCAGCATGTAAACGTCTCTTATGAAATAAAAATCTCTGTCTTGTCCACACCTCCTTCTCCAGCCCCTGCCCTATTTTCTCCTTCTTTTTCTGGCCAGTTTCCTCTCAAGGACTGTCTAACCAGTTTTCTGTAATTCCTCTCCCTCACTTCTCTTGAAGCCATTTCACTTAAAGCTTTGGAATAACCAAGTGAAACCTCTTGTGATAATATTCCCAAATGACTTCTGTGTTGTTCAATTCCGTAATCAATTCTGAGTCCCAATCAGATTGCTCTCACATCCTTGTAATGCATTCTTCACAAAGCTCCCACAGTACCACACATACTCACGCTCACACCCTTTTATTTATAACATGGTACACACACACACACACACACACACACACACACACACACACACACATGAACAAGAACACACATTACAAGGAGAGTTTCCATAACCTTACTGTACCTTTCATATTCTCCTATTCTATTGTAAGGCTGAACAAAAACTGTTTAACCTATCAATTCTTGATAGATATTTTGTTTCCAACTTTTGCCATTAGAATAGGTTGTGAAGGAATGATCTTAAACAAAACGTCATTTTCCTTGCGTTAATGTATTTCCGCCAAGTCAATTCCTAAGTGTTAGATTATTAAGCTAAAGATTAAATTAACCTATAATTTTGATCCCCTCATTCTCTACAGGTATTATGCCAAACTTTACATCCACAACAAAGCATGAGAATATTTGTTGACCACATAACAACATATTTCAATTCTACCCTCCACTTTATATCCTTGAGTGAGCATAATGTGCATCTCTCTTATTATATAGTAAGATCAGTATCATATCATATTTAAATATCATGGCTATTTACCTCTTTGTGAGCTGTTTTCATGTATTTTTCTTGATCTTCTTTTGGAGCATTTGTTTTCCTGATGATTCCCTAGAACTCTTAATATTTTAAACAGGAATCATCTCTTGGTGATATATTTGAACATATTTTCCCCTTAGTTTGCTATTTTATCTTAATATTGTCAATGGTGTTTTTTCTTTTTTTTTTAACATCTTTATTGGAGTATAATTGCTTTGCAATGGTTTGTTAGTTGCTGCTGTATAACAAAGTGAATCAGCTATACATATAAATATATCCCCATATCTCCTCCCTCTTGCGTCTCCCTCCCACACTCCCTATACCACCCCTCTAGGTGGTCACAAAGCACCCAGCTGATCTCCCTGTGCTATGCAGCTGCTTCCCACTAGCTATCTATTTTACGTTTGGCAGTGTATATATGTCAATGACATACGTACTTAAGCACTTTGTATTCTTTGGGTCAATTGTAAATGGTATTGCATCTTTTATTTTCCTTTCCTCTTGTTTGTTTTCAGTATATAGAAATGAAGTATGCCTTCCTGAAAAGGAAAGAGAGCAGGAAGGAGTGAGCAGGCAGGGGGAGGCAAGGGTTTTGATATCAACGACCTCAGCGTGGGCTCTGCAGAATAAGGACTGGGGTTCTGGGGATTTGGCTGGTGTGGGGGCTGCAGCAATGTCAGAGTCCCACGCTGGGGTAGAACAAGGGTTCTGCAAGATGAGAACAGATATGTAGACTTGAGTCTCAGAAGGTGGATAGCAGGGTCCTGAATCTGAGGAGCCAAAGGGGCCAGCCGGCTAGGCGTCCTTCGGGCTAAATTAAATGCTTTGGGCGCGTGCACTCTAGTGCTCTGGAGGATTGCCCGAGGCCCCAGCGGGGGGCTGCATCCAGCAGTCCAGCTGAGCATCTGCACCCTGGGGTGACACTGTCCCTGTGGCTGGGTGGGCGGCAGACCCTTAAGGCTGGACCTCAGGCCCAGGGAGGAAGGGGCACGGATGCGGGGCGAGCCTGCGCGGCAGAAGCCGGTGTGACGTTGCACCAGCCTGAGGCGCCGTGCGTTCTCCCGGGGAAGTTGTCCCTGGATCACGGGACCCTGGCAGTGGCGGGCTGCACAGGCTCCCGGGAGGGGCGGTGTGGATAGTGACCTGTGCTCGCACACAGGTTTCTTGGTGGCGGCAGCAGCAGCAGCCTTAGCGTCCCATGCCCTTCTCTGGGGTCCGCGCTGATAGCTGCGGCTCGCGCCCGTCTCTGGAGCTCTTTTAGGCGGTGCACTGACTCCCCTCTCCTCGTGCACCCCGAAACAATGGTCTCTTGCCTCTTCGGCAGGTCCAGACTTTTCCCCGGACTCCCTCCCGGCTAGCCGTGGTGTACTAACCCCCTGCAGGCTGTGTTCACGCCGCCAGTCCTCTCCCTGCGCTCCGACCGAAGCCCGAGCCTCAGCTCCCAGCCCCGCCCGCCCCAGCGGGTGAGCAGACAAGCCTCGGGCTGGTGAGTGCTGGTCGGCACCGATCCTCTGTGCGGGAATCTCTCCGCTGTGCCCTCCGCACCCCTGTTGCTGCGCTCTCCCCCGCGGCTCCGAAGCTTTGCCCCTCTGCCACCCGCAGTCTCCGCCCGCGAAGGGGCTTCTAGTGTGTGGATATCTTTCCTCCTTCACAGCTCCCTCCCACTGGTGCAGGTCCTGTCCCTATTCTTTTGTCTCTGTTTATTCTTTTTTCTTTTGCCCTACCCAGGTACGTGGTGAGTTTCTTGCCTTTTGAGAGGTCTGAGGTCTTCTGCCAGCATTCAGTAGGTGTTCTGTAGGAGTTGTTCCACGTGTAGATGTATTTCTGATGTATCTGTTGGGGAGGAAGGTGATCTCCACATCTTACTCTTCCGCCATCTTGAAGGTCTCTTGTCAATAGTGTTTTTAACACATAGAAAGTTTGTGGGTTTTGTTGTTGTTGTTGTTGTTTCATGTTTTCTCTTTTAATGGGGCCATCATTTTCTTGGACGGCTTCTGGACTTGTGTGTCATAGTAGAAAAGTTTTCCCCATTTCAATGTCATAAAGAAGTTTTCCCAAATTTTCCTCCTCAATATGATGGCTTCATATTATATATTTAAATTGCTCATGCAGTCAAGAATTTATTTTGTTACATGGCATGATATATAAATCTCATTTTGTTTTAATTTCCAAATTACTATCCGGTTATCTTTACGTCTTGTATTGAATGATTTTGTACGCACAATTATCATACCATAAATTCCTATCAGTAATTGTGTATAATTCTGCAGTTTTGCTATAACTGGTTGGTCTTCGCCTCTTTTTGTACATGGGTACAACACTATTTTGATAATTTGTTTACTAATATGTCTTCATAGTTGATAGGGTTAGTCCTAGTTATTGATCTTCTTTTTCACAATTCTCTGACTGTTCTTTTCTACTTATATTTCCATATAGATTTTAGGATCAGATTTTCTAGTTCCAATTTTAAGATACCTTTGTTATCTACATTGGGATTTTATTGAATTTATAAATTAATCTTTATAAAGAGGAAATTTTTATGCAAAATGATGTATTTAAATTTATTTCACTTTCATCCTTCAGTAGTTTTTAAAAAATATTTTCTTGAATTATAATTTGTATTTGTTTGATACCTTACTATTGATAAAGTTATAGATTTAAATACATTAATTTTGTACCCTGTTTTTCACTAATTTTTAGCATTTTATTGGATTTCTTTTTAAGCAAAATTCTCATATCTTCAGCAATTTTCATACTCCAATACCTTTCATTTTTCTAGTTTGATTGTCTAAAATTTCCAGTGAACATTCAATAGCTGTGGTCAGCATCAGTGTTTCATTCTTCTTTCTGACTTTCACGGGACTTTGCTTAATGTGTCCCCATTAAGCAGATTACTAGCTTTGGGTTAACAGGTATATTCTTTCATGTTATGGGCATATCAATTTGTCCTTAACAATGTGCACACAATATATTTATTGTATTTACATTTTTTTAAATTAAATCAGGGATCTTTGTTTAATTTTGTCACAGACCTTTGGGCATCTTTAGGTATATTTGATTTTAACTGTATTAAAATAACAGATTTCTTAATATTGAAACTTCCATTCACTCTTGGAAGAACTTCACTTGTTCATAACTGGTTCTGTTCTCTATCCCTCTCTCTTGCTCTCTCTCTCTTTTGTTCTTTACTATTTTGAAACAATATTTCTTATGAAAATTGATATGTTTTATTTTGTTCTGTCTTTCTTTCCTACTCTTGTATGACTTTAGTATAAATATTATTATAATTATTTCTTATAGAGATGCTCATATTGCAAAATGTATATATATTGTAACATACAATAATTATATATATTATAATTATAAAATATAATTATTATATTATGATATATTTTAATATAATAATAATGCATATTATACTATATTTTCTATAATAATTATATATAATAATAATTATATTATTATATGGTCATATAATTATTATTATACAATATATAATTATATATTATATTATTTATATGTATTGTATGCTATATATTTAATATATAAAAATTATATATATTACATATAATATATATAACATATGTTTATATGATATATATATACACATATATATATATATATATATATATATACAATGGCATTTGATTCTTTCATTTTATTTTATTGAATTATAGCTGATTTACAATGTTGTGTTAACTTCAACTGCATGGCAAAGTGATTCATTATATACATATTCTTTTTCATATTCTTTTCCTTTATGGTTTATCACAGGCTATTGAATATATTTCCCTGTGCTATACAGTAGGACATTGTTGTTTATCCATTCTCTGTATAATAGTTTGCATCTGCTAATCCCAAACTCCCAATCCATCCCTCCACCACCACTCCCCTTGGTAACCACAATTGTTTTCTCTATGTCTGTGAGTCTGTTTCCATTTCATAAGTAAGTTCATTTGTGTCATTTTTTAGGTTCCCCATGTAAGTGATATCATATGGTATTTGTCTTTCTCTTTCTGAGTTACTTCACTTAGTATAATAATCTCTAGGTCAATCCATGTTGCCACAGATGGCATTATTTCATTTTTTATGGCTGAGTAATATTCCACTGTATATATATATATATATATATATATATATATATATATATATATATATATACACCACTTCTTCTTTATCCATTCATTTGTGGCATGGCTATTGTAAACAGTGCTGCAATGAACACTGAGGTGCATGCATCTTTTCTAATTATAGTTTTCTCCAGATATATGCCCAGGAATAGGATGGCAGGATTATATGGCACCTCTTAGTTGTTTGAGAACCATCTTTTCTGTTTTCCATAGTGGCTGCACCAGTTCACATTCCCACCAACAGTGTAAGAAGGCTTCCTTTTCTCCACACTCTCTCCAGCATTTGTTTTCTGTAGACTTTTTAATGATAGCCATTCTGGCTGGTGTGAGGTGGTACCTCATCGTGGTTTTGATTTGCATTTCTCTAATAATTAACAATGTTGAGCATCTTTTCATGTGCCTGTTGGCCATCTGCATGTCTTTAGAGAAATGTCTATTTAGGTCTTCTGCCCGTTTTTTGATTGGGTTTTTTGTTTTTTTGTATTGAGTTGTATGAACTGTTTGTATATTTTGGAAATTAAGCCCTTGCTGGTGGCATCATTTGCAAATATTTTCTCCCAGTCCATAGGTTTCCTTTTTTTGTTTGTTTATGGTTTCCTTTGGTGTACAAAAACTTATAATTTCAATTATGTTCCATTTTTGCTTTTATTTCTATTGCCTTGGGGGACTGACCTAAGAAATCATTGGTGTGATTTATGTCAGCTAATATTTTGTCTATGTTCTCGTCTAAGCGTTTTATGGTGTCACGTCTTATATTTAAGTCTTTAAGTCATAGCATCTAATTTTAAGTACAAGTTTTGTGGTTAAATATCTTGACTCAAATATTTTGTATACCAACTTGAACCTAGAATGTCTCCTGATTTCATGATTAACAATTCACCCCTAAGTCAAAATAAAGCAAAATAGATTAAACCATTTTCTACTTTTTGCTTTACAACAAAATTCAATGAACACATTTGCTTTAATATGTCATAGGCAATTTGATAGCTGGATTTCACAGACTTTTAATTGTTCATCACTTAACGCAAAACCTCCCATGTTTCACCAACACATGCAGGCTTGATATATTTGATATAATCACATGAATATTAGAAGAATATTACAACTTCAAGATACTTTTCTTATGAAAAGGCTAATTAATTTGAGCTACAGAATAAATAATTGATTATGTGGATAATGAAGCAACTATCTAAAGATTAAAAAAACAGCATGCAATTGACATTTCCCCTTGGTACACTCTTTATAGATTGATAAGAACTCAAACTTTTCTTCTGAATATCAGTTGTAATTGTTTTTCTTAATCTGATAGTCTTTTGCAAAGAAAACCTAAAAAAATATTTTTATTGTTCATAATTATGGATTTTTAGAGGCTTTTCAAAAAGGTTGTGCTTAATCCAATTTGTCTACATGAATAGATTAAATGGTACAGACTATTAAAAATCATTTTCTTAGCTCTAGGGCCTAGATCCAAACATCATTTAGACAGGACCTAATGAAATTATCCTTATCTGAATGCTCTAAAGGAGATAAGGAAGGAAATGTCAATTCTGTTATTTCTATAGGGCAACAAGTCACAGTACTCAACACATAATCAAAGGAAACATTTAAAATAATCTCTGCAGACAAATTAAAAGTTCAACTAAGGAGACTATAATGATCTTCACTGATGAACTTTTATAAAAGACACATTTGAATAGATAAAGTTTTGCTCTGAAAAAAAACTATAACCAAGCATTACAATTCAAGTAGCAGTCCATTTGCAATTGAAGTGCTTTTGACAGCAGTTTTCATTTCATTGCTACATCGAAAAAAGCATATGGATAAGGATCTAGAGCCTAGACCAGGCTGTGAAATTCCTTTGGACAGAGGCCCTGTGTTGATTTATTCTGTAGAGCTATAACCCACCTTCTGTTCATTGTCTGTACTGTGTCTTAGAAGAGGCTGTCTGGTTTGGGGACATAGTGGGTGCCCTCATGGAGCCTTTGATACAACCAAAAAGAAATTTTTTTTTTAAAGTGTCCTCCTGAAGAGGGCTTTACAAACAGGCAACACACTTTGTTATCCACCGTCTTATCAGATTTTCATGTTATTTCTAAGAGTTAAAGAGAACAGTTGTTACTTTTCTTAACATGCAAATACTACCACCACCACCACATATGAACAACAAGTGCTGCAGCCCAGGTGATGCTGAAAACTCAGCCTCTGTGCACCAGTGCTGAATGAGTTCTCAGAGACAGAGTTTTGGGCGAAGTAGAGAAGAATATATTTATTGCTTTGCCAGGCAAAGGGAAACACAGAGGGCTCCTGCCCTGGAAAACAGTGTGCCCAACCTGTAGGGGGCGGCGGGTTGGATTTGGTGAGGAGTTTTATAGCAATGGTTCAAGGGTGGAGTTGCTGATAAGAATCAGGGTGTGTGCAGGGCCTGCACTCCTTTAACCTGGATGCTGGTGGTCAAGGTTAGCAAACTGTGACCTTCTCTCTGGAACATTTTCCATTTGGTGGGAGTTTTAGTTCTGCAGAACAGCTCAAAGATATGGTTATGTGTATCCTTTTGTGGGGAACCAGGACCCTGCCCCAAGGCTGCACTATTGTTTCTTGACTGCTCCTCCTTTTTCTCAGCATCCCCTCCCTTCCTTGATTAGCAGCTGTTTGAAAGGCTTCCATGTGCAGGAGCCCCACAGAATCCTGCTTGTTTTCACAAGGAGGTTAAGTGATTTGAACTAAATCACAAAGTCAATCATGAACAAAGAGCCTGCGGACCAGGATCTCCCAATGCCTTACACATGCAAGTTCTTTCCACTGCATGAGTGGCCTCAGTGAGGGGAGACAAGAGTCTGTTTTCTAAGTGTCTCCTAAAGCCTTGAGAGATATTTAGGAAGCGCTATTAGCTAGTGACTAAAAGAACAGTTAAATCAACAAATGGTGTAATTTTCCTAGTCTCCCTTCCCTTTGAAGAACCTGAAATTATGCATTTGTACTGAAGGGGTATGTGGATTCTTTTGGAATCAAAAGTCCTGCTGAAAGAGGTGAGAAATTATTGGGAAGTTTGGGGGACATGAGGTGTCACTTTGTCCCAAGGGCTTTGTATATTCACAAAAAAGAGTGACTAAGGAGTAGGAGATTATAAAGGCATTAACAAAATTTTAGAGGCATTTACAGTTTACAAAGCCAGGTCATTATCATCACATTTAATTGTCAAAACAAACTACAGAATTAGATATCATTGTCCTCTACTTACAGACAGGAGCCCTAAGGCTCAGACAAGCGCAATTAATTTCCCCAAGGTCAGAGAGCTAGAGTGGGGCAGGCTGGGCTTCAAACCCACATCCATGGACTCACGTGTAGAGTTGTTGCCTGTGTTGAAGCAGTTCCCAGAGTGTAAGTATGGACAGTGCACATGCCCACTCACACCCACATTTGAAAATCCCTCACCATCCTCTGACTTTGCAAAAAGCAGGGGTTTATTCTATTTAAAGTGGATTAGACGGATTTGTTTTTTTTTCCCTTCTTCTCTCCCATGCTCTGCTTCATTCACAATGTTTTTCTTAGATTGTTAAAGCCTGGCCCCTGCACTCAGCTGGGGAGGGATAAAGAAGACACAGAGAAAGGAAGTCAGCACAGCTCAGGGTCATCCAGAAAGGAAACTACCAGCACATGTGGCTACTGGACACTTGAAATTCACTATTGTGACTGAAGAACTGAATTTCTCATTTTAGTTAATTTAAATTTAAAAACAAATACTCATCTCAATTACTGGAAAACTTTGAGGTATGTTTGGAACAAATTGGGTATGCTAATCTGCTTTTTCGACTGTAAAATCAATGAAATCTCTATACAGACCAAATATTGAGATGTGCAAAATATGTTAAATATTTTATTATTATATTTTTATAACTACTGTTGAAATTGTAATATTTTTGCATATACTGGGATAAACTTTAAAAAGATATCATAAAAAATAATTTTCCTTATACTTGTTAAAACATTCTTATGAGAAAATTTTAAATTGCATATGTGGCTCATATTTTATTTCCATTGGTCATATTTTATTTTATTTTATTATTTACTGGGCTAATAAGAAAAGAAATACACATATTTAAGAAATACTATTAACATGGATATTTAATATTGTTGAACATTAATATATTCCATATATTATATATAGATCATATTATAGAGAGGGATTTTATTTTCCAACACATAGTTTCTTTTCACCTTTACTCTAAATTCTTCAGTTCTGTTTTTATTTTGAAATAGAAACAAACAAACAACCAGACAAAAAACCTATTTGTCCTATGGAATGCAAAACGTAATCTGTCTTATCTGAGTCTATGTTAATTTTAATTGTTTATTGTCACATTGATTCAATACTTGTGAGAGTATTTTTTCTCTCTAGCACCTGTGAACCTTTCTTAGTCCACTGCCCACATGTTCTTTGACAGTTAATATCTTCATATTCTAATAATAATATTATTAATAACAATAATAACTTTCTGGATTTCTTTTTTAAAGTTAGCTTTGAGATTTCCCTGATGGCATCTAAATGTAACAAAGATTTGTTCTTTCACCTCATAGAAAGAGATGCTACAAAAATTAGGCTTTTTTGTTTTATATGTTACTAGTATAAGAGATGCATAGGAAGTTTTAAATTTGAAGAGATATTCAGCCCTCCCTAATTTTCTACAGGCAAAATTTTACTAACATGAATATTTCAGAGATTGTCTGCTTCATGGGAAGTCCCTAGAGATTTCTCAGTATCCTCACCATCTATAACATGTTTATGCCCCAAGGTGAAACATAGATCAAAGCTTGTACGAATAGTTATGTTCTGATTCCCAAAAGGATACTGTACTTTCCTTTGTTTTAATATTTGAAGTTATGATAATGAATAAACTACCTCCATTAATAAGCTGGGAGAATGGGACTTAATTTTTTTTTTAATTTTTTCTGATGCTTCCTGCACACTCTGCTATAAAGTATAGGTTAGATTTTTTTTGTCTTCAATGGAGTACTAGCTCAGAGCCCCATGGAAGGTGACAGTCCCAGCTACTCCAAGCTACTGGCCCTTCAAATAGTAGATTGGAGTCAGTATGCTTACACAGCTTTCACATTGTAACAGTGGGTTTTGAGTGATTTTTCCAGGGTTTTCGTAGAAGATTACTAATCCAAGATCCAGTGGGACAAGAATTAATTGTGGAAGTCTGAATGAGCTGAGGAATAAAATAAATTTAATATGTTTGTTTGTTTGGAATACAGTTGATTTTGTTTTAAGATTCTATTTTCTGGGTATAAGAGAAAGACCCCTTTTTCTTCTTAAGCTGGTGGTAACCCACAGTAATTTAGTAGGGTCTACTTTTGTAAACTAAAATAATTGATTTTAAAATGAGACCTGATTCTCATTCTTGTCCCAGAATTCAAAGACTTTTACTAAGTCTCCTTACTCATCATGGTAATGTAATTATTTTCAAGGGTCCAATAAGAGTATGCCCTCCCTTTTGCAGAATAGATGGATAAATAAATTATGCAAGGCCTTCCCTTGTATCCTCACACAGAAGAAAAAGGGCAAGAGAGCTTTCTGGGGTCTCTTTTGTAAGGGCACTAATCCCCTTCATGAAGGCTGTAACATCAGAACCTGAACACCTTCCAAAGTCCTTACCTCTTGATACCACCATGCTGGGAATTATAAATTCAGGGGAGTGGACACAGTCTATAACATTTCACCCCAGACCCTCAAATTCATGTTATTCTCACATGAAAAATGCATTCATTCTATCCCAACAATCCCCAAATTCTTACCTTGCACCAGCATCAACTCTAAAGTCTAAGTCAAAAGTCTCATCTAAATCAGGTATGGGTGAGACTGGAGGTGTGATTTATCCTGCGGCAAATTCCTCTTCAACTGTGACACTGTGAACCAAACAGGTTATGTGCTTCCAAATTACAACGGTGCAATAGATATGAGATAGACCTATCTATTCCAAAAGTGGGAAATAAGAAGGAAGAAAGAGGTAACAGGTCCCACATAAGTTCAAAACCTAACAGGGCAATATTAAGGCCTGAGAATATTCCTCTTTGCATGGTTGTTCTGGACCTACCAAGGTGGTACCTCACCCTCATATTTCAGTGGGAAGGCTCTCTGCCTGGGCCCTGCCCACCTTGATGTTCATTGCTGGGACCCCATTGCTCTCACATGTTGTCCTGTCCCTTGAAACCTAGGTGGAGGCAGCCAAGCCCTCTGGACCCCATGCACTCTGGGCCTGTGATGGGCATGTCCATGGCTGACAACAGCAATTAAAAGGCTCCAGAGGAGGAACACTGAGCTTAAAATTGGCAAAGGATGGATTTCTCTTCATCTGACACACCTTTGGCCATTCCAGTGGGCATGTGTCCCCTTTCATGGCAATCTTTGATGTTAATCTATACCTTACTAATTATTAGAGTGCATTCTGGGGTGACAGGGTGAACAAAATTCACCCTGGCAAACTCATCACCACCAAGTGCACCCTGGCCTGGGAATGTGTCCTGTAATGTGTCAGGATAGTGTGGGGTTGGAATCTGAATTATCTGCAGCAATGGTGTTAGAAGATGAAGTTTGCAGATCCCAAAATACCAGGCCAAGGGATCTGTTCTCTAACTCGTTGTCTTTAACAGATTTGAAGCATGTGCTTGAAATAGCTTTTTGTTTCTTTGCTTGTTTTAATCACGACTGTATCAGCTTTGTGAAACACAGCTAGATAAATGAAAGAAGATAAAAAAGAAAAGTGAAATGTTCTGTAAAGGTAATTTTGTATAGAGGAGTTTCATCTCTGAGGAAGCAAAATATAATTTCCCCCTATTCCTACCGATTCACAAGTTAAATAGAATAGATTAATATAAGAACACTTTTTACCAATTCCTGGGAAAACAACTTCTTTATTTTGAAATTTTGATTCTGTAGTATTGTGCTGAGTGTTAATTTGTCTTAAATGAAATATTTGCCCACCTTACTTTTTTTTCTTTATCACAGTTTATATCCAGTATGCATGTGATGTACACAAAACCAATTCACTTCATTTTGCAATTAATAATAAGCTTACATTCAGATATCCATATAGCTATATTATATCCCAATAGAACTTAACTGAGTAGAATACCAAACAAAATAATGAAGATTCAATACTATATTTACAGAACAGGAATTGGACCAATGTTTTATTTCTGTGTTCTACATTTCAAGTAATCTAACTATATAATAAGTATATAATTGTAATTTGTATATGCAAAACTTTGGGGCAATATGAGTGTGATAATATGACCCCAGATTTGTAGAAATTAAATGTTTATTTAGGGAAAAGAGTTATAGACATATGGAAAGCAATAATGCCATATTTGGAGCCAAGACATCTAGTATAAGAGTGAGACATCAGGCAACAGGTCAGACTAAGCTTCCAGACCCTCCTCAAACCACATATGTAAAGAAGCAATAGATAATGTTCAAAATAATGACAAGAAATGTATAAATAAATGTAGCAGAAATTTAAATCTGCTTTCCTAGTAATTTATAGATCAAGCAGACTTATAATTAGTAAACCTATTAAAGATTTAAAATCTACACACACACACACACATATTAAGCTTAGTCTAAAAGTACCATCATTACAAATTGTTCTACAATATTATAAAACTTATTTTGTAGCTTTAATTATTAAAATAGCATGGAATTGTCATAGAAATAAGTAAAACAGTGGAAAGCTGTTTTTTACCAGATATTGAAATATGCACTGCTGCTAAAAATGGAGAGTAAAATACATTTTTTCTGTGAATTTTTATCCTTTGGAGAAAAGAAGTAAAATTCCTACCTCACACAATTTAAAAAATGAGTTATAGACTAATTAATGACATAAATATCTGGTGAACTTTTTAAATATTAGAAAAAAATATGAGAATATCATTATGATCTATATAATGAAGAAGTCAGAATATATAAATAAAAAATTTACACTAATAAGAAAAAATACCATCTCTAGAAAAATGAGATTATTATTACACATAAAATTTATAGGAAAGGAGAACCATATGGCCAATAAACCTATGAAATTATGCTTAAACTTAATAGTAGTCAGAAAATGAAAACATACCAAAAAGCAGTTCCATTCCACATGCATAAGTTTGGAAGAGATGCAGATGTGTAGAAATTCATATACTCTGTGGAGAGGACTGTAATTTGGGAGGGCTATTTTGAAGACCCATGTGGCAAGAGTTAATAAATGTTTTTAAGATGAAAATAACTATTACCTCAAACTTCCAATTCTAGCAATTGCAAATTTAGCAAAATTCTAAATGTTAATATTAAAATATTGTATTACAATAGAGTAGTATAATATAACAAACTATGTCTGTGTCAACTTTAAATCTTGAAAATATCATTATCATTCAACAATTATTTCCCGATGACATGTCAACTATGACTTTATTTACAAAAGTTTAATAATCTAATAGCATAGTGACATAAGTATTTGGTTGTGTATCACATTATGTAGAAAATATAACAATATTTATGTTAATCAGTTATCTAAACCTAAAGTTTGCACAGGGAACTGAGATTAGGAGTAAAATGAGGAAGGGGTACAAAAAAGCATTAATGTCTCTGTAATTTTTTTATTTCCTTAAAATCAATTTATCTGAATAAAAAATTGACATAAATTTAACATTTGTTAAATCTGCTTATTGGCTGCCTGAATGTATATATAATATCACATATACACATATACATAATAGAATTGTGTTTATATATACATAGTCCTATATATGTATATATATACATATATGTGATATAAACATATAACCTTTTAAAATTAAATCAGATTAATATAGGTTTTCTGAGATTGGATAGTTCAATGTAAAGTCAAAAATTCATGATCTTGTGAAAGTTTATTGAAATAATCCCTAAAGATTAGTAGGACACAGAAGGGCATGTAGGAAAAAGTAAGAGACCACTTGAGACAAAAAGTTAATAAACAATGGAACAAAAAGTCCATATATTGTGCTCAGGAAACATCTATAAGTTTGACTGGTTGGAACTTATATATCATGGTTGATATCATTTCTCAAACCAATAAACAAAAGCCTAAAAATGCATGTGCTCTTTGAAAGGCTGAGAGCTTCTAGATAACAGTGGGATAAAGACTGTGTTGTATGTATATAAAGTACCTTTCCTGGTGTTATAATATTTTTCAGATTTTATCTAGCATCAGCAGGACACAAATTTATTTATTTATTTTTGGACTGTGGTAATATAGGCAAAACTTGAAGATATTGTGGGCTCATTTCCAGACTATAACAATAAGGCAAATATTGTAATAAAGGGAGTCACATGATTTTTTTTGGTTTCCCAGTACATATGAAATTTATGATTACACTCTACTGTAGTCTATTAAGGGTATAATAGCATTATGTCTAAGAAACTAATACATATACCTTAATTAAAATTTACAACCATTTCTAAAATGTGCTAACCCTCATCTGAGCTTTCAGCGAATTGTAATCTTTTTACAGGTGGAGGGTTTTGCCTTGATGCTGGTGGCTGAAAGCTGATCAGGGTTCACCCCAGCTGAAGGCTGGGGTGGCTGTAGCAATTTCTTAAAATAAGACAGCAAGGAAGTTTGGCACATCAGTTGACTCTTCCTTTCATAAATAATTTCTCTGTAGGATGCAATGTTGTTTGATAGCACTTTATCCACCAATCACCACCAATTACTCCTCATGCAAATAAATAAATGAATAATAAGTGAAAGAATGGATAAGTCAGTAAATAAATAATAAGATAACATAGAACTCACAGGCAGTACCATTAAACAGCATCTCACGTTCACTGCTAGCTCAGTGAGAAATACCATTCAGTCCCCAGGTAATTGCTTCTCCACATCTTGTGCCCTATGTCCCCTAAAGAAAAAAGAATGCCATAAAAGTTTGGGCATTGTGCCTGTACCAACACAGATAGATGACAACATGAAGGTCTAGTCAACCTACAATTAATTTTATAAACCTATATATGTCAGGCTCATAAAGTGGGCAGTGTGAGAACACTGAGAAGCTTTGAATGGCAGGTGTATTTAAGAGGAAAGATAAATTATTTAACTCGTTAAATTCTATTTCACCACAACTGTTGTGATGACCACACCAACTCCTGAGTTCCTAGAAGCTCACAAATAGGAAAGTGTAGAGAAGCATGAAAATGGGTGCTGTGCCTTCCTCTGAAATGATCCATTATTAAGAACCTAGTACATTTATGGTATTTGTGAAAAATACCCCTGAAGATTATTGTTTAATAATATAAATACATATACTTAATATAATAATATGTATACTATTAAATTTGTATAAATGTAGTTCCATGTTTAACATGTTTGAAGGGTCATACCAATTGTTTACAAGATTTCCCATTGACATTGAATGTGACTATTTTTATTTTTATAAAATACTTAATAAGATCTAATTAAAGTATAAAAAAGTGTTAGCTTTATTTACATTCAATTCTAATTTTAAATATTTGTTAGTTAAGACGTGTATTTGCCTTTCTATACAATAAATAATTTAGAATGTTAGAAAAAAATGACTTTGGAAACCTATATAAAATACTTTAAGTCTATAACAGCTGTATTTTTGAAGATATATCCAGATTTTGCACACTTGGACTATATCTGCATTTTTAATTATTTTTGCCATTAGTTTTAATAGAATACACATTACATGAGCATCTTGATAACAATAGCATAATTTGTAAATTGGCTACAGTGGAGGTAGCAAGAATAAATTATATGAAATAAGCATACATACATTTATGAATTATGTAGGTATTTATTTTACTATTCATTCCAATATCTCCTGTTCAAAAATAGAATACCCAGACACATGAAATAAATAAATAAACAAATAATAAATAAATAGGTGTAACAGCTCTAGATTTTTTCCAACTTTTGGTGACATAAGTATAGATCTGCACATATTTTTCTTTTTTTTTTATATGTAGGGATTTGTGGTTATTCTAGTAGGGTGGGATACTTTTTTAACTAAGACTTTATTAGTTTGGTTGATAGTTTTAAATATTTTAATAATTTGATATGTGGTTTTCTGTGTAGCCTTGCTTTGGACACTGGAAAGATTAGGGGTAAGTCTGCAGAAAGGGCTTTGGGAAGATAAGGTCTCAACCACATGTTACAGTTGGATCATGAACAATGGTTAAGAGTCAACTGGGAGAGTAGAAGCATAAGGGGTGTTTCAAGGTTGAGTCCTGAGCAGACAATATAGTGAAAATAGAACAGAAGCCCCACACAGCCCAGCATCCCTAGAGTATAATGTGATAAAAAGGGATTAGCAGAAGATGAAAATGATGCAGGTAAGCTTAGCTTATATGCCAGCTAAAACGTGGCAGTGTTCTTGAACTCACACTTGGCAGGTGTTTGCAGAGAAGTAAATCAGGAAACACAAGTAACAACTTAGAAAGTTAGCTAGTCTAGGAGCGCAAAACCAGGTCGGGGGCGGGGAAGCATTTGGAAGTTAAATGAAAAATACCTGAAAATTGATTAGTTGACGGGATGAGGGAAAGGCAGGACTTTAATCACGTACGTGATTGTGAGGGTGGTTTTCCCACCTTGTAGAAGAGATCATTTCAGTTTCGAACATGTTCAGTCGCATTGTCCTAAGATACCTTATGACTCTGATTTTCATTCCTGGGAAGCTAATATTTCAAAAAGTTAAAGAGTATAGATTTTCAATGCAAACCAAGTTATAAAATAATCCCTCGGGTGTCTATTTCAGGAAGAGGGTGATAAGTATTCTATGAGCAAGATGATATGTCAGGAGTTAACAGCCTCAATATATGCGAGAGAGCATGCTAAAAAATCTCTGGTGGAATTGAGATGAGGAATCTCTGGTTATGCAGGCTATCATTGAAGACATTTTTTTTTTTTTTAATGAGCCAAGCAGTGACTGAGAAAATAAACATTTAACTTGATTTAATTGTAATTAATTTAAATTTACATAACCATATTTGGCTAGAATCTACCATATTGAACAATGCAAGTTTAGAGAACAAAATCAATAACCTTAACAATAACTGCATGCCACATGCTAGGAACCTTGTTAATTTGTTTCACAACATTAGTACATCTAAAGTAGTAATTGAAAGCAACAACTAAACCAACTTGGGTTAATTCACTGTCATTCTCCCAGAACCATACCTTCTTTAGACAAAATAAGTAGGAGTTAAATGTGTATCTGCTAGGAAACATTACCCTTCATATTTAAGGTTTTGATATTGACACTAATTTATGAACTCCCTTCTGTGATGTGATATCATGTTTTATTTTCTATTTTTTATTTCTTTGTTAGGAAAAGGATGTTCCAGCCCTTGATTTAAAATTATGTTTCTCCCTTCCAGGCTGAGCATCCTCACAATACATTCTCTGACACATCCAGAGGTTTATATATATATATATATATATATATATATATATATATATATATATATGCATAACTGGTAAATAATGTCTGTACTTATCTTGGTAAGATTTCTTATTCCAAGTTGACCCTGTAATCAGCCTCTTTTGAATATGCAGTGGCATATGCTTCTGTCTGGCACTACATAGAAATCTGGGAGCTACTTAAGGTTCGGAGAGATTGGTGCATGAAGATAATATATGTATCTTTGCATGGCAGATATATAGTCTCAAAGCAGAAAGACTAGCTTTTTCTCAAACGTCTGCTTTTGCAGACAAAGAACTCAATAGTACTTAGGGACTAAAGAGTCCCCTGAAATCTTTCTATTTCAAAATTTTAGAGTATCATTCATTCCCAGATAAAGACCTAATTTTTGACTCTGAGACATGGAGAGTTTGGGAATTACTGTTGTAATTTTGCTGTCTTCAAGATCATATTCTCTCTCTGCTACATAGTTTACTTTGCCCAGCTATTAAGACAGCTGGTGTGCTTTTGAGAATGGAAGAGAAAAATCAAGTTATGATCTTGCTTTGAGCAGAGAATACAAAGACCTGAGATGGTCATTTATTCTTTTATTCCCTTTTCTTCATCTTCACTGCAGTTAGAAGCAGCCAAAGTTCCCACAGGTCCTGCATTCAAGTCAAATGTGTGGTGCCTTGGTAGAAAACTGGGTTGGTCAAAGCTGTGTTTTCTATAAGCACTTTATTCCAGGTGACCTATTTCTTATTCAATTATACCCAGATCCTCTCTGTCTTCAAAACTAACTAGGTCAGATAAGTCTAGATTTTCATTCTTTATGGTCTGTTAGCTGCAGTCCCTTTTAGCATAATTGTTGCAACTAAAATACACTGTTCAAGATACAGAAACTGTTTTGACTAGTTTAAGCATAGACGTATTTAATCAGCGAAATTAGATGCACACACAATTGTTGGAAATGATGATGGAGTCTTTTGGCTAAGTTTAATAATTGTTTTTGTTCCAATCCCAAGAAGGCACTCCCCATCTGTCACATTTGCCAGTTCTAAACAGCAGAGAAGTTGGCCTAGACTTTAATTTGTATCTTGAATCTCCTCCCAATTGTATTCACTACATTGTTCTTGAGAATGAATGCCTTTGGATTCAAAGTTCTAACTCTGTCTCAGAAGTAGAGAAAGTTCTTTCAGAAGGAAATTGGAAGGTAGGTCTTTTGTAACCTGATTCTCCAGAATATTGTTTGCATTTTATGTAGTGATTAGCGAATAATTTATTCTGAAGACATGGGCGAGGCATAGAGGAGATCTGAGGAAACCTTTAGGACTTTCTCTTACCTTTTTAACCATGTGTGTGCCTGTGTATGTTTCTGTGTGAGGGTAAGATAAATGATCTTTGTGCATTTTGCTTATTAGAGGCAAGAAGTCAACAAACAATAGAAATATCTTTAAAAACTAATTCTGGAGTTTCTAACATTTGCTTTCCTCATACCTAACTTCCTTATTAGTGTATATATATATATATATACATATATATATATTTTTTTACCACCATCTATGTTATTTTTGAAGATTCTTTGGGGAGTGATGGGAGACAGAATAATAAAGATCGTTTTAGACTTTAGGTAAATAGACTTGTGTCTATTTTTGATAGATAAAATAATGGCAACCCAAAATGATTGCCCATGGGGTTAAAGTTGCTAATCAATGGACTTTGAGTTGGAGAGATTATCCTGTATGAGTGAGCACAATGTAATCACAAGGTTCCCTAGGAGTGAGAGAGGGAGACAGATGAGAAATACTTGGCCCAACACTGATGAGTTTTTCATGGAAGAATGAGTCCATGAGCCAAGAAATGTGGGCAACCTCCTTGTACTGCAAAAATTAAGGAACACATTCTCCCATAAAGCCTCATAACGAGGCTGCATTCCTGTAAAGAAGGAATGCAGTCCTGCTGCTAAACTTGGTTTTAGACCCCAAGTCCTATTTCAGACTCTGACCTCCAGAACTGTAAGATAATAAAACTGCTTTGTTTTAAGCCATTAAGTTTGTGGTAATTTGTTAAAGTGGCAACACGAAGTTAATACCCTAATCTTATCACAAGAGAGGTGACTATAGTTTATCACTGGTCCTAAAACTTCAACTCTCTTGTCTTCTTGGTTGGATATTTGACATCGTGGGCATAGATATAATCTCTATTCATGTGCGTAGGGGAGTGTAGCAAATTCACACTAAAATAATGCAAATGGAACGCACACGTTCATTTATACTCAGGTTTAATTTAATCTTTTAAAAGCAAATATAATTAAAAGATTAACTTTGGAGATATTAGAATGAAATGAAGAATGAAGGCATAGGAGCTTACATTTTTTATTTACGTTATAGGGTCAATAAGGATGCTGTCGTGAAAAAGAACAAGAATAAATGAAGGTGATAATTTAGGGAGTTGGAAAGGCAGCTTAAGCTACAAAACTATATAACTTGTGAGCACTTAGGACATTGATTGATGAACTGCAAGTCTTCTGGCTTAGCAGGAACATAAAATGAGAGCAGCTGAGGTTTGCAACTTTGTAATCTCCTTGTAGAAAAACAGGGAAAAAGGCAGCATAATAAGAAGACTAATCTATTAAAGACTTAAGACTTGATCCATTTGTCCTTGTAATTCAAAAGCTAATTCAAATACTGATTTGATATATTGTGTTAACCATCATTGCTTATTATCATAGCATACCTGGCATTCTTTTATCTGACATCTAAAATATTCAGTATTTTTGGGGCTTTCCCTTTACAAACCAGGTACGGTTTAATTTCAATCTTAGAATAGTTTCCTCAGTGAAAAATTTCCCTCTTATACCTCTGGAAAAGGGATATCATGGGAACCTATATAGTGTCAGCCCAGAGAACATTTGTTAAATGCAATTTGCATTGGAATATCAACAAGTATGAATCAACAGCTCTAACTCATGGATTTTTGCTAAATTTTCTCTCCTCTCCAATTTTATCTTCTCATGCATTTCCCATGTCCTTTACCATGAAGGTTGGTGCCTTCTAATATTTCTGTACTGTCATCTATACTATTCAGTATCTGGAAAAATCAATTCCCACTGACTTCTGCATAGATTTGCATAGGTGATGTTCATATAGATAGAAATGATAATTTTTATGACAGTGGGTTCATGTTGTCTTCAAAATACACAGTGATTAGCTGTGTAATTGACCGGTTGGTTTTATTACTGAATTTGATCATATTTTTTTTCCAGATAAAGATATATACTCTGCTTTTTCATTCCACTTACTCACTTACTGATAACGACAGGTAGATGACAAGATACATATTTTGGAAAAATCACTTTGGTAGGACTAAGGATGGACCAATGATAAAATCATGTGCAGGCTTCCCTGGTGGCGCAGTGGTTGAGAGTCTGCCTGCCAATGCAGGGGACATGGGTTCGAGCCCTGGTCTGGAAAGATCCTACATGCCGCGGAGCGGCTAGCCTCATGAGCCACAATTACTGAGCTTGCGCATCTGGAGCCTGTGCTCCGCAACGAGAGAGGCCTCAATTGTGAGAGGCCCACGCACCACGATGAGGAGTGGCCCCCACTTGCCACAACTAGAGAAAGCCCTCGCACAGAAACGAAGACCCAACACAGCCATAAATAAATAAATAAAATTTAAAAAAGTAAAAAGGCAAAATTCAAAAAAAAAAAAATCATGTGCAAAACTAGAGATGAAATGAAGTGTGGTATTGCAATACTCTATCACATCATATCTTAAAGCCTCTGTTAAGCTCAAATATTTTAACTGAAACTATTCTTTTCATTTGGCGATAGATAAAAGTATGAGATAATACAAAGTATGCATTCTCTCTTTCCCCCATTAATTAAATATAAGTGATGACTCTCACAAGTCACATGCTAAAAACTGATGGAAACGCTTCATTACTGAAGTTAGAAAAGGTACATTTCATGTTCTATAATCATGTAATTTTAAACTGATATGGTATAAATGGAACCAGTTTGAAGAAAATCACCCATGATCCCATACTAAGAAAAACTAAAATTTTATGGGAAATTAATTAGTGAAAATTCTAACAGAAACCTCAGTAAGCATTACGGTTAATGGTGCAAAAACAAATCCAGTGGTGAATATACATTCTCAGCGCTGTTTGTTGTGTTGGGAGGGAAGGATTTTGAGGTGACTATGGTGAGTGAGGAGGATATATGTGAACCAAATTGAAAATCGGTGTGCGGTAATTCTTCTTCCTGACCATATCTCTTACTTAGATGAGCATAACATTTATTGTACAAGATGGAGCCTATTTGAAAATTAAATAAAACACTTCTACAGTGAAGCTGTTCTCGGAAATCTAGGCTTGGCGGTTTCACTCCAAAATGGGCAGTGTTCTCCCTCGAGGGGCTTCCCTACAGATGGGTCAGGACATGGCCACAAACTGCCAGGCAGTAAGTAGTCCCAGAACAGAACCCAGAGAGAGACATACTACATCCTTGGCATAGAGACCAGGCCACAGAGGAAACCAGACATGGAGTTTCATCAAAGGTATATCAACAACTGGAGAAGATACACAGTGTAGAAAAGTAAAATATCTGTACTAGATCAATCAAGTGGTAAGATAAATCCAAATTATTATGCTCTCCAGGTAAATATGAGAGATGTAGTACTTATGTGAAAAGTGAAAAGATCTGAAGGATATACAATCACACATTTTAAAAACAGCAGCTTATTATATATTTTAACAGGCATTTATATTTGTAAAAAATTCTGGAACATAAAAAAGATGCAAAACAGAAAAGGATAGAAGACATTGCTATTATTATCATTTTTTTTAACCATACAAATGCAAGTGAATCTAACAAAAGGGCTTTTTGTTCCCAAATACATTTAAGAAATCATAGGTGCTATTAATGTTTTTAGAAATTGCTTTTAATTTTCTATTGCCATTTTAGCAATACTTTTCTATTTGTTTATTTATTTAGTGGCTCTTCTACAGATTATAATATATATCCTCAACTTTTCAGTTTAGCTAAAATGACTTTTACAAAATTGTATGTGAAATGTATGTTTCTTTATACCCTCTCCTATCCCTTTATTCTATTGCTGTCATATTGTTGTCCTAACCCTTTTCTCTGGTTCTTCAAGCCAGTAAAACTGTAAGAATAACAAAACTTTTGTCCATTGTTTTGACAATGTCATCTAAAACACATCCTAAACTCATAAGCGTCCATGAGTCTATTTTTAGCTTTTATTCTATTGTGGGTTCTGATATACCTATCCCTAAATGGTTACTAGAGCTTAAAAATTTATTTCAACAGATATTGAGTTTACTGCACACTTTTATTTCTCTTTATTGCTAGTACACATATTTATTATTTTAAATGAACCTTAGAGTTTTTAAAATTTGCTAAATTATACCGATGGAATTTTCTTTGAACTTCCAATAAATTAATAGAATAATTTGGGAAGAATTTGTCTTTGATCCTTCTTTCTTTCCTGAGGATCATTTGTGCCTTTCTGTTTATTCAGGTCTACATTTATATTCCTGATTAATAGGTATAGAGATAGTTAAATAGGTAGATACAGGAATAAATATAACAAGTTAAAGCTCTCTCTCTGTATATATATATATATACAACATATACATGCATACATATGTATATATATATGTGTGTGTGTATATATATAGAGAGAGAATAGCATATATTTGTTATTAAAAAACTCTGTTAAATTATTTCTGTTTTCTGTAAATGTTTACATTAAGCTTGAATTTTCCTCTTAGAAAAATATAACAGTATAAACTCAAAAATTTATACCAATTTTTATACCAGTGCATATACTTTTTATTTTATTTACCATTGAATATTTTAATTGATTTTAACTTCCATTAAATATGATAATAAATTCTATTTGATGTCCTTTCTCTGTATTTGCAAATTAATGTCTTATATTCACTTCTCTGTCTCTAGCTAGATGTTTCTTTCACTCTGTCATATACACACGTGTGTATAAAATATCAGGTGCTTTATAGATTTTAGAATCTTTAAAGACATGAATATAACTTTTTTAATAAGTATGTTTTCAGCATGCATTGATAATCTCATATTTATTTTTAATTTGGACTAATAATATGATTATTTATATCATTTGATTATCTGAGTTGGAATCACACTTTTATTCCTAAGGTGGAAATTTGTTTAATCATAGTATTCTTTTCCATTAATGTTTCAAATATTATTGGAAATTACTAATATTTTATTTGACATTTTTGTATCAATGATTATAAGTGATTTGTACTCTACATATTTATTTTTTTCTGCAGTATCTGTTGCATTTCATAATTACTGCTGTGTCAGATTGGTAGAGGAATTGATAAAAAATTCATTATTTCTCCATTTTCTGTTACCATACAAAAAATTTACTTGATTCTTAATAGTTTAAAAGAATTTTTTCATAAAATTATTTGAATCCATATTTTTAAAATGTATATTTTTTTGACATAAATTTTTTCTTCTATGAATTCTATTCAACTTGGAATTTTTTTTTAACTCCACTTACTTAATCCTAGAAAATACTACTTTATGTCTATTCCATCTCATGTAGTGGCATGGATTTGTGTAACTTTATGTGGAAATTATAATGTTTACACTTTTTCCCCCTCTAGGCACTGATTTTTTTCCCGAGTTTTTCAAACATCTAAAACTGCTTTTATTTTCTAGATTACAGTTTCTCAACCTTAGCACTATTGACATTTAGGGCCAGATAGTTCTGGTTGTGGGGGACTGCCATTGCAATGTTGGGTGCTTAGTCTGACCTCTACCCTCTGGATTTCAGTACCCCCCCACCCCAGTCTTGACAACCCCAAATATCTCTAGACATTGTACAATGTCCCTGGGATAAAATCCCCACCAGATGAGAACCACAGTTCTTGATATTTGGCGATTGTAGATTTTCTTATGTTACCCAAAACAAATGTTTTCTTTATTTTTTTAAATATCTAAGTTTTTATTTGTTACTTCCATTCCTAAGGTTATTGCATCAAGCACAGAGAGGGTATTTTCTACTTCAGTAGATTTTTCAAGAATTGATTAATATCTTCTTAGGACCTAATACATGGATAATTTTATAGATTTTACATGTGCTCATAACAGTGTATTCTCAAATTTCAGGGGATTTAAATGTGCATTTATCTAATTAGACAACATGATTAGCTACAAAATTCTGATACTTTTTATCCTAGCATTTATTACCTTTGTGACTTTTCTCTTTCATTTCTTAAAAAAAAATTCTTGACACTTTTCCACCTTCCATTATTCATACTTATATTTCAGTTACTGTAAGATTTTATTAGTAATTCAAAATTGTAGTCTAATAAAGTGACTCTGCCTGTTTCACTTGCAATATTTTTATTTTACTTATTCATTTTTCTGATAATTGTATCATCCTTATGTATTGAATATATATATATATATATATATATATATATTTTACTATAGGGATTTTTCAATCCAAAGAATGTTTTTCAATTCTAGATTATTAAATAGTTTATTAAATGTTATGGTTATACATGCACTTCTACTATTTTCATCTTTGTAAATTAATCAGTCCTAAGTTCTTATAATGCATATCATATAAAAAGCACTATATGGTGCTGGGATAATATGATAACTTATAAGAGAATAAAAATTTAGATTCTTAACTCAGATAATAACATAAACCCAAATTAAAACTGGCTTTAATAACAATGAAAAATGAATTCAGAAAACTACCTAAAAGTGTGAAGATGTATATAATTTTTGCAGTTATAGACCTTTATAGCATGGGTTCAAATACAGACACCAAAATAAAGAGACTGAGAGACATAAATAAATAAAATTAAAAATATATGCATTATAGTTGTATAATTAAAGTAATTAACAAGCATATAATAACATGGATGAATAGAGCAAAATGTTTATTTTGCAATATCAGTAGTTAATATTCTTATTTTAGTAATTAAGTGAGAAAATGTGGTATTAAGTATAGAATATCTGCAGCAAGTTTACACACATAGAGACAAAAACAGTGCAACACAGTCAAATAAACATGGGAAGATACTGAGCTATACTAAAAATCATGCAAATAAAAATTGAACCCATGTCTTTTCTTCTATAAAGTAATGAAGATTAAATGTCACAGTAGCAGGTATTGCAGGTATGATGAAAAGAAGGTGATATGGGTGACTAACACTATTGTTTAGAATGTAAATTGCTGAAACTTTTAAAAAGCTATATTTGCATTTTGTGTCAAAAGCTTTGAAAATATATTGACTACTTTAACTACAAAATTTATCTTCAGACTATTTATGCTATGTGTAGTTAGTTTAGCAACATTTATATACAGTACCTTACTGTGCATTACTGAAACCAATGGAGAATTAATTAAGGTGGCACCTAACTTTTTCAATACCTCATCATTTTTTTCATAAATCTATTAAACAAGGCAAATAATAGTTTAACTTCACTTTTAATTTTGCAGAATAGTATTTTTCAGCAGATGGTTTATTCTAGCAAATTTCATGTTCACATTGTGCTATGCTTTTATGAGTTCCAGCTGCTAACTGATAATATTTCACCGCTGAATCTATCGTGTGTGATATAATTGCTCATTATGTGCCTTCAAACACCAGAAATATAGTTATTTTCAACTTGAAGCAAATTAAAATCTTCTCAGCATTTTAAAATATCTACAGTTGTCTTGCGTTTAATTATTTTAAACTTGTATTTTTCTTTGTATATTTTTTAGTGAGTTACTTTGTCAAAAGCAAGAACTCAAGCTTATTATTCTTTTATTTTTATTTTTCCTCTATATACCTCGCAGGTGTGTGAATAGTTTCATTTCTGAAGAAATGCTCTTTCATATCCATCTTACCAGATTTAGAAGACTTCACGTTTAAATATGAGAGCAGTAGTGATAAAATCCTCCAACTTCACGGATGTTGTGAAATAAACAAATATCTGTCTAGCTCTCTGTTAGTGGTAAACGTTTGGCATACTCAGTGGATTAGTCGGTTGACTGGTCTTTTTTTTCTGGAATTCCAAATAAGAGAGTCAGGTAGTGGGCTATTCTTTGTACCTCACGTGATTCAGAATGTAAACCAGTGTGTCTCTGAGACACAGAAAAGGTGAAGAGAGTGACTTTGTATCTACACTGCTTTCTGCCCAGAGAATGTTGTGTTTCTGAGTCTGTCTTTGCAGACCACAGACAATCTGGATCATTTTTATGTTTTAAGAAAAAAAAAATAACTCAAAAAGTCTTCAACCTGATGGAAATAAGTTAGTTGAAGCAATTTGTAATTCTCCTACAAAGTTTAGATTTGAAAATACAGTGTGTTGGTGTTTCTGCTACCCACCTGTTCTATCCGTTATTCTGCTTTATTTTGGCTATAATTGTATACCTCTAACTAAATCTACCTCCCAGAGACAAGGGTCTTTGGTTTAACTATGAGTATGCTCTTTAAAGATCAGGTGTAATATTTGGTTTTATCTATGGGGAAACTGATTCATTTTAGTGATTTTTTAATGGAATTTTAACTACTACCCTTGATGCTATCAGATATATTTCATTAGGAAGCCATATAGTCCTTCTGCATAAGGATTAGTTCTGTGTGATTAAGAACACTGGCTTTTGAGAAAATATATTACTTTCTTTATAGATTTCATTACATTTTTATGCTCATCCTTTTGTCTCCTCACTAAAATGTAAGCCACTTGAGAGCAGAGACTTTGAGTCTTCCCTACCTCTGCATTTCCAGCACCTAGAACAGAGATGATACATAGTATATACACAATAAATAGTTGCTGACTGGAATTTTTAAATGCTCAAAATATAAATAATGTAATGTTCACATTCAATAGGTCCCGAAACAACTTCCCATCAGCATGACACTCTCTGTTCACTCTTTAAATCCATCACATCATATTATTCTCTATGTTAATTCCCTTTTACTTCCCTTGTTGCATTTTAGATTTTTCTGTAAATATTTGTTTGTTTTTTTAAGCATAGGTATTTCTTATTAACTTATCTTTCTTTCCCACAATATTCTAAACTCTAAGAGAGTGAGGAGCTCATCACATTACATCCAGTGACTAACATATAGAAACTCACTAATTATTTTGAATTTGTGAATTAATTAATAATAAATGAATCTTATTTTCCTGTTTACTCAGCTGCCATGATGCACTGTATGTTTAAAAATATTATTTCTCACAAAGGAGTAAACAGAGGGAACCCACTTTTATGCTGCTTCCAAGGAATATTGCTAATCACTGTATCTTTGGCAAAAATCTAACCAACACTCAGAAACCAAAGCTAGAGAAACTATAGAATATTTTATGTTCACTGTGTCCTGTCTAGACACTTTCATGTTGAATTAGGAGCTTCAATGAATATTCACAAAGGTATTCCTAAGAGGGAGGCATTACACTTCTTCCACTACTTACCATACTGGATGGCTAGATTTGGAATCCTGAGCTTGTCCGAACTGAGCCAAAAACTTTAACCCATATAAAAGTTATATTAAAAACAAATATCTGGCATATCTGTAAGTACGAATCTGACCTAAGAAATTATGTGATAAAATACTATATATACAGTATAATATACTATAGGTGTATCTATATTTAGTTATACATTGTTATTAAATTTGCCAAGCCCCATATAAAGAGATTTCAAAAATATTAAAACCTCATAAGATCAACAAAATTCATGACCCACATTGGTGGAAGACAGTACATATTAAAACAGACCATCGGTCTGTTGGTACTAGGAACTTTCTAAATTTAGTATATTATTGCAATTTGTGCAGGGTAGAAGGTGATAAAATATCATCAAAATCCCAGAATTTAAAAGAAATTAGTAGATGATGTGTCTGAATTCACTGAGATCAAAAAAGTACACAGAAACAGAAGTATTGATTTTAAAATAAATATAAATTATATATATATTCTTAATAAATATTTGAGTAGGTAATATATATAATATTTAATCTATATTATATAGATATATAAAATCTATTCATATATATATAATGTACTTATTTTACTTAACATTATATTTATTTTTACATAGTATTATATTTATATACTAATTTATATTATTTATATTAATAATGCTGTTTATGTATGATTATAGTTAATATATGTATATAATATATTTTAAATTATTAATATAAATATTATCAACATAATATATAGGTAGGTATCATATAGTATAGATTATGCATTTCACATATAATTATAGATCCCATTATTGTATATATATAATATATATATACAGACACATATCTATATAAAATCTCCAAATACTTTTCCATACAGCTCACAGCTAAGTAAAATGTTATCAATAAGCTATTTTAAGATCAGATATGAAGTTACAAATTAAGTCAAGATTCAAGTCAAAGATTTTGGTAGACAAAAATATCTCTGATTTAATTTTTATTGTTTAGTTTTTGTCTTGTTTTGTTTTACACATCTTAGATATGATACTGCATTTACTCTTGCCTCTTGAATTTTAAGTGAATTGTTTAAACTCAAGATTTGAAATACACTGGAAGTGTCAAAAAGACAGAAGAATTGAGACAGGGCAGAGCGGACACCTGGGGACCCTTTGCTGCAGTGCTTGCACCTGGACAAAAATACAAAGAAACTATAAGGGACTAAAACTAACTGTGCACATATGCAGTTGGAGCAAGTTATGGACAACAAGATACAGAAAGACCAAAAAACCCAACTTCTACTTCTGAAGAGCCAGGAGCAAAAGCAGGTCATCAGGAACAAAAGCAGGGTACTGTGCATGTCTCCTGCACTCAACACAACCAAAGCCACCCCTCCAGCCAGACCCCTGGACCCACTCCTACCACCACCCCACATAAGGAACCAGCCCTAACCCCCTCAGGAAGTGAGCAAGGGAAACTGTTTCGTGTTTTTGTTCCTCCCTGCTGCAGCAGGGGTCCCAATAAAGCCTTGACTGAATTTCTTGTCTGGTCTTTTATCAATTTCCATTGATTAAGGAGGCCAAGAACCCTGGTCAGTAACAGAATGATTTAATGATCATTAATTTTAGAATATATGTAAGTAATATAAGCATAAAATATTGCAATTTTCCCATAAGTTTTGTTTTAGGTACATCCCACTAATATTGACCTGTTGTATTTTCATTTTTAGTCAATTCAAAATATTTCTAATTTTTCTTATGATATCTTTTTTAACCCACTGTTAATAAGATATCTGTTCTTTAATTGGCAAGTAGGGATTTCCTAAGTGCCTTTCTGCTATTGTATTTATAATTAATTTTTGTTGATTCTTTTACTTTTATTGAGATTTGTCTTAGGACCAGGTACATGGCTTATCTTGGTAGCAATTTCAATAGCTCTTGTAAAGAATGTGTATTCTGCCATTTTTCACTGGAGTGTTCAATAAATGCCAGTTTGGTCAACAGTGTTATTCAAATCTTCCATATTCTTACTGGTTGTATGTCTACTTTTTCTAATGGTGGCAGGGAGAGGAATGTTGAAATCTCCAAATATAGTTGTTACTTTGTTTTTCCTTAAAGGTCATTTAATTTTTGTTCCACCTGGTAACTTAGAATGGTTAGGTCTACTTGAAAATTTATCCCTTTACCATTAATATATGTCACTCTTTATCCTTGGTATTATTGGTATTTTATTTTTTTATTTTATCCTTCATATTATTTCTTGCTCTGAAATTTACTTTTTTAGTATTAATGTAACAACAAGTTTTGTGTGTGTGTGATAAGAGCATCCATCTGTTTCCACTCTAATATTTAACCTATTCATTTTTATGTTTAAGTGGTTGTTTATAGACAGCCGGTAGTGCATTCTGCTCTATCCATACTGATAATCTCTGGCTTTTGATAGGAGTGCTTGAACAATTTAAATAGGATAGGATCAGAATTACAACTGCCATCTTGATATTTTTCCTGTTTTGTTCTCCCATTCTTCACACTCCTTTTGAATTAGTTGAATGAAAATTTAGTATGCCCTTTAATTTTTAATTTTGGTTTGGCTCTTCGTCTTTGTTTTATTTTTAGTGACTGTTCTAAGGTTTACAATACTCATGTTAAATTTCTCAGTCTACCTTCAAATATTATACTGCTTCACACATAATCTAAAACTCTAACAGAAGTATATTTCAATTATTCTTCCTTTTGCGCTATTGTTGCCACACATTTTTTTTTTCTAAATACATTATAAACTGCTCAATATATTATTTTTTCTTTAAATGGTCAATTATCCTAAATTAAAATTAGAAAAGGATTAAAAATATTTTCTATATCCCCTCATATTTATCATTTGTTGACTTCATTCTATATGATACTATTCCCCTTCTTACTGTAGAACTTGTTTAACATTTCCTCTTATACAAGTTGGGAGGAACTCTCAACTTTTAGTTGTTGATGTTAGTCAATTAAAAAGTCGTTATTTTACCTGTATTTTTTTTAATTAATACGTCTTATTTTTAGAGTAGTTTTAGGTTTACAGAAAACCTGATGAGAAGGACATTTCCCCAGATTCTCCCTCTCTCTCCACCATCCCTGTTATTAACATCTCACATTAGTGTGGTGCATTTGTTACAAATGATGAGCTACTGATACATTACTGTTAACTAAAGCCCATAATTTACATTAAGGATCAAAAGGATCAATCTTTGGGTTGTACATTTTTGTGGGTTTTGACAAATGCATCAAATTCTGGCTCCATCATTACAGATCATACAAACTAGTTTCACTGTCCTAAAAATCCCTTTTGCTCCCTTTCTCTTTCCCCTTCAACTTAATGGAAACCACTGATCTTTTCAGTCTACAAAGTTTCACCTTTTCAGAACATCATATCCTTTGGAAATTATTAATAAAATTCTATAACTCTTGTGTGCCAGTTTTTTATGGGCATAGGTCTTCTCATTTGGGCAAACATTTGGAGCATGATTTCCAGATTGTATGGCAAGACTTTGTTTAGCTTTTGTAAGTATTAATTACTTCCAATCTGTCTTCCAAAACGGCTGTGCATTTTGCATCCCACCAGGAACGATTGAGAACTACTCTTGCTCCACAGCCTTGTCAGAATTTGGTGTTGGCAATGTTTTGGAATCTAGCCATTTTAATAGATGTTACTTGTATCTTCCTTTTCTTTTTTAAATTTTCAAATCCCTAATGACATATGATGTTGAGCATCCTTTCCTATCCTTATCTGCAATTTGTATATCTTTTGTTAGATGTCTGTTTAGATATTTGCCCTCTTTGTGTTTTGCAAATATTTTCTCCCAGCCCTTGTCTTTTCATTCTCTTATTTGACTTCATTTTTGAAAGACGTTTTCACTGGATATCAGATTAGTAGATGTTCACACCACTACCATCCCAGTATTAAAAAATGCCATTAAATTATCTTCTGGCTGCATAGTTTCTGATCAGTTTTGATAAAATCTATGCCATCCCACTTGAGAATTTACTCTACTCAGTGCCATTTCATTTCTTGGGATTCTAATGTGGTAAACTGTTAACTACATCCCTTATGTTTTTCATGCTCTTTCCTCCATCTTTACTTTTTCTCTATCATGATATTTTCTTAATTTTCCTTTCTTTTATCATTATGTGCATTAATCTTAATGTTTTTCTTCTGACTGATTTTACATTTTACACTTGTTTTTCGAATATGCTGCCATCCACTGTTGCTTAATAGCTGCTTCATCATTGTACTTTTCAGTTCTAGAAATTTAATTTATTTTTTAGTATATAATATTCAAATATTAGCTAAAGTTCTCAATCTTGTCTTTTATTTACTTGACTATAATAAAAATTATTATTTAAAAGTAATTTTTACTAAATTTGGTCTATCGATCTTATGTGGGTTCATTTCTGGGTGGCTGTCCTTTGTATTTGTTTCTTATCATGTTATGTTTTCTCCCCCTTTGCCTGGATATTTTTCTGTAGCATGCCATATATTTATTATAAATTATTTTAAATAAAATTTGACACCAAATTGATGCTATTTTCCTACGAATAGGATTTATATTTGCTTTGTACAGGAGGCTAAGTCTGGCAATCAGTGTTCCTCTCCAACTAATCAAGGAGTGAGATATTTCAAAGCTAATTTTTATGCCCCTGCAAAAGCTGGCCTATTTACTGCTTACCCTTATTTATAATCGAGCTAATTTGGTACAGTGTAAAGTTTGAAGCAATTATTTGTGCCTCTCTTCCACCACAGGCCTTGTGATTCAGTCCTCCCCTGTCCACCCCCTTCCCTACCTATAATTATGTTTAAAATTCTTCTCAGGTTGCCTGGCATCTCAGACCAAACATGTTAAGTAATTCAAGAAAAAAATTAGCCCTCAGTTCTGATCTCCTCTCTCCAGGAGTCCTTCTACTCTGGGACATGGAATTCTTCTCTGCTGATGGTAGCTCTCTGATATCTTCAAATACATCTTTTTATAAAGTATCCATATTTTCATTTTTTTTCTGAGCAAGATGATTATTCCAAATTGTCTAATGTCCCGTTTTAGACAAAACACTTAACGAATATTTTTTTTAATGAAAGGTGTTCACAAGTACTTCACAAAAGTAAGTATCCAAATGACCAGTGAAAAATGTTCAACCTGATTAGCCATAAGGGAAAATGAAATTAACATCACTATGAGATATTGCTTCTTATGCATTATAAAGGCTAATATTTAAAAAGTGTGATATTAATACTAAGTGTTGGCAAGATTGTAGATCAACTGTATCTTTTGTATATTGCTGGTGGAAAAGAAAATGGTAAAAAGGCACTTTCTACAAATGTTTGGCATTATGTACCCAAATAGAATGACAGTGTGTGATACACACACACCCTAATATACAAGTTACCTCTCATTGGAAATGATCCAGATATCCATTTTTCTAATTATCTATTGCTGCAATAAAAAACAACAGCAACAACAACAACAAAAATACTGCAAAACTGAATTACTTAAACAAAATTTTGTGGGTGGAGTCTAGTACGGGATCAAATAGGCACTTTTTGTGTTCTATATGCTGTCCACTGAGAACTGTGAAATATTCAGCTGGTTGAAGGGCCATTCTAAAAAGTTTGAGATGACTTCATTCCCATGGTAGTTAGTGGGCATGTCTGAAAGGCTGGGTCAGCTGGGACTGCTGACCTGTGTGCCTGCACATGACCTCTGTGTCATAGTGGTCACATCACAGTGTACTCAGGACACTCAGAGAGAGCATCCCAAAGGACAAGAAATCAATTTATCTTCACATCTGAGACCAAAATTGGCCCAGGTTTACACTCTTATATTCTATTGGTCAAAAAGCCACAGAGACCACAAGATTCAAAGAGAAGGAAAACTGATTCTACCTCTCCCTAAGAGGAGTGTCAAAAGTATGCATACTTCTGTTCTACAAAAGACACTATTAAGAGAATGAAAAGACAAGCAAGCCACAGACTGGGAGGAACTAAATTTTTGCAAAACACATATCTGATAGAAGACTGGTATCCAAAATATACCCAGAACTCTTAAAACTCAACAATAAGAAAACAAACAACCCAACTAAAGAGTTGGTAAAAGATCTTATCAGAAAGCTCACCAAAGAAGATATACTAATGGAGATTTCATCCCATGTTATGAAGAAAGAGCAAATTAAAGAACAATGGGCTATCACTATATGTCTATTAGATAACTGATGAGGATATGGAGCACAGGACCTCACACTCATTCCTGGGGAGAATGCAAAATGATAAAGTCCCTTTTGAAAACAGATTGGCAGTTTCTTACAAAGATAGAAATAGACTTACCAGATCATTCAGCAGTCATGCTTCTAGGTATTTATTTATATGAGTTGAAAACTTAATATGCACAAAAAACCTGCACACAAATGTTCATTCAAATTGGACAAAACTGAGAAACAACCAAGATATCCTTCAGTTGGTGAATGGATAAATAAACTGATACATAGGAAAAATGGAATGCTATTCAGTGATAAAAAGAAGTATCAAACAGTGAGAAGACATAGAGAAATTTAAATGTGTATTACTAAGGGTAAGAAGCCAACCTAAAAACGGATACATACTTTGTTATTCCAACTATATGTCATTCTCTAGAAGCAAAACTGTATAGACAAAATAATGATTAGAATTTGTGGAAGGGGAGGGAGGGATAAATATGTGTAGTGTGGGGATATTTTAGGGCAGTGCATTTATTCAATATGATTCTGTAATGGTGGATATATGACATTGTGTATGCCTTTGTCAAGACCCATAGACTGTCCAACACAAAGAGTGAACTCTAATGGAAACCATGCAATTGAGTTAATAATACTGCATTATTATTGGTTCATTAATTGTAGTAAATGTATCACACTAATATGAATTATTAATAAGAGAAGCTGAGGACAAGGTAACAGGTATATGGGAATTCTCTGTACTTTCTGCTCTAATTTTTCCTAAATCTAAAACTTCTCAAAGAGTTTATTAATTAAAAAAAATATGGAATCATCTTTATCATGACCATTATCAGTAGAACACATAAATAATATATGTAAAAATAACAGCCATGTAAATAAATGAACAGAAGACATGGTCTGAAAGAGAATATATTCTGATTCATATAATAAAAATTTGAAGAAAAAAATTTTACCTTATGAGAAAAGAGGTCAGTTACTACTGGGAAAGAAGATTAGTGATCAGGAAGGTCCAGAGAAGTAATATTATTCTTTTAGTATAGTTCTATTTCCATCTGTCATTTGTGGGAAAATTAATGGGCTCATTAATTAAGTTGTACATATTTGATCAGTGTACTTTTCCATATGTTTGATATATGTAAATAAAATATCTTAAATTATACAAAGCAAAAATAAATAAAACTGCAAGGAGAAATAGACAATAATCTTACAGGAAAATCTGAATATAACTTTCTGAGTGACTAATAGAACAAACAGAAACAAAATCAATAAGAATGTGGAATATTAGCATGATTAAGTAGCATGATTGAATAACTAGATTAACAAAATTGACAAATCTATCAGTGTAGATATAGATAAATATAGGTATTTACACAAGTACTTGGTTCAGAATATGATCTCTGAACATAATGGAATCAAACTTGAAACAACCCAGTATAAGTAAACAACTCAAAATTCCCTTTTTTGTTAGCTAATTAAAAAATATTCTTGATGTTAGAAATAGATTTGAATTGCCTGAGTGGATGTCTAGTTGTAAGGAAAGTAACCTTAACTTTGAGAGTTCAAATACATACATACATCCCTATAGATTATTGAAATATTTCCAATAGCTTTGTATACTTCTGTATGTCACTGATATATGTTTGAAATGAGTAATCATATCACAAGAGATTACAGCTCTTCTGCTATTAACTTTAAATTGTCAATTAAGATAAATACAATTAATGTAAAATCTAGAATAACAGTTCTTTGATTTTTTTCACAAAAGAAGATATCGAAAAGATTGTTCTAAATGTGCCCCAAAACACTTATCTGTGAGTATGAAGGCAGTCCTTTTTTAATGGATAGGTAGATAGATAGATAGATAGATAGATAGATAGATAGATAGATGATAGACAGAATTAAGTTTTCAAGTATAAATATGTCAAGAAGTGTGTACGTAGATGGCAGTGGAGTTAAAGAGGGTCTGATGAAATGACATTGGCATCTTTTTCCTCAGTCTAGAACCCAGGAACAGAAAGTAGTGGGTGCACTAGTACCCAGTGTCTTGGCATCATCTGGAAATTCAAGTTTGAGCCAGGGTGGCACTAAATGCTCGTATTCCTGCACTCCTGTTTTAAGTTGTGAGCAGAGTATAGCCTTGCGGCATTAGAGAGTGGGATTCAAGGCCATCTGTTATTTGGTGTATTGTTATCTGGGAAATCTGGGCATCTGGAAACCTTCAGGGTAAAGCCTGGGGTGGGGGCACTGGTGTGGAGAGCCTTTGAGAAGCAAAGCCTCCCATACTGGAGTGAAGGCAGATTCCCAGTCCCAGCCAACTTCTTATCATCCACCCCTGGATGAGTTTCCATGTTTATTTGCTGGATAATCCTTACTGTTTTTCATCATGTGGACAAGGTGTGAACTACAGGGAATTTTTTTTTTTTTTGGTACTTTGGACATTTATCATTGAAATTCCTTCCTACTCGGAAAGAATATCCCTCACATGAGTCCACTGAGAAGCAGGTACTCACTCTCTATGCTTCCTTTGCATCTGTTTCATGAATATGGGAACCAAATATTGCCTGTTAAAGGCCTTCACCTTGTTTTTTTTGTGTTTGTTTTTTGGCGGTACGTGGGCCTCTCACTGTCGTGGCCTCTCCCGTCGCGGAGCACAGGCTCCGGACGCGCAGGCTCAGCGGCCACGGCTCACGGGCCCAGCCATTCCACGGCGTGTGGGATCTCCCTGGACCGGGGCGCGAACCCGCGTCCCCCATATCGGCAGGAAGACTCCCAACCACTGCGCCACCAGGGAAGCCCTTCACCTTGTTTTTGAATTGGTGCTGGGAGCAGAGGAGAGAATCTCTTCCTTGCTGATGGATGGAGGTGGTTGAGAGAAGATCACTTTTCCATTAAAACAATGATGGAGGCAGAATGGAAGGATGAATATAAGGTGGGGGAAGACTTGACCTCACCCATGGCAGCGTTTCTAGGAGTGTTTTCTGTGGGACAATTTGGTCACATGATTTGTGGCACTGTTTCTGGCTATGTTGCTTCCACATTAGATTGACAAGTTTCCTTGGTGGTTCTTTTCAATAATTCTCTCTTTAAAAGATGCAAACACCATTTTTATTGCTGCATCTGTGGATGACACTTCTCTACCAGACATCATTCAAATTCTTTATTAAATATTATCTTTTCTTAATTATGCCCCTTTTGCTAAAAACATGAACATTCTATGTTTCTTACCCACTGCTTTGCATATTCCTTGAATATTATTTTCATGCCCCCAATCTCTAATTAGGTTTTCAATGTTTTACAAATGGAGTCTGTATGTTCTTGACTTATATGAAGCTCAAAATAATTACATAGTTACTAGTATTTCCCTGGCACATAATAAACTTTTATTGAAAAGTGACAGAATTGCACATAGAGTTGATAATATATAAAATGATTTTCTGAGATCACATAGTACAACATGCCAGAACTAGAATTTTGGTTACAGATTCCAAGCTCCTAATTTTTATATATACCACCAGCATTCTATTTTGACAGTAATAATATTATTATGGGTAAAATCCTACTTATTTTCCAATGTTCAGTTAATTTCCAGAGCAATATAGAAAGAGCTCCTAAAGCACTCCAATGTTTTAGAAATAAAGTATCTATAATTAGCCATACAGAAAATTGTGGACTGAATATATACATTGTGATTATTTTATTCTGTGCAAGACAAATGAAGTCATACATTACAATGAACTTTGGATATTATGGGGTGTGTGTGAGTATGTGTGTGTGTGTGTGTGTGTGTGTGTGTGTGTTTATAAAAGCATACCAGGCTATTGAAAGTTTCATATTATTATGCCTTCCAGGAGACAGTATGTCAACTTTTGAACCTAATTAGCAAAAAGCTATTGCTTTTTTGCATTTTTATTAAGGCAAAGCAAATCTAATTTAAAATAATTCAACTTACTGTAGAAATGCTATAAATTGCTGAAGAGTTGCTGGCCATGGCCTGTCAGAGAAAATATGTTGTACAAATCTTAGATGAAAATTAGTGCTTATAATCTTATACCACACTGGAGAAAAGCTTACATTTATAAAATTATTTCAAAGTCATGAATAAAGCAAATATACTCAACAGAGAACTGAGAGACCCCCAACCATTTGTTTCCCTCTTGTATAGTGGGGCACCTGAATTGAGTCCCATAATCTGTAAATCTCTCAATGGCATGGGTGCTATATTTTAAGAATTTCATAGCACTGGATTGCCAAGCTCTCTTTTCACAGTCATTTTGAGGAGATGATTTGCAGAAAATCAAAAAGCATAAACTAAGGGAGACCCACATCCTTGGTAGGATACATTTTAGCTGAGTGGGATATCCCAACAACTGCATTTCATGGTCTGATTGGTGAGCAGAGAGAATGTATCCTGACCCAGTGTCAACTCACAATCACTCCCTCTCATCCACTGCATAGGTTCAGGCCGTCAAATAGAGGAGTTGGGGGCAGGGGTGGGGTGGGGCAGCAGCCAGAGCCAAGCTAATATCTTAACCTCCAGCTCTATCATTTAGGAAATTTGACCACCCTACAGGTGTTATCTGAACATGGCCATGGGAAATCACTGAAGTGACTTGGCTAAAGCAAGGATCTGGACAAATGTCTTCTTATTGATAGCATATTAATATAAAGAGATAAAAACTGACTTAGGTGGTATGAACAACAATAGTGCACAGCATAGAAAAGAAGACAGTTACCTCAGTACTTAAATTAAGAGTGCATCTATGAAAATAACTTAACAATGGATTGTTAAAAAATTTCAGCAAACTCTTTGATTGCTTCTGTAAAAATGCAAGGAAGCAAAGTCTTTTCAAACCAGTATCAAAATGTAATAGGAAAATAGCTAAAGATGAGAAGAAATGTGGTACATGAAAGGAAACCAGATGAAATGCAGACACTTACCCAAGATAAAAATTTAAAGAAACAAAACTGGATGGGCAAAAAGAGTGATAAGGAAAAGAATCTTCTAATAATAAAGAGGTAAAAAGATGAATTAATAATGTGAAACCTCAGAAGTGGTTGAGTACCAACTTGAAAATTCCAATAAGAATACAGAAAGGAAGTATAACTAAATTAAAAGTATGAGATAAAGGTGTGCAAATATTAGACTTGTATGTATTTCAGGAGAGAAACCCTGAAGAAATAGAATGGAAACATAAGAAATAATCTGATTGAACTTAAGTATACAGAACTAAATAACATTTAAAATTTCTTAGAGATTTTATTAATTTACCTGAAATTTTGATTTCTTATTTAACACAATTATTAGGAAAGTATCATCTAATAATAGTATTTTCAATTTTATTTCATTACAAATATTTGACCTGGACAAATTCATTTCTAAATTATGTATAGAATTTATATAATATTTATACGAGATTATACATATATATAATCTTCACATGTATTAATTTCTATTATTAAATTAAACATGAATTTTTGCATGCCTGGAATAAAATAAAGCTAACTTGATTGGGATATATTATTCATTCTACAAGTCTATATACTTGAATAATTTCTGTAGAATTATTTTATCTATGTTTATCTATCTCTATATTGGCCTACAAATTTCCTTTTATATAATGATGTTAGACTATTGGAGAATATTAAACCTTTAAATTCATTCACTCCTATTCTTCTTTCTGTGCTCTAAATAGAACATATTTCTATTACGGATGATGGATGGATGGATAAATGGATGGATAGATAGATAGAGGTAGAAATCATCATTCTTATGTTCTTCTACAGTCAGTATTTATTTAGATTTTCACATTCATTGTGCTTCCAATTCTCATTCCTTCATGCACCTCTGAGATTCCATCTGGGATTGTTTTCTTCTGTCTGAAAAACACACTTTAGAAACAGAAGGTTAAAAATGACACTTCTTACAAAATCAAAATCCCTAAGAGAAATTTCCATGAAAGAAGCACAGAAGAAATTTCCATGAAAGAAGTACTCATAGAAAACTCATTTTAATGAATTATGCATAGCCTTGTAGTGTTTATATTTTTATATCTATATTCAAAATGAGAGTATAATGCTGATCAAACACAGTGACTGTATGTTTTGCTTTCTCTACTCAGTATGTAGTGTGCAGATGTAATAAGCTGTTTATTAACATTACATCTCTGTATTTCCTGGCTCTTACTAAGCTTTATAAAGTTATCTCAAATATAGAATTTTTATACTTATAATACACCTATATGATACCCTCATTAGCATCCCTGTCTTAAATTGGAGGAAATTGAGCCTCTGCAAGGCAAAGTAAATTAAGATAGAGAACTCAGCATTAAAGTCTATATAACTCAAAAGCCTGATCTCTTTCCATTTCTTTTCTGCCTTTTATGTGTTATATGTTCAATAAAGTCTTTAAATTGAATTTAAACCGAGAAATAGTGTTTTGTTGAACAATAAATATGATGTAGGATACTCTTCCTACCTTTCAGTTATGACACATTTTGTGGAAAAAGGAAATTCTTTCATTGTTCTAGAAACTTCAAATAATGAAAATGGCACTTTCCTTGTTAACTGGAAATTGAAGCGAATCGAGTTGGATTGCATGAGATATAGAAAGCAAGTGGAAAAAGAATTGAACATAATTTTCCCATTGTGTTACCTACTATTTAACATTTTACTAAATATTTTTCCTTAATGGACTATCTTAATCCATATCGAACAAACAAACATGTGTGTCTCATATATTTAAGAAGGGCCCACTATAACATAAACACTTCCTAAAACACCTCTTTTGAATGCATGAGCTGAGTCCTGCTGGGAATGAAGTCCCCTCTATAAGGGTTAACTGATAGCTAGTCATTACATGCTCTATGAACTTGAGTGAAAGCTATCTATAGGCACACATGGAATGATGGAAAATGTGACAATCTATGATAAATGCTAAGTCAATAACCTTCAGAGATGAAGATTACTTCCTTCTCCCTTCATTTCCTCATATGTGAAGACTTAATCTCTTCATATCTCTTTGCTCCTCATCCAAAGTTGTGAGGTACCAAAAGTCATGTAAAGCAATTACGTAATGTAATAAAAAGCACATTTTTGTTTAATGTAGATCCAAGCTAACTGGCATTTCTACAGTCCATACATTTCCTTTGACAATATGTTCATGTTGAATTGGAAGTCATTGATAATATTTCTAAAGGCTATTTCTAAAGGATCCATTTTTGGACCAAGTAACTCATGAAAACAACTTGTCCATGCTGAGCAAGTTCAGTATGCCAGAAAACAGTAAACTTGCATAACACGTTGCTGTCTTATAAACTGGCTTTGAAAATAATAGAGCTGGTCTGCATTCTTAAGTGTTGTAAATAGTAGCAGATGTAGCCTACGATCACATCTTATTTTCCTTTAATCTGTCATATCATAATACATGACATGTTGCAATTAATCTTAACTCATTCCAGTTAACACCCAGACTATCTTATCATTACTGATAGAGTCACTCTTCTCTTGTCCTGAAATTTGCAGTGATTTTTGTAAATTTAATTGACCATTTTTATATTACCAATTAATTCAATTTCACTGAATTTAACCCATGCTTCAAATTTATTAAAATATTGATAACGAGACAATTAATTTGTCTCCATTTCATTTAGAGTAGAAGCCAAAATCCTACTGTGGTCTATACACCCTCTATAATCTGAGCCCCAGGTTAACTCTACAATCTCTTCCTTCATAACTCCACCCTTGATCTTCCTGGTGGTTCTGACCCCCTTGCAGCTTCCTGACCACGTGGATGCAATCAATCCCTTAGGTCTTATGTTCTAGCTAATTTCTCGCCCTGGAATGACATCCTATTGACCAGCTCCCTCACCTTCCTCAAGTCTGTACTCAAGTCTCACATTCCCAGTGGGACCTATTCTGTACACCTTATTCAACATTGCACACTGCCTCTCTTATTCAACACTCGAGCAGCTCTTACCCTCCTCTGCATTTCCTTTCTATTTTAACAGCTTCGCTGAGATACAGACACATATCACACAGTGCATACATTTGAAGTGTACAAGTCAATGGTTTTTAGCATAGTCACAGATAAGTGCAACCATCATTAGTCAATTTCAGAACATTTTCATTACCTCTACAAGAAACCCCAACACATTGGCTATCAACAATTTATGTACCCATCCTCCACCCATACCCCACAATCACAATCCACTTTCTAGCTCTATAGATTTCCTTATTCTGGACATTTCCATACACATGAAATCATGTAATATGTGGTATCTCATGTGTGGTTTCTTTCAGCTAACCTAATGTTTTCAAAGTTCATCCATAATAAATGAATCCATATGTTCTCATTCAAACAAATGTTTCAAGGTTGTACCTGGTATCAGTACTTCATTTCTTTTATGGTTCAATAATAGTCCATTGTGTGTATATAACACATTTGTTTATCCATTCATCTCTTGATTGACATTAGGGTTGTATCCATCTACTTGTTATTGTGAATATTACTGCTATGAACATTTGTGTACAACTCTGTTTGAATGCATGTTTTCAATACTTTTGGGCATATACCTACAAGTGGATTACTGGATCATATAGCAATTCTATATTTAACATATTAAAGAACCACTAAACTCTTTTCCACAGTTTTTGATTTTAGCCATCCCAGTGGGTATTGTGATTTTGAGTTGCAGTTCCCTGATGACTAATAATGTTGAGTATCTCTTCATGGGCTTATTGAATATTGTTATATCTAACTGAGCCAAATGTTTTTTTTATCCTTTGCTGAATTTTAACTGGGATTTGTTTTTCTGTTATTGAGTTATGAGTCCTTTTTATATTTAGGATATATATACAGATATACAATGTGTACAATAAATATACAATATATTTTTTTCTCCCATTTTGTGAGACATCTTTTCATTTGCTTGATGGTTTCCTTTTGAAGCACAGATGTCTTTAAGAAACCTGAGATATCTAATTTTCATTTTGTTTTTCATGTTTTTGGTGTCATACATAAGAATTTATTGACAAATCTGAAGTCATGAAGACCTGGACCTGGAATTTTCTTTGTGGAAAGTTTTTTTAATTGATAATTTGATCTTTTTACTTGGTATAGGATTTTTCATATTGTCTACATTGTTGAATCAGCTTTGGTAGCTTTTGTCTTTCTAGAATTTAACCCTTTCATCTCAGTTATCTAATTTATTGGCATACAATTGTCCATAGATTTTCTTTATAATTATTATTTATTTTTGTGTTTTTTTGTGTTTTTTTTTTTACGGTACACAGGTCTCTCACTGTTGTGGCCTCTCCCATTGCAGAGCACAGGCTCCAGACACGCAGGATCAGTGGCCATGGCTCACGGGCGCAGTTGCTCCGCGACATGTGGGATCTTCCCGGACCGGGACACGAACCCGCGTCCCCTGCATCGGCAGGTGGACTCTCAACCACTGCGCCACCAGGGAAGCCCTATAATTATTTTTATTTCTGTAAGGTCAGAAGCAATTTTCCTCTTTTAAATGCTGATTATGGTAATTTGACTTCTCTCTCTGATCAATCTAGCATAAAGTTTTGTCAGTTTTCTTGCTCTTTTCAAGAAAACTATCTTTTGTTGTCTCTGATATTCTATATTATATTAGATATATAATTTAATTTCATTAATTTCTGCTGTAATATTTATTATTTTCTTCCTTCTGCTTGTTTTAGGTTTAGTTTGTTTCTATGTTTCCAGTGTCTTAATGGCAAAGGTCAGTATCTCACAGTCTGTGGCTTCTCTTTTCATTTCCTTAACAGTGCAAAAATGTAGTTTTTTTTCTTAATATAGACACTTAGAACAATAAGTTTCCCTCTAAGCACTTCCTTATCTGCATCCCTGTTTTGGTATATTATATCTTCTTTTTCAATAATCTAAAGGTATTTTCTGATTTTCATTTTTATTTCTTCTTTGGTCTATTGGTTTGGGGAGTGTTGTATAATTTGTAAATTTCTCAAATGACTTTTTTTTTTCTTATTGATTTGTACTTGTTTCCATTGTTCACATATTAGAAAAATTCAGACATCATGATGTTTTTGAAACTCTGTGAATGATAACTGAAATCTCATTCAATGGCTATGGAGTGTCTTCCAATTTATTATGCAAATGCCTCAGTTTCTTAACTTTTAAATTACAAGTTAATTGTAGGCTCACTTGGAGTTGTAAAAAAGACACAGATAGATGCCATATATTCTATGTCTAGTTTCCCACAATAGTAATACTTGCATAACTGTAATATATCACGAGTTGGAAATAGATATTGATGCAATCGATCCATTTTTTCAACTCATCCATTATAAATGCAGTCATTTTTATGGGTGTTTGTTTAGCTTTTTGCAATTTAATCACATGTCTAGATCTTAAAAAAATAAAGTTAAATGGTATGTATTCTTTTTCTTTTCCCTCCTTTTTTAAAGTATTGCTGCTGTACATTATTATAGAAGTTACAGAACTTACAAGTATACAGTAGAATGATTCCCAATATTATGCTTGCCATGATGACTTTTTAATTGAAGTATAGTTGGTTTACAATGTTGTGTTATGTATTTTTCTTACTTAAATTTACCTATATTGTTGTAACTTGAAGTGTTTCCTTAAGATAGCACATTGATGAGTCATGCTATATTTTTTTTTTCAATGTTGTAAGTCTCTGTCTTTTAATTGGGGTATGTTAAACTATTTATGTAATTTGAGGTAATTATGGATACGTCAGCTCTTTCTTAAGTCTTTAATTTTACTTTTTCTGTTTGCTTCCTCTGTATCTTGATTGAACAACTTTTCTGGCCTTCCTGTAGGTTACCTAAACATTTTTAAAAATATTTCACCTTGATTTATTTGTATTACTTAGTGTTATTCAGTATATCAGTTTGAATATTTTCTTTGTGGTTGCTCTCTTCCACTAGATAGGTTAGATAGATAGATAGATAGATAGATAAATAGATAGATAGATAGATAGACAGATGTAGATATATGAAAGACAAAGAGACAAAATGATACATATATATCCATTCACAGTGTAATTGTGTCACTATTTTACCCTTTCAAGTAATGTGTAGAAACTTATTTCCATTTTAGTCCTTTTACCCTGACTACTTTTTAAACATATTTATTTTTATGCACACATTGAACACTACATTAGATGTTATAATTTTTGTTTCAACCATAAATTACATTTTAAGAAACTCATGAGAATAGAGTTTAATATTTTGTCCCTATCCTTGCCCTTTCTGATGTTCGTTTTTTCCTCCTGAAGTTTTAAACTTTCTATTTTCATTTCCATTTTGTTTTAAAATAAATTCCATTAGTTATTAGGTTTGTTGCTGACAAACTTTCTGAATTTTCCTTTGTGCAAATCTTTATTCCCCTTATTCCTGAAGTATATAAAATTTTCAGTTAACAATGGTTTTCTTTTTTGTTGTCTTTTGTTTTTTATTTTTCTAGTGCTTGAAGCAATGCTGTGCTAATTCCTTGGTCTTTCATGCTTTCAGGTGAAAAATCTGTTGTCATTTGAATTCGTGTTTCTTCATATAATAATGTGCCATTTCTCACTAACTTCTTTCAAAATTTTGGTTTGTCTTCAGAAATTTATTTATGATATACCCTGGCATGGATTTATTGGGGTTTATTATTTTGGGGGTCTGCTTACATTCTGGATTCTGTAAGTTTATGTCTTTTATCACATTTGGTACATTTTCACTATTATTTCCTTGAATACCTTTTTTTAGTTCCACTGCCTCTCTGCTGTCTTCTGGGATTCCAATTTACAAGTATTAGATGTTTTTATTGTCCCATAATCCCTGAACTCTATTCATTTGGGGGTTTTTTTGCTCTATTTTGTCTGTTTTCAGTTTGATTAAATGTATTTATCCTCAAATTCACTAACACTTTTATCTGTCTTCTTCATACTACTGATCAACCTAGCAAGCAATTTTTTATTCTGGTTATAATTTTAAGTTCTACAATATCCTTTTGATTCTTCTCATAACTCCCTCTTCATTTCTATTTCATTGCTGTTTTCTTGCTATTTTTTATTTGTTTTAATCATATTCTTCATTTCTCTTTGAAGCATTTTTATGATGGATTTTGAAAATTCTTGTCAGATAATTCTAACATCTGATTTATCTCTTTAATAAAGTATTCACATATTTTATTTTCTTTGCTTATTCATTTTTTAATTTCCCTGGTTCTTGGTATGGTAAGAGACGTTTTACTGGATAATAGATATTCAGATAATATAACATGAGACATTTGCTCCCTAGCAAAGCTCAGAAGGAAAAGCACCTTCCTTTCCAATTAGGTGACACTGGCAGGAAAATTGGAGCACTGTAGTTTGATTCCTTGGAACGTAGGGTGAGTGAAGGACCAGCTCTCTACTCTTCCTTGCTGAAACTGTGAGGGATACTTGCCCCATCTTTAAATATTTTCTCGATTTGTAGAAATAGCTTGTGTAATAAAGAATTTGGCCTTGTCCAAAGAGAGGTCTGGCCTTCATCTCCAGCTTCTGGAAATTAATTTCTAAACCCTTGGCACTTTTCAAGCTAAAACAGTATGTCTGTTATTCATAGTGGAGCCCTTGGACCACATCTGATGTTTTATGCTAACATGGTGATTCATGGCATCAGGCTGACTTTTAAGGGATGGGGGTGGAGATTGAGTTCAACCACAAGGCAATGTGTTAGTCAACCATGCCTATGTAATTAATCCCCCACAAAATCTCTGAAGCTCCAGTGAGCTTCTTAGATTGGTAATAATAATGTATATTGTATATTGCCACACATCAGGGTCAACAGGATAATGCTCTCTGAAGAAAAAGGAAGCCTAATACCTGGAATCCACCTAGACTTGGCTCTATGAGTCTCCTCCTTTACATGGTTATAATTTGGGTCCTGGACCTGTAATAAACTCTACCTGTGGCTCTAACAACTTTCAGTGAGTTCTGTGAATCTTGATAGTGAATTATTGAAACTGAGATTGGCTTGGGAAACCCTCAAACTTGCAGTTGATTTCAGAAGAGGGATCGGTTGTAGATGGTCTTGCCACTTGAACTTTGCTATCGGATTCTAACTCTGCCACTTGGGTTAGAAGTCTTGGGCAGACTTGCCTAGTCTGGAGCACTGTATTCTTAGCTTCCCCATTTGGCTAACTCTGGTACACCTGGTTTCATTAAATCTTTGAAGCCTTCCCGCCAGTTACCATGTTCTTCCACCTAGGAGTCAAAATTGGGAGACTTAGCCAGCTGACTGCAATGTGTGAATATGTGACAAGTGGCCCACGTAGGCTCTTGCTGGCCATCTCACTCATCCTGCTTCCACTAAACCTCAGCAACTTCACCAACCACTGTCAGGCAGGACTGCTGTCTAGCTTGCTATTCAGAGGAGCCTATGAGTAGTAACTAAAATCTAACAAAGATATCTTTTGAAAACCACTCCCTGCTTCCATTTGGTACATTCCCAGCAAACAGACTCATATTTTAACACTGTGCAAGTGGTCCGTATTTGGGACGTTAATGGGTTTTTCTGGTGGAGAGTAATAAAATCAGCCCACAGAAACCAGCACGTCCTCCTTACCATGAATCTCTGGGTTTGCAAATATGAGCAGCCCATGCGAAAGGGATTTATATTTCACAGCAAGACAATCTGAGGGAAGGCTTTGATACTTAGATTATTTTAGTATATAACAAAAATAAAACAGTAAACAATAAAAACACACAAGCACACACATATCATTGATTTTGTTTATAACCATACAAATATTTTAAAAATGAATATCATGCAGTGCCAGAATTTATAAATAATAAAATATTCAAAAGTAAAGTGGATATTTGTAGCATTTCTAATGCTCAGTTCAATAACAATGTATTTCTTTTTATATTTTAGATATGTACATAATATATATTTTACTTGTTCACTAGCACATGTCATCAACCTGCTGACTCATATTGTTATATCAGTTAAAATCAATTAGTAAATTTATATCTATACATACACAAACATACATATATATCTGTGAGTGTGTGTGCATGTGTATGTATATGTAAAATGTGATTGTGTGCCTCTTAACATTTGCCCTTGCCTACCACATTGTAGTATTTCATTTAATATCTTCAGATGATGTGTATATAAAACATTTATCTAATAAATATACAATAGTAGAAAATACCCAGGCATTATTAAACTCACTTTTTGCACATATCTTTGCTTTCTCTAACTTTAAGTGTTTCTTGCAAAATCTGCAATGGTGCCTACATACAAAGTAAACTTCTAGATAAAAAACATTTTTCTCAATCCCTAACCTTTAACCGGGATTCTGAAACTCTTACATGTTGTGAGCATTTTGACTGGAACATTTTCTGAAGATATTGACATTTATTAATGTTATCCAACAATTATTGACTTTAAAAGAAATTAAATACCACATACATTCTGAATCACAAGGGTGCTTTGTGTTCTGATTTAATCAAACCACTCATCACCAATACGTTAATCCCTGAAAGGTCACTTTTCTTTTTGTGAGAAAGCTCCAGTGGATCACTGTGCTTTCCCCACCCCATAACATATACTACTGATTACTCTACAGACAAGTTAATGCCAACAGTAGGGACAATAAGAAAAATGAGTGAATGACCTTAATAAGATAGAGATGGGAAAAGACAATAAATTTATACAACTAGTAGGGCCATCTATCTTGATAACGAGGATTAAATCATTAGATGTTGGCCCAGTTTATAAGCCTATTGTGAAATAGAGTGAATGATTAAAATTTTGTGTTAATGTTTTTTAATAAATGCAAATACCACAATTTTATTAAGATGAACACGTTAATAATTTATCAAGTCAGGTCATCCTAAAGTGAAATAGTGGGTACAAGATAATAAAACAGAAATAAAAATCATAAAAACTTTATAAATAGTTTTCTTGTCCTGTTCTTTATTATCTATTTTATTAATAATCATCCAAATTAAAATATGCAGTATCTTGACAAATGACTACAAAAAGTTAACTAATTTATGATTTATAGTAATAGGTTTTAGAATGCTTACTTATATTCTTTCATTATATAGGCTAACATATAAAGTATCCATAGTATATATATTTTACATGTTCAAAATATCATAATCTATCTGCACTTTTGGATATGATTTTAGGTAAAATTAATTAATAAGTACATTATTTCTTTATTTTCAATTTAAATGATGATATGGTATTTGTTGTTGTTGACAAAACATACATTGATTGCTAATAAAATGCAAATCTTTTGAAGACTTTACAGACACATAAAAATATCATTAAATATTCACTAATTTGTAATGTTTTATATAACAAGGGCACATTTAACTGAAGATTACTTTTAAATTATATCCAAAATGAGACAAAAAATAGCTATTTGTGTAAGTCTTTAATTGAATATCTGAACTATTTAAGAGTTTCCCAGGTACTCAAATTTATTTCAAAGTGCTATAAAATATTTATATAATACTAGTATTTAATCATTACTCTTTATAGACTTGCTATATATTTGTTAATATAGGTGACATCTCAAGTTTCTCTACTCAGTAACTTTGATTACTCATTAATTTTAATTATTATTGTGCTGGAGCAGTGTATATCAATTTCAGTAAAATTTAGTTTAATTAAATTCTGATTCTTCTTTTTAATGAGGAAAACTATGTCCCTTGTTTGAGGGAGTGTTTAAAAAAAAAAAAACCTAATATGAAATTCAATTCCTAGAGCCCAGATATTCTTGGTTCTGCAGTTTTGCTATTTTACATAGCAATGTAATAATAATAATAACAATAATAATAAAAAAGATAGGGGCAGAAACGTAGAATCTTTTAATCCACACTGTTTGTAAAATTTCAATGACCTAAGCCAAAGATAAAATTAAAAATCTATTAGATTTAGTTAATTCCAGAAAACTAGGCTGTGAGAAACTATTTGGTGCTCCCTACCACGCAGCCTCACCAATGGTGACAAAAGCAAACATTAAGCATCACACTTCTCTGCAGATGATCTGGGATCAGTTAATTTGAAAGAGTGCTTTCCAAAACTGAGGTGACACCTGAGAGCAGTGTAATTTACTCCTCTCTCCTAAACTCAATTACTCAATTCGTGTTCTTTTAATTTATAGGAAGAAGGGGAGGTAGTCCTTTAAAACAAATCTCCAGCATGATGGCAGAGTCATGTACAGGAAAAGATGGGAAAACCACTGACATCATTCCCAGCAGCTACTTCTGCTTTTTCCAGGTTCTGCCCTCCCCTAGTGAAATCACCCCTGCTTAAAACACGTCTTTGCTACATTCTGAATCACCACAAACAGGATAAGGATATAGATGTGTTTGTAGCAGATGTTCCAATGGCCTGCCCTGGATCTGCTCACCTGCAGCTGCTGGGGAGAAAATGATTCCCAACACCCTGGTAGCGTCACCTCAACCATGTGCACTTCCAGTTATAGCCAGTAACTCTCTTCAGCAGAAGCAGAGCTTGCTGCTGGGCACGGGGATGGGAGAATGGGTGAGCTGACCTCTTAAGGGAACCTCACAACTAAGGAGGGGTAACTAGCCCAGCCCCCTGCCCTTTGGTGGTACAGTTCCAACTAGATTGAGTCCAGGTCTCTACTACAAGAACTACTCACTAACATATGCGTTATTAGCTTTTCTACCTTCCCTGTTTTATTTTTTTCTCTCTTCCTTGTTCTACTTTCACGATGTCCTCTCTGCTTTTGAGATCACATTCCAAACAAATACATTCATTTCTTTTTTGAACTCCCCGTACAAATATACGACACTTAAAACCATAATCTTCTACCATACCTGCCTTGGATGTTGTAATACACTAAGGCGGTGAATCCATGATGTCAAATTAATTAAGGTAAATAAAAAATGTATATTCAAATTTAAAGTTTTTAAAAACCAAGCCAGTCATTGTTTTCCTTTAACTTAATATGAGTTCTTGAACACCCATGATTATTTCAAATAAAGATTTGCCTCTAGGAAAAATTGTAACATACAGAATAAATTATTAATACAGTTTCCTTAGAAAATACTGCATATATGAAGATTTTTACACATATATCCCTGAATTGAAAAGCTCATCATGGACTCATTTTATAAGCATCTCTTTATATAACACTGTTTTATTTATAACAGAAAACTGAAGGATTGAAGATTAAGCTGACTGTTCTATTTAAAGAATAAAAAATAATTATTTCACAAGGAGCACATGTAAAAGTTGACAAGATATATGCAGATTTTTTAAAAATCCATATATTTTTGAGTCAATTAAAATGTTTTTATAATCTGCCTACAGTTTTTACACCTATCAAATTGTGCTTGAACTAGAAATGAATACCTTAAACAATTTTGAAATTTATTATTCCTCTGAGAAGGATCAAAATAATTATGGTATGGTGAAATATTCTGATTGACACAGTTTGGGACAGGAATAATTCTCCAGAGTTCAACTCCTGCCAAGATAGTTTACAATGACATGAAGACTTTTGGATGTAAAAAAATTATGAAAAAGAAATAGATCACTAAGAAGGAATAATGAATAATGCATAGTTTTTAATTGAAAATGTACTAAAACTAGGGGTCTAAAAAAATTGGATAGGTATGTTGTACACATTTTATGTGTGTATTTTATTCTTAGGTGATTTTTTTGCTTTAGTTTATAAAAGCTTATTTTTTATGACAGATATAGTATATGCTAAATAAAGGGAAATTAGAACATAGAAAATGAACAAAAATATTAGCTTTGTCAACCAAAGACAATAATCACATGATCTATTAACATATAACCTATGTCTTATTTACACAGCATATCTAATATTTATGCTTAGCAGGGTGAGAAAGAGACTACAAAGAAATTAAACTGGGACAAAGAAGCAAAATTAGGAAACTTTTGCAATATACTAGTATCATAGAAAAATTTGGAACTGAGTTAGGTTGGAAAATAAAAGCAGTAAGAAATTAGAGTATTTAAGTAGAGCTAGAAAATTGAATATGCACTCTGATGGGTGAGAAGTTTGTGAATAATTAAAGTAATGCTTTGTGCTTCTGCACAGGCAATGATAATGTTGGTTGAGAACTAAGAATATAGCAAAAGTGTGGGGACAAATTTTTAAATTTGCGTTCTATACATGGAAGTTCACAGAATAAATTTTGTTAACATCAAAGCTTGAAACATAAGTGTGTACAAAACTCCTTAAGTGTATATCTGTGGAGAAGAATGAACTAACAGAAATAGAGGGGCAGAAGTAGCCAAAAAATGCAAAGAAATTTTATATCTAAAAGCCAGTTAGGGTAAGGGAATATGAGATTTTGTGTTTAATCAAAATGTCTCTATCTTTCTAATTCTGATAATATAGTTGACCCTATAGCTGAAACACACACACACACACACACACACACACATACACACACACACACACTTTTAAAAAGCACTGATATTCTCCCAAGAATTTTATTTTATTTTATTTATTATTATAATTTTTTTGGCGGTACGCGGGCCTCTCACTGTTGTGGCCTCTCCCGTTGCGGAGCACAGGCTCCGGAAGCGCAGGCTCAGCAGCCATGGCTCATGGGCCCAGCCGCTCCACGGCATGTGGGAACTTCCCGGACTGGGGCACGAACCCGTGTCCCCTGCATCGGCAGGCGGACTCTCAACCACTGTGCCACCAGGGAAGCCCTCTCCCAAGAATTTTAGACGAAAACTATGCAAATGCAAGGACGCAGAGAAAAATGTCTTACACTGTAACTGGTTTTGCTGTAAGAACTAAATATGCTGAAATGCACAGGCTTGGGTTTATTTAGTGTCTCAGCACAAAGGATAGTAAACAAGCACCAGGCCTTTCCCAAGATAGGGGTCATATAAGATATCTTGCCCCATAAAGCTGATACCCTCAGGGTAATGACGAATCAGAGTAAATCTATTCTATCCCACACAGCCAGAAATTGTGAATAAGTTGATTTGAGACTGAGCAGATTAAAAGAAAAAAACAATCATTAAGAATTAACAGCAGCAATTTTAGCATTGTTTAAATGCTTAGCCCAAATCTACACCACTGGGAAGTCCAAAACACTTACAGGCCAAAAATTATTACAATGTGGTCCCAGACTGTGGTCCCAGATTATGGTCCCAGTTCCTTTAGGAGACTCTCAGAAGCAAATTCAAATATTTTTTGGTCAATCGTCTTCACACTAATCCTTAAAACGCACACAAAAAATTTTCTAAGGAAATTGAGCATTTGCCATTCGAAAATATCTACATACACAAGAAAATAATGCTCCACCATTAAGAAAAAGAGCAAGTAAAGAAGCATAAAAAGATCCACAAAGACTTCAGTTACTAAAAATAGCATTATTAGATTGTAAAGATTGTAAAGTAAGATTAGATTGTAGAGGAAGTCTGCTTTAAAAAGTAAAAGAAAAACATAAATATATCTTTAGGAGAGTAAAAATGACCTAGCAAATTTGAAAAATAACTTGTATAAAAGATAGTATTTTAAGTTAAAAAGTCAATGATGGTTTAGCAGATTAGGCATAGCCAAGGTGAGAATTAATAAATTGCAATGAAGATCAAAATAAATATTTCAGAGCGCATTACAGATAATTTTCAAAGCTGCAAAATGTGGATAAAATCATAAGAGATATAGCGGATGAAGTGAAAAATATAACATGCATTTAATGGATGTTCTAATGGGACCGGAAAAATATGGGAAAGGACAATATTTGAAGAAATTCTGGCTGAAAGTTCTCCAGACTTTTGAAAAACACTAATTCACATATTAAAAAATCCATTCAATTGCAAGCAAGATATATGAAGATAAACCTACATCTAAATATTTCATAGTGAAACTGAAAGTGGCCAGGAAGAAAGAAGATATTTTTATTAGGGGTAGTAAAAAATCAAATTACCTTTAATATATTGAAATTTGACTTTCTAGCTGAAAGAATGGAAGGTAAAAGACACAAATGCCATTCTAGAATTCTCAACTAAGCAAAATACACATCAACCTAGGACCAAATAAAAACATCTGTAGACAAACCAAATGGCTCCAGCAGAAGCTCACTAAAGAAATTTCAAAGAAACTGAAAAAATACACTTCAAAGAGGTGGAAGTTCTGAAATAAAAGAATGAATAAAGATCAAAATTTGTTATAATATATGGATAAATCTTAATAAAAATTATTTTGGTATTAAAACTAAAACATTTAAAATAGATAAGCACTACACTATGTAAGTTTGGAGAAGAATTAATAGAGGTAAAATGTTTAAAGATCCCTTCATTGTCTGAGAAGAAGATAACATTATGTAGGACTTTGGAACTTTGGCAAGTTACACATTGTGTATTTTTCTACTGTATCCATGAAAAAATGTAGGAAAAAAATTAAAGTAATAATTTAAAAACAAGAAGAGAGGAAATAATATGTAGAAATGCGATAAAATAAGACTTAATAGATGCAAGAAAGAGAAAAAAGAAAAAAAAAGCATAAACATTTACTATCAAAGATTATTTTAAATATAGGCAATTAGTTTTCATTAAAATACAAAGATTGACAGAAGAGAGTTTGTGTGTGTGTGTGTTTTTAATCTATCTATGAAGGTCACAAGTGACACAATTAAAATACAGAAAACTTGAAGTTTATGCAATAGAAGACATACTATAGAAATACAATTTTGTAAAAAGCTGATTTTCTTATAGCAATAATAAAACAGACTTAAAGTTGAAAACATTTATTGAAAGAAGGAAGTCTACTCTGTATGAGAAAAGTTTATTAGGAAGATGTGCATTAGTCTGACATATATATGAAGGAAAGTTTCGGAACTGCAATGGGAAAGGGATAAGCCTTCAAATAATTGTAGATGTTTCAAACATGCTTCTTTCAGTAATAGAAGAAAAAATTAAGGCAGCAAGTGCTAAAAGAAGCTATTTAATTAACAAAATTAATGAAGTGTCATATAGAGAACACAAATGGTATGGTGTGATTCATGTTATTTTCATAAGGAATACTTACAAAAATATTTATTTTTCTAGATCATATAGTAAATTGCAATAATTTTCAAAGAAATAAAGTAATACAGAGTATGTTTCCTGAACAAATAGCAATCAGCCAGAAAGCAATAATAAAAAGGAAAACTAGAAAACACAAGTCTAAATAATATGGGTCAAAAGGTTTGATAATAAATATTACAATATATTTTAAGGTGAACAATTAATATATGAAAATTAATATATGAAACAATTAATATATGAAACAAACAATTGCTTAATGAAGCTAAAATATAAAATGAATTAATGAGTGAGAGAGAGAAAACTGGTAAAATAAACACAAAGAATGAAGGAAATAATATAGAATAGGGCAGAAATTAGAGACAAATATATTTAAAAATCCAAAAATTGGTTATTTGAGAAGAATAACAAAACAAACCTGTAGGGAGACTGATGAAGAAAAATAAAGAGACTACGCATCCATTATCTGGAATAGAAACAGAGAGCAACCACAAGCGGCTATACACATTAATGATAATGACTTTCAGTCCTTCCATGATGGAGTAGCATATATTAGAATAACTCTCCCAGAAAACAAAAGTGTTGTAAAACTATGTGTTAGACATTAAGCAATAATAAAGACCTTCCATTCTGGCAGTCATAAAATTACTTATATTAGGCCAACCTTCTTGATGAAATCAACTATAAAACCTGAACAAAGTAAATAAAATGACTGCAGGCAGAGGAGGGTAACCAAGCAAGCAGGACTTGAGGTGCTACATTCTCTTTGTCACACATGTAACATTACATACTCTTCCCACTCAGTTCACCAGTTAATCTTAGATCTGCTGTTAAATATATTCAGTACTACAATCAATTACTTTGCCAAAATTTCCCTACTCACATGTTGCTTGAGGAACTTCTAATAGACCTTTTAGGAAAATCAAATGAGTAGAGAAAACTTCAAATACTTACGTGTTTAAAACTACATTTTTTAGCCCTAGTGCTTGAAATGTAGCTTGCCCTGCAGGTTGTGTTCAAACATAATTCAAGATGCAAGATGTTTATCTGGGATCATTACCTGTGAAAAGAAATAGGGAAGCAGGATAAAAAAGAGGAAGAGGAAGAGGAAGGAATGAGATATAAGCCACAAGTCCTCAGAAAACAGAGCATGATCCTGTCGTGTGAGTATGACTCATCAGGGTTGTCCTAATGCCAGACTCTTTTAACTACCTTGTCAGTCTCTGTGTGTAGGTGGCACCAGGAAAGGTATGACCTTGCACTTTGTGACTGCATTAGATGAAGAAGGTGACAACAGGAAGCGCCTGCTGACTATGCTCTTTACCTGTGCAGAAAGTTTTTCCTTGAAAGAGTATCAAATGGTGCATCTCCATGTATAAGGTAGGTGAATGTAGAGTTTTTGGTTCATGCTTTTCTTCTCATAGATCTTAAGATGTTCCTCCTCACTTATTCTGTATCTCACCAACCTTTGATATGATCAGTCTTTTTAGTTTTAGCTCTTCTAGTCTATGTAGTAATATTTGTGTGCTTTTAATTTTTATTTCTCCAGTGACCAGTTATGTTGAGAATACTTTTCTTGAAAATATTGACCCTTAGTACAACTTTGTAAGGAGTTTATTCAAAATGTTTTCTATTTACATTTGTGTTGTTTATAGTTTTTAATTTTTTGACTTGAAAGTGTTCTTTATATATTCTGGACATGAGTCATTTATCAGATATATGTTTTGCCATATTGTATTCTATTCTGTGTCTGTCTCATTCATTTTCTTAACATTTTCATATGAAGATTCAAATTTTTCATTTGTACAAATATATCATTTTTTTCTTAATTACTTCTGAGATGTGTCTCATGTCGTTTTGTCTATCAGATTGCATGTGTATATTTTGGTCTTAAAGTTTTATCATTTTAGGTTTACATTTTTCGATGATCTATCATAAACTTAAATTTGTTTTTTCTGTATAGGAAGAAATAAAGCTATTTTCTTCTAATTCTTTTTTTTTTTAACATCTTTAATGGAGTATAATTGTTTTACAATGGTGTGTTAGTTTCTGCTTTATAACAAAGTGAATCAGTTATACATATACATATGTTCCCATATCTCTTCCCTCTTGCATCTCCCTCCCTCCCACCCTCCCTATCCCACCCCTCTAGGTAGTCACAAAACACCGAGCTGATCTCCCTGTGCTATGTAGCTGCTTCTCACTAGCTATTTTACATTTGGTAGTGTATATACGTCCATGCCACTCTCTCACTTTGTCACAGCTTACCCTTCCCCCTCCCCATATCCACAAGTGCATTCTTTAATAGGCCTGTGTCTTTATTCCCATCTTACCCCTAGGTTCTTCATGACCTTTTTTTTTTTTGCTTAGATTCCATATATATGTGTTAGCATACAGTATTTGTTTTTCTCTTTCTGACTTACTTCACTCTGTATGACAGACTATGTCCATCAACCTCACTCCAAATAACTCAATTTCGTTTCTTTTTATGGCTGAGCAATATTCCATTGTATATATGTGCCACATCTTCTTTATCCATTCATCTGTTGATGGACACTTAGGTTGCTTCCATGTCCTGGCTATTGTAAATAGAGCTGCAATGAACGTTTTGGTACATAACTCTTTTTGAATTATGGTTTTCTCAGGGTATATGCCCAGTAGTGAGATTGCTGGCTCGTATGGTAATTCTAGTTTTAGTTTTTTAAGGAACCTCCGTACTGTTCTCCATAATGGCTGTATCAATTTGCATTCCCACCAACAGTGCAAGAGGGTTCCCTTTTCTCCACATCCTCTCCAGCATTTATTGTTTCTAGATTTTTTGATGATGGCCATTCTGACTGGTGTGAGATGATATCTCATTGTAGTTTTGATTTGCATTTCTCTAATGATTAATGATGTTGAGCATTCTTTCATGTGTTTGTTGGCAATCTGTATATCTTCTTTGGATAAATGTCTATTTAGTTCTTCTGCCCATTTTTGGATTGGGTTGTTTGTTTTTTTGTTATTGAGCTGCATGAGCTGCTTGTAAATTTTGGAGATTAATCTAATTCTTGAAATCTTTTCTCTCCTAATTGAATTGTGTTTGTTGGTTTTGGACATTAGTTGTTGATATATGTGTGGACTGATCATTTATGTGGACCCTTTAGTCAATTTCATTAGTTTGTTTCTCTAAACTCTCCATACTGATTTGAATAACTTTGGAGTAAATCTTGAATTCAGATCATGTAAGCATTCCTGTTCTTCTATGTAAAAATTATTTTGGCTCTGTTAGGCCCCTTGAATTTCCATTTTAGAATCAGTGTGTGTCTGCTTGTGTTACCCCTCCCCACTGTTCACGAAGTCTAAAGTGTGCTACAGGAAGCAATTTGGGGTGACCTTAGGGCTTACCTTACTTATTTCCTCTCAGTCATCACCGTCTTGGACCACTTACCCTTCAATTTCCTAAAATATGTGTCCCATATTTTTTACCATTTTCTACTTCTTTATAAAGAAATGTCAAACCTGTTACCAGTTAGTCTCTCACAGCAATAATCACACATCACACTGTGTAAAGTCCTTGAATTTATCAATATTTTTTTCCTATGCATACATACTTATGATCAAGTTTAATCTATAAATTAGGCACAGTAAGAAAATGTCTGAATTGCCAGCATCACTACTCTTGTGCCTTGGGGCTGTTATTAAGTAAAACAAGGGTTACTTGAACACAAGCACCCTGTTGCCACAACTGCCTAGCTTATAACCAAAACAGCTAAGGAACTAAAGGGCATAGGATGCTGGACTAAGGGATGAGTCACATCCTAGGCGGGAGGGAATGAGACATGGAGAGATTTCATTATGCTACTCATAAAACTCATAAACGGCATGCAGTTTAAAACTTATGATTTATTTATTTCTGGAATTTTCCATTTAATATTTTTAGCTCACAGTTGACCACAGGTAACTAAAACCACAGAAAGTGAAACCGCAGATAAAGTGGAGGCTACTGTATTTTCTTCCTTCTACTTAATTTGGGTTTGATTATTTTCTTCATTTTCCAGTTTCTGAAGGTGAAAGCTTAGATAATAACACTAAACTTTTTATGTCTAATGAATATATCTAATGCTCTACATGTTTTCCTGAAGTACTGTTTTAATATCATTATGAAAAATATTGAAATAGTGTAGTCCCATTACCATTTACTCCCAAATATTTTTCAATGTCTTTTTTACTTCTTGTATCCTTAGACTATTTACAAAATGTTAATTAATTCCCAAATATTTGGGAAATTTGCTGGCATTATTTTAATGATCATTTACATTTATTAGGATTTGTTTTAGAGCCCAGAATAAGGCCTAAATGGTAAATGTTTTCTGTGTGCTTGAAAAGCTTTGAATTTTATAGTTTTTGCTATTGTGCTTTATAAATGTTCTATACACTAATTTGGATGATTACACTGTTCAAATTTTCTGTAATTTTATATTATATATTTACTCTATTACTGAGTACAGTGTTCAAATCTCCAGCAATAATTGGTATTTCTTTTTCACTTTTTGAACATTTATCTCATTTTCTGTTAATATATTTAGAAAATCTATTATTTGGTATATATGCATTAAAGATGTGTTATATATTATTGAAAAACTACCTGTCTTATTGATGAATTAACTGTTTTAATCATCTACTTTGTTTACATATTTTTTGGAAGTTTAATTTCTCTTATACTGGTATGTCCCTCTATCTTTCTTATGATAAATAATTGCATGTTTTATTTATTTTAAAAAAATTTTGTAACTAATGATTTTCTATAGATTGAATGAACCTCTAGTGGACAGCATAAAAATTAGTCTTCCCAGAAATAAACCCACACATATATGATTAATTAGTTTGCAACAAAGGAGGCAAGGATATACAAAAGGGAAAGAATAGTCTCTTCAATAAATGGTGTTGGGAAAAAAGGGCACCCTCAAGCAAAAGAAAGAAATTGGATCCCTATCTTACATTGTCAGTGCAAAATGGATTAAAGACTTGAACATAATACCTGAAGCCATAAAACTGCTAAGAGAAAATGTAGGTAGTACAACACCAGACTTGGCAATGATTTTTTTGGATATGCCACCAAAAACGAAAGGCAAAAGGCAATGATAAACAAGTGGAACTATATTAAACAGCACGGCAAAGGGAAACATCAACAAAGTGAAAAGGCAACCTATGAAATAGGATAAAATATTTGCAAATGATACATCTAATAAGGGGTTAATATCCAAAATATATCAAGAGATCATACAGCCAACAGCAAAAACTAAGCAGTCTGGGCTTCCCTGGTGGCGCAGTGGTTGAGAGTCCGCCTGCCGATGCAGGGGACACGGGTCCGTGCACCGGTCCAGGAGGATCCCACATGCCGCGGAGCAGCTGGGCCCATGAGCCATGGCCACTGGGCCTGCGTTTCCGGAGCCTGTGCTCCGTGACAGGAGAGGCCACAACAGTGAGAGGCTTTCATACTGCAAAAAACAAAAAACTGAGCAATCTGATTAGAAAATGTGTAGAGGTTCTAAACAGATGTTTTTTCCAAAGAAAACATACAGATGGCTTACAGACAAATGCTGGTGAGGATGTGAAGAAAAGGGAACCCTCCTACACTGTTGGTGGGAATGTAAATTTGTACAGCCACTGTGGAAAACAGTATGGAGAGTTCTCAAAAAAAAAAAAAAAATAGAACTATCATATGACTCAACAAATCCACTCCTGGTTATATATCTGAAAAAAACAAAAGCACTAATTTGAAAATGTATGCACCCGAATGTTCATAGGAGCATTATTTACAATTGCCTAGATATGGAAGCAACTTAAGTGTCCATCAACAGATGGATGGATAAAGATGTGGTATATAAACACAGTGAATACTACTCAGCCATAAAAAAACAAAAAACAGAAAAAAAAAAGAAATTCTTCCATTTGCAATTACATGGATGGACCTAGAGGGTATTATGCTTAGTAAAATAAGTCACACAGAGAAAGACAAATGCTCTATGTTATCACTTACATGTGGAATCTAAAAAATGAGACAATCAAATGAATATAAGAAAACAGAAACAGACTCACAGTACTGAAAGGAAACTAGTGGTTACCAATGGGGAGAGGGAAGGGGGAAAGGCAAGATAAGGTTATGGAATTAAGAAGTCCAAATAAATAAGCTACAAGGATATGTTGTACAGCATAGGTGATATAGCCAACATTTTATAAATTTAAATGGAATATAGTTTATGAAAAGTTTGAATCACTATGCTGTACACCTGAAACTAAAATAATATTGTCAGTCAACAACAGTAAAAATAAAAAAAAACTATATAAGGAACTCATCAAGTAACAAAACAGAACAAAACAAAAAACAAATAAACTGATTAAAAAATAGGCAAATGACCTGAATACACATTTTTCCAAAAAGACATACCAACAGCAACGGGAATATGAAAAGGTGTGCAATATCACTATTCATCAGGGAAATGCAAGTCAAAACTATGTCATAGCACCTCACTCTCATTAGGATATTTATTATAAAAGGACTAGAGATAAGCAATGTTGGGGAGGGTCTGGAGAAAAAGGAATCCTGGACACTACTAGTGAGAATGGAAACTGGTGCAGCTATTATGGAAAAGAGTGTGGCAGTTCCCGCCCAAATTAGAAACAGACTACTGTATGATCCAACAATCCCACTTCTGGGTATATATCCAAAGAAAATGAAATCACTATCTCAAATAACTATCTGCAGTCTTGTGTTCATTACAGCATTATCACAATGGTCAAGTTATAGAATACATCCTAAAAGTCCATCAGTGGATGAATGAATAAAGAAGAAAGATATATGTATATGTGTTATATATATAATATTTGTAGTATAAAAATTATAACAACATAGTTAGAAAATAAAGAGCTAAATTCAAGCCCATATCTACCTAGCCCCCAAGTTAATGACATTCTTTTCCTTATACAGTTAGGAAAACAATGTTTTCATGTTTCCTTTAGTTTTCTAAGCAATTACCATCACATTGAAAACCAGCAAAACAAATAACAACTGTGTGCACACACACACACGCACACACAGACACACACAAGTGTTTTCAAAAAATATTAGAGTATTTCAAACAATTTATTTTCCAAACCTTAATGTTGAATTAATAACCTCAGCTATTTATTTCAAACTGTATATAGAACATTCTTTTATCTTTAATATAAAATATATTATGTGAAATCAGCATAATTTTTATCACTGTAGCTTCTCAATACTTGCAAAGTTTCTATATAATTCTTCAATAAGTCCCTATGTCTAGAAAAGGTTAAAATTTTAATTCAACATCAATGATGAAACACCTACGAAATCAAGACAGTGCAATTCAGTGGAACCTGGCTGGATATTCTGTAAGAGCTGCTATTATTATATGCCTATGCTTTCAGAAAATTGTATCATATTATTTAAAACCAGCCCTTTATAGTCTATTCCTACTTTACTGTTTTAGAATAAAGTATTTTCAAACACTTGAATTCATAAGGAGAATCTTCTCTAAATATCAATGAAATGTCACTTCTTCATGTTGAACAACTCAAAACTGGCTAAAATTATTCTCTTCAAACTTTCTGAAATATTTTTATCTAAATTCTAGAACAATCAATAGGTTTCAACAGCAACTGTGAGAATATTGCAAATGCCAAGGTGGATGAATTTCAAAATTAATTTTATAATCACCTTTTTCATCATAATAAAATTGTGCTAAATCTTAGAAAAATAAATTTTACTGTAGACTCTCATTTTGATCAAGATTCAGTTGAGTTGCACTTTTAAAGTCTGTAATTTACTTTCACATGCAATGCTATACATATATATGCTTATACAGTTAATATATATGCCCATTGTATCAAATATTTGAAAATCTGTTATATCAAAACCACTTTATTATACAAAATACTGATTATTTTATGCATATTTATGGTTCAAATAATTGAAAAATCGTTCCACTTGGTTCTACTTTCTTTTACTGTAGGGATTTATGTGCACATAATATTATGAACTGCATGATGTTTAGGTAAGTTTTCTCTCTTATGATCCCAAGTCCAAAACAAAAAAAAATCTTATTTCTGAAAGGAAAAAAAATCCATATATGTTTATGAAAATCTTATCTTTCAACAGCAAGGATGACAATTAGAATAAAAATAAACAAAAATGTCCTGTTCCCAGCAGTATAAATATGGTGATAACACATCAAAGCATGTGGTTGCATGCAATTTTGTATTGCAAGATGCAGCAAAACCTACCTCTCTTCTCTGCTCTTTCTAGACGATACACTTCCTCATGAATCTGAGTGCAGTCATGGGATAGAGTAGGAGGTTCTACTATTTGTATGCAACTGCTCTTCTTTTTAGCTCTTGAGGTAACTCAGGCAAAAAATATAATTTAAGCATAGAATTTCAAATTACAGTGCTAACTAGTATGTTTTCACCAATTTTGTTTGTCCTAACTTTTCCAACATACAAAAAGTAAAGCAGACTGTAGTGTGATTTTTGACAATAATTTTTCAAAGAGAGACACAAAATGGTGCACCCAGAAATTTAAATTGTTCTACACTTTGAATGCACATACCAAAGAAAGGATCTTTGTTTTTTGCTTGTTGGAATGGAAATAACATCTATATCCATTGAATAGCAATGTATTTCTGGAAATTAATCTTACAGAAACATTATCAGAAATATGGCTAGAAAAAAATACAAAGATCTTCAATGCATCCATGTTGTTATTTCCACAAAACAGACTCAACTATAGGTTCGGTCATGACAATGCTATGCAGTTAATACAGTAAATAATAAGGATTATTACATGGACTGGAAAAGAAAGTTGCCTGTGAACTATATTAAATGTATATTGACATGACTTAAATAAATGTATTTTTCTGACTGAAAAACTAGAGGTTATTATTTAAATTAACCATAAAAAGGTAAAAGTAATAAAATAAATGTCACATTTAATTCCAGATGCCACTATACACAATCACTGTCCTTAAATTGGTATTTCTCTTATTACTTGTTATTTTTCTATTCCCGTATGTGTGTGGATTTCTTTTTTTTATTAATGTTTAGTTGACGTACAATATTATGTTAATTTCATATGTAAAATATAGTGATCCGACAATGAAATACATTGTGAAGTGACAACAATGACAAGTCCAGCAAACCTGTCATCATACAAAATTATTAGAATATTATTAACTATATTCCTGATGCTGCATATTACATCCCGATGACCTATGTATTTTATAAATGGAATTTTGAACCTATTAATGCCTTTCACCCATTTTGCTCATCCCCCAACCCCCTCCCCTTAAGCAACCACCCTTTTATTTTCTGTGTCTGTATATCTGTCTGTTTTGCTTTGTTTGTTCCTATGTTTTGTTTTTTAGACTCCCCATATAAGTGAGATAATATGGTATTTGTTTTTCTCCATCTGACCTACTTTATTTAACATAATACCCTCAAGGTCCATCCATGTCATCACAAGTGGCAAGATGTCATTCATTCTATGTCTAAATAATATTCTATGGTATGTCTTTTATCTATTCTATTCATCTATGTACTCTATCTGTCACATTTTCCTTAACCTCTCATGTGCCTATGGATGCTTACTTTGCTTCCATATCTTGGCTGTTGTAAATGCTGCAAAGAACGTTGGGATGCATATATCTTTTTGAATTAGTCCTTTTGGTTTAGGTAAGTACTCAGAAGTGGAATTGCTGGATCATATAATAGTTCTATTTTTAATTTTTTTGAGGAATCTCCTACTGTTTGCCATGAAGACTGCCTCAAATTTTATTCCCATCAACAGTGCAGAAGGAAATCCATTTTCTCCACATCCTTGTCAACACCTGCTATTTGTTGTCTTTTTGGTAGTAGCCATCCTCACAGGTGTAAGGTTTTGGCAAGGATGTGGAGATTTCCCTGATGATTAGTCATGTTGAGCATCTTTTCATGTGTTTGCTGGCCAGTTGCATGTCTTTTTTGGAAAAATGTCTATTCAGATTCTCTGCCCATTTTTAATCAGATTTTTGGGGGTTTATCTTGAGATCAAGTTGTATAATTTCTTTATATAACTTTCATATAACCCATTATCAGATATATCATTGAAAATACTTTCTCCCATTTATGTACGTTGCCTTTTGGTTGCATTGATGACTCCTTTACTGTGCAAAACTTTTTAGTTTGATGTAGTCACATTTGTTTATTTTTACTTTTACTGCCCTTGCCTGAGGAGACAGTTCCAAAAAATTATTGCTAGGGCAATATCAAAGAGCATACTTACAATGTTTCTTCTGGGAGATTAATGGTTTCAGGTCTCATATTTAAGTCTTTAATCCATTTTGAGTTTATATTTGTATATGGCGTAAGAATATACTTCAGTTTTATTTCTTTTGCATGCAACTGTCCAGTTTCCCCAGCACCATTTATTGAAGAGACTGTCTTTTCCCCATTGTATATTCTTGCCCCCTTTGTGGTAGATTAATTGACTATATAAAAGTGGATTTATTTCTGGGTTTTCTATTCTGTTCCATTGATCTCTGTGTCTGTTTTTGTACCAATACCAAACTCTTTTGTTTACTGTAGCTTTGTAGTATAGTTTGAAAACTGGGGGTAAGATACCTACAGTTTTGTTCTTCCTTCTCAAGATTGTTTTGGCTATGTGGAGTCTTTTGTGTTTATACACCAGTTTTAGAATTATTTGCTTCACTTTTGTGAAAAATACCATTTGTATTTTAATACGTCTTGCACTGAATCTGTAGATTGCTCTGAGTAGTATGGGCATTTTAACAGTATTAATTATTCCAATCCATGAGAACAATCTTTTCACTTATTTGTATCATTTTCCAATTTTTTCATCAATGTCTTATAGTTTTCAGAGTACATGTCTTTTACTCCTTTGGTTAGATGTATTCTTAGGCATTTTATTATTTTTAATGAATTGTAAATGAGATTGTTTTCACAATTTATCTTTCTGAAAGGTTGATTACTTTATAAAATTATACATGTATTTGTATATTAATTTTGTATCCTGCAACTTTACTATGTTTCTTAGTTCTAATAGTTGTTGTTTTTTTTTTTTTCCATGGGGTCTATAGTGTTTTCTCTGTATAGTGTCCTGTTATCTCCAAACAGCAACAGTTTTCATCCATCTTTTCTAATTTGGATTCATTTTATTTCTCTTTCTTGCCTGATTGCTGTGGTCAGGACTCCCAATACTATGTTAAATAAAAGTAATGATAGTAGGCATCCTTGTCTTGTTTCTGATCATAGGGGAAATTCTTTAATCTCTTCACCTTTGAATATAATGTTAGCTGTGGTTTTGTCACATACGACCTTTATTATTTTGAGTTAATATCCCTCTATACCCATTTTGTTGAGAGTTTGTTTTTATTCTTTTTTATAAATGGATGTTGAGTTTTGGCAAATATTTTTGCGTATCAGTTGAGATGATTACATGATTTTTATTTTTCATTTTGTTAACATACTGCATCACACTGATTGATTTGCAAATATTGAATCATGCTTGCATCCCTGAGATAAAACTTGCTTGATCATGATGTATGATTCTTTCAACATATTGTTGAATTTGGCTAATATTGTGTTGAGGAATTTTGCATCTATGTTCAATAGGGATGAAGGCTTGTAAGTTTTCTTTTTTGTAGTGTCTGGTTTTGATATCAGGATAATGTTGGCCTTGTAGTAGAAAGAGTCTGGAAGTATTTCTTCCTCTTCAGATTTTGGAAATTATTAGGGAAGAATATGTATTAATTTTTTTTAAATAAATGTTTGGTAGAATTCACCTGTTTGTTGGGAGTCTTTTGATTACTTATTCAATATCACTATGTCAACTTAAAAAATACACAATGTGAGAGTCATGAGTTAAGTTGTATTTGGGGCAAAATGAGAACTGTAGCCCAGAAAACAGCATTTCAGATAATTCTGAGAAACTGCTCCAAGGAGGTAGGGGGAAGTGTCAGTATATATGTGATTTTGGTGAAGGGGGAGTACATGCCATCAAGCACATATTTTTTTTGAGAAGGTTTCTGCTAGTCACAAGGAGCAGTTGTCACCATGGAGGATTTTAGTGCTTTTCTAGATATGAAGACATATAAAAATTGGACTCATAAAATCATCTCCTGAAAATATCTAACTATCTGAAGACATGTTCTGCCAGTTTTTCGCAGAGCACAGAGTGCCTTATTTCTGCCCTCCGCCCTGAACTCCTTCTATGGGGTGTTGAAAATCAGCAGCTGCAGCAGCACGTGATTTAATCCTTGTAGAGGTAGATGACAAGTGTCAATGGCAACTGCCAATTTGTAGTTGACAACTATTAGTAATTGGTCTGTCAGATTTTCTATCTTCCTGATTCAGTCTTGAAAGATTATGTAAGGTCCAGTCACAACTGTTGTGGGTGCTCTGGTGTGCAGGGTTGACCCCCAGGTTGAGACCCTCTTTGGGGGAATGCTGGCGCTGGCTGATGGTGTCCATCAGGTCTAGCGGGTTGAGGGGCACTGCTTTAGAGGATCTCTGCTGCTGGCTGAGGGTGGCTACCAGGAATGGTGGAGGGGGCAGGGGGCTGGCTGTTGAAACTGAGCAGGACACTATGGGGCTCCTGTGCACAAAAGCATTTTTGTGTCCCCCACTTCTTTGTTACAGGAAATAAGCTTCATTCAGTCTCCATGTCCTTCCCTGAGTTCCAAAGGGCAGGTTCAAACAGTTGCTATTCAGGGAAGGGAGGGGATTCGGAGACAAGGGAGGAGCAGTCAAGAAACAATAGCGCAGCCTTGGGGCAGGGTCCTGGTTGCCCCTCGAGGGATATCCATAACAGTATCTATGAGCTCTTTTGCAGAGGCTGAAACCCCAACCAGGTGGGAGAAGCTAACTGTGTGCTGCCCACAAGCACGTAGATCTCAGATTGGTTGGAACCAGATGGTTGATGATGCTGACTCCCACTTACTTCACCACCAACCAATCAGAAAAATGTCCATGAGCTGATCATGCCCTCTTTGAATTATTCCTATAAAATTCTTCACTACCCACTCCAGTTTGGGACACACAGTTTTGAGGGCATTAACCTGGTGGCTCCCTTTGCCTGGCAAAGGAATAAACCTATTTTTTCTACTTCACCCAAAACTCTGTCTCTGAGGTTTAATTCAGTGTCAGTGTACAGAGGCTGGATTTGGCATCACTGTGTCGGGTCCACAAGTGAACCCAGGATAAGGTGAGCAGTGCTAATAGCTTAGATGGGGAGAGTCATAGATGGTGCTGCCAGTGCCAGACCAGCTAGGTAGAGTGTGAGCCACAAACAAAAAACAAACAAACAAAAACTGACACCCACCAACTCATCCATATGCAAAGAAATTTCCAAAAGATCCCTGCCTCTCGGCCACATAATGTAAAACTAGTCAATAAATCTCCTTCACGTAAGAAAGAGGTGCTTTTCAAGCTGCTGCCTAAGTGCTGGGATTTGGATCAAGTGAGTTTCTCTTCTGTCTTTTAAGAGCAGAGGTTTAATTTCCTACAGCCCTCTGGCTCTCTTGGATATAAATCGCACTGGTTTTCAAAGCCAGATGTTCTGGTGGCTCACCTTCCTGGTGCAGGACTCTCAGGCTGGGGAGTATGATGTGGGGTTTGGAGCCCTTGGTTCTCAGGGGAACCTCTGATGGTTGCGCTATCCCTCCTTATGTGGGTCACAGTGCCAGAGGTGGATGTCCCAGCCAGACCGTGTCTCCATCCCTCCTACTTATCTCAATGTGGCTTTCCTTTTTATCTCTAGTTGTGAAAAATTTTCTCTGCTAGTTGTCAGGTCATTATCAGAAATAGTTTTTCTACATGTAGCTGTAATTTTGGTGTACATGGGAGGCGGTGAGCCCCGATCTTCCTACTCTACCAACTTGTCCCTCATGTGGATTTCACTATCCCCAACATTCTCCTTTGTCTTTAGCTGAAGACGGTATTTAAAGTGAGGGCTTCTGCCATTTGGGGAATTACTTAGTTTTCCTGGGTCTCTTCCGTGTGTACAATGTTATCAAACTTCTGTTTGATTTTCTCCTGTTAATCTGTCTCATGTCAAATTAAATTCTTAGACCAGCCAGAATAACCTAGAAGGATAGAGGAAAATTTCTTCCTCCCCAAATCGTAAATGTACAGTAAGCATGAGAGTATGGTTTTGCCATAAAGAGAGATATATTGATCAATGAAACAGAATACCATGTTCAGAAATAGACTCAGAGAGAGATGGCCAATTGATTTTCAACCAAGGTGCTAAGGGAATGCAATATGAAAAGAACGAATTCTTATCAAGAAGTTCTGCAGAGACAGTTGATATGGGGAAAAAAATGAAGTGTTTTTTAATCATTATCCCATGTACAAATATTTAATCAAAATGAATCATAGACTAAAATTCAAGAGCAAAAACTATTAAACTCAAAGGAAACACAGGAAAAAAAGTTAGTGACATTTGCCTAGACAAATATTTCTTAAAGAAGCCACCAAAATATCATGGAATGTGAGTAACACAACAAAGATAAATTGAACTTTGTCAAAATGGGAACAAATCAACCCTGGAACTGAAGATTGACTGTACTTAAAACAATCAAGATGATGCTGGTCAGACCATTGCATGACCAACTTCAAGATGACTGTCACGGGCTTCCCTGATGGTGCAGTGGTTGAGAGTTCGCCTGCCGATGCAGGGGACACAGGTTCGTGCCCCAGTCCGGGAAGATCCCACATGCCGCGGAGCGGCTGGGCCCATGAGCCATGGCTGCTGAGCCTGCGCATCCAGAGGCTGTGCTCCGCAACGGGAGAGGCCACAACAGTGAGAGGCCCGCGTACCACAAAAAAAAAAAAAAAAAAAAAATTGATGACTGTCACAGCTGATGGTACTGTTTCTGCACGTAGCCCTCTGCCTATAAAAGCAGTGATTTCCCAGTGATTATCAGTAGGGGTAGTAAGCCTTTGGACAGGAATCCACCATCCCCTCCCCCACCCTACCCTCTGTTGCTGGCACCTGAAATAAAGCAGACTCCCTTCCACCAATCTTGCCTCTTTATTGGTTTTTGAGCTGCGAGCAGCCGGACCCCACTTTCAGTAACAGTGCTTCCAGTCAAAAATTTTGCATTTATTTTTTTCTTCTTTTTCATTCAAACCCTACACTCGCCAATATCAAATCTTCTTTTGTTTTTGATAACACATAACTCTTTTAAGTATCTATTCAAACCTAATATGCTGTTTTCCCTTACTGAAAATTCTCACTCAAAGAGAACAATGTTATCTGCTTTGCTCACTGATGTATCCGCAGCAGCCGGCATATGGTAGACAGCCAATAAATGTTTATTGAATTGAGCCCACATGGACTTTAATTGATGATAAGTAAATTAAAATAGTGTTTATATATTAAAAATATAATTATAATGGAGCACAATGCAGAAATGCAATAACATTTTAAAATAAACTATGAGAGTTTAAAGAACATTCCCTTTGTAACATAGTGCTTTATGTAAACATACCCTGTGAGTATTGAGTCCCTTTAATCTGCCCATAGGATAAATAAAGGTAAGTGTGAAAAGTACTAGCCTGACCACACAGCGAAGAGCAAGCATCAAGGAAGCTTAAATAGAATTCCCCCCCCCAAAAAAAAGATCAAATGAACTTATTTATAAAACAGAAGCAGACTCACAGGCTTAGAGAAGGAACTAATGCTTATCAGGGGATTAGAGTAGGGAGAGGGATAGGTTGGCAGTTTGTGGCTGACATGTACACATGGCTATATTTAAAATAGATAACCAACAATGATCTATTATATAGTGACAGGGAACTCTGCTCGGTATTCCATAATAATCTAAACAGGAAAAGAATTTGAAAAAGAATAGAAATATGTAGATGTATAATTGGATAACTTTGCTGTACACCTGAAACTAACACAACACTGTTAATGAATTATACTCCAATATAAAATATTTTTTTAATTAAAAAAAATTAAGGGCCAGTTTGTATGTCCATTCATTCATTCATGAAATACTTATTGAGAATTTACCATGAGCAAGACTTTAGAAAAACAGGATAAACATATCAACTAAATCTCTTCCCACATGATCCCTATGTTCTGATGGAGACAGACACACAAATGTTGATGAGTGCTAAGAAGAAAAGTTCAGTAGAGAAAAAAATTTGGGAGTGGTGAGGTGGGGACACTAGGAAAGGCTCACTGAGAATGCCGCTTGGAAGTAAAGGCTTGACAGTGGTGTGAGAGGACACTTGGAGAAAGCTGAGTGATGCGTATCCCAGGCCCAGGGAAGAGTGAATGGAAGGGCGACAGGGACAGATCTTCCCATAAGTAATTAAAGAATAGCAGAGGGGAGTGTGTCTGAAGGGGGAGGCAGGGAGGAAGATAGACCAGAGACAGATTGCAAAGGGCTCATGGGAGACTGGTCACAAAACTGAGCATTAAGGAGCGATCACTTTTAAGAATGATAGGATTAATAATTATGACTGGAAACAAACAAACAAACTGGGACATACATTCATCCTATTTGCAGGTCACTCTAGGAGTTTTAACACTTACACTGAGTGAAAAGAAAGCCACTGGAGAGGGTTGAGCAGAGGGATGATATGATCTGACTTCCATAATAAAGGAACCACTGATTTCAAGTCAATAACAGAATCAACAGTAGGAAAAGGAGAAGCAGAGGCAGCAGGTAGAGAAAAGCTGCTGCAAGAAGGCGAGGGTCGGTTAGACCAGGGTAGGAGAGATGCAGTGGAAGAGGAAAGCAATTGGGATATATATCTATACATCTCTATCTCTATCTATCTATCTATCATCTATCTATCTAAACAGTTAAGGATATATCCATCAGCAATAAATCGAAGAACTTTTGGTCTGAACTTTGAAAATGATGAAATTATAGAGAGTAATAGGGATTGATATTTATTCTATTGTAGCACCGCTTCTATTGACCCTGAGGAAGATTTTTTTTTTCTCTGTCTCAACTTCAAAGGAGATTATTTTAAACTTATATTATACTGCCACTATTATATAATATTTTAGTTTGTTTCTTACTTTTCTGAGCAAAGAGCCACCAAAGTGAATGTTTCTACTTAATTTTAGCATTCAATTCTTTGTCTACAAATAAGTCATCATCTTGAAATGAGTGCCTGTGTGTCAGAGAAAGTTAAAAGCCAAGTTTGTTTTCATTTACCTGATTAACATAAGGATATTATAAATACACGCCATATATATCAAAGATTTAACCAAGCTTGATATTTCCAGAAATCAGGTTTTGGATGCAGGGCTAACGGCATGAAGGTGTAATATAATCTGTTTCCCTGGATCTGTTCAGAGCATTAGATAGTTCAGAATAAAAGCAGTGACAAAGTGGACAATGATTTTACACTTGCCATTTAACCTTTCCTGGTGATTCAGTGATTAGTCTCACTCACAAACTATAGAAAACAGACATGGGAGGTACAAAATACAACTGGGCTGCACAAATCCTTCCTGCAGGTCCATGGTGGTTTTGAAAGGTTACATGATTTGTCTGAGGTAACTCTCTGCAAGGGAACTCTTGAATACCATGGAGTCCTTGGGGTTGCCCTTCTGCTTTACCCAGGTCTCTCAGCATCTTCAGTTTTTTACATTTTTTTCTCAAAACTAATAAAGCTAGTTGCCTACTCACATTATTTTCCTACTAAAAGTGAGTTTGAAATATTTCCCTATGTCTAAAAATCATAGTTATGTACAAGAAGAGCTCAAGACATGGATAAATTAGATTGTCACTCTTATGGGGGCATTTTAGAAAGAGATGAATATTGTTAAATAATTTCAGTCTCAGGGTTTCATATTCTTTGCTGTATCCTTATATTTCTTGTTTAGTCTTTTCTTATTTGAACGACAGACCGATTGGGAGTTTAATGCTAGTATCTGGCTGCCACTGTTAATCTATTTAAATTTAAATGTTAAAGATATGTTGTAATCATGTTAAACTACTGTGTTGTTTTAGTATGTCACAAGTTTTAGGCAGTGTTTTTTGGCTGGTCAAAAGCAGTGTAGGTTTTCAATTAGTTTTAGAATCTAGTGAGCAGATTGTTATTTACATTTTTAGATTTTCAAGATGAGACGTCATAATCCTTTCTTTCCTTATAAAGTGTATTATTATTGTTCAGTAGTTTTGACCATGTTGATCCACGCGTGAATTTGTGTTCACACAATTACCCTTCAACGCAAATATACGTTGGGCCATGAAAATTATAGAAGTACAGATAAAATGAACCAGTAAATAAAATAAACTTCAAATTTGCTGTACAATATGTTTTGCAGAGTTTAGAGGATATTTCAAATAAAAAAATGTACACTTAAGTCTGCTCAGATATTTGTATTAATTTTTAATTTTATATAAATCTGTTAGGTTTTCTTCCTCTTTGCATGCCTATAATGATCCAAGATGATTAATTCACATCTGTTGTTTCCCTCAACTAACCCGCCCCCCGCTCCTTTTGAGTTCATGTCATGTCCTGGTTCTAGATGTTTCACTGCTGTATTTTAATATCATTTGCTGTATTTATTCATTAATTCAGTAGGTCCATAGTTCTGTCAATCATTCAGTCCTTTGACCAAGATTTATCTGCTAAGCACTGTTTCATCAGTAGCCCTTGCAAATGACTTGTATAAAAACTTGAATACATTATTAAGAAACGTATTTTGGATTATTTATTAGAGAGATATCTGTAGAACCATCATGAGTCAGGCAGAGTGAGAGTGAGTAAATACTATACCAAACCCTTTGCCTTCAATGCAGTAGCTGGTTAGAAAGGCATTTTTACATGAGACAGACAAGTTTCTCTTCTTTTTAGAAAAAAATTCATAGTATACACATTATGATATTCAATTACCCTTACCAGACCTTCTGTACCATCTCCTCTATATATTTATCTTTTTGGAACACTTTTGTCAGGGATGCTTCCAGTATCTTTGAATATACGTCCTACAATGTCCTATGTCATGGTATGGCAAATTTTCGGAGACATTTTCTGTCTGAGGATAATATTATTTCCTCACATTGGAATGACACCTGGATATCACATTATAAGGTTAAGGTTTTTAGTGTCTAAACAACATTTCCTAGTTGTCTTCTTATTTCTAAAGTATCTGTTGAGTAGATTGGTGTTGGTCTGACAGGGCTCTTTGATTGCTATTTTGCTCTTTTTCTCTATAAACTTTAGACAATTTTTTTTTCAATGAGGTTCTTAATTTTTAACTTTGAATCTAAGATTTTTATTTTTTATTAAATTCTAAAAAACTTATCTGCATTTTCTTCATTATTTATTAACAGAATGTCTCCTCACCATGAACACACATCCTCCAACAGGGAATTTCATTGCAAACACATTGTCTCACCTCCTCCAGCCCTCCTCTGAGCTCTTCTTCCCCACCCCAACAGTTTATTATGAACATTTACAATCCAATTAAGAGTTGAAAGCATCTTACAGTGTATTTGCATTTGCCTCGATTTAGAGTCTAAAATTAAAACATTATTGTTGTTGCCTTAACACATCTTTTCTATCAATCCTTTCCATTATGCTTGATTTTGTTTTTTTTAGATATTTAGTTCACATTGTATTGACCTTTTTGCTGTCTCTAGAAGAATTTTTCAATCTGAACTTTTTACATTCTACCTCGTTTATTCTTACCTCACCTATTAAAAAAAATAGGGACAAATACAGGAAAATGCAGTATCAAAATTTGAAATCAAGGAGAAACTGGTAAATAATTTTATAAAGCAAGAATGCCAGCAGCTGTATCAAAGCTGGAATAATATTATTTTCTCAACTAAATAGAGGGGCTTGATAGTACTATTATACAGCTATCTATCCTATTGTATTTTCTATTTTAATTTTTATGTACTTATGAGTAATAGTTCATATTTTTCCTGTTAAGAATTTGTCATGTGACAGATCACTAATATTACACCTTTTTAATACTGTTGGTATCACCATTCTAATAATTCTGAATCAGAGGTTATATTGTATTCAGTTAATTTTCTTTCAGGGAATTTTTCTTCTCAGATATTTAGTTATTTTGGCCCATGAATTGATGCTCGCTTGTGTGTCAGCTACTCTGCCTGGTCACGTGTACCTTTGGAAGTGCTGAGAGCTACATCATAATTTGTGTCAGTTCTGGTTGTGTTAAGAATTAGACAGGGGTGCCTCAGGGCAGAAAGCCTTAGGCACCAGAAGCCCACTACCTGTCACTCCAATTTGCTGCTGTGACCCTGGACAGATTTTCACTTTGGGGGAGACAACTTTACTCTCTATCTACAAATTCTGGATACTTGGGGATGGAGAAAAGAAAATCTGAATCATATGTGTAAATCTCACTGTACAGAAGTGGCATGTATCAAATCTTGTGTGAACATTAGCTATTGTAAACTGTTTCCACTACTGTTGAATTAAACAGATGATAAATCTAAGTCTTAATACATACAAATTTATTCTGATTAAAACTCTTATATTGAGTCTATTTTTCACATCATTCACAGATGTTTCTGATAACTATCACAAAGGCTTCTGACAAAGGAAATACAAGTTTATATGTGATAAGTAAACTTAAGTACTAAAAAGTTCATTGGAATATAAGGAAAGTAAATGTCTTTGTTGCATCTTATAAAATTGGAATTATATATATATGTATAAGTATACATGTATGTATATATATTTTTACTTTATTATCTTTATAATTTTGAAAACTATCAATGCTAATTAAAAGTTGTAAAAAAACACTTTCAGAAGAATGTTTACAATTCAAAGAAGAGATGAATGATTAAACATTTAAGAAGTTAGCAATAAACAAAAATTTTCTGTTCATTTATTAAGTATCTAATATTTAAGTCTTAAAATTCATGACTGCTGTCATAAATAATTTAGACAAGGACATGATTTATGATTATTTTCTCACTTCATTTAACTTATTTTTTTTTAATAGGAAGAAATCCCAATTTGTCTTGGTGCAAATATTATAAGGAAAATGCAGAATCAAATTTTGAAATCAAGGGGAAATTTATAAAACAAGCACATTGGTAGTTACATCAAAATCTGGAATTATATTGTATTCTCAATAAAAAAGAGGGACTAATTGTAGGATTCCACATAGCCAAGTAAATACAGAAAGGGCAATGCTCATATGGTTTCAAACTTCAAAAGCAGCATGACTTATGACAAGAGCTGAATTCCCCACTGGAATTATATCTGAAAATTTTTATTTGATATAATTATTTCAGAAATTTTGGATGATGGAAAACTCTATATCTATGATTATATCTAGTTTTATAACCTCTGCAAAATAACTATCACATTCATCTTCAATTATATTAGTCAACACCATAATAGTATATCAACATATACTATATATAATATGTAAGAGTATAGTTAATAGTGTATTATAGGGACCCTGAACCAAGATGGTGGAGTAGAAGGACATGCTCTCACTCCCTCTTGTGAGAATACCAGAATCACAACTAGCTGCTGGACAATGATTGACAGGAAGACATTGGAACTCACCAAAAAAATACCCCACATCCAAAGACAAAGGAGAAGCCACAGGGAGATGGTAGGAGGGGTGCAACCACAGTAAAATCAAATCCCATAACTGCTGGGTGGGTGACTCACAGACTAGAGAACACTTATACCACAGAAATCCACCCACTGGAGTGAAGGTTATGAACACCATGTCAGGCTTCCCAACCTGGGGGTCTGGAAATGGGAGGAGGAATTCTAGAGAATCAGACTTTGAAGCCTAATGGGATTTGATTGCAGGACTTTGACAAGACTGGGGGAAACAGAGACTCCATTCTTGGAGGGCACACACAAAGTAGAGTGCACATCGAGACCAAGGGGAAGGAGCAGTAACCTCATAGGAGACTGAAAGAGACCTACCTGCTAGTGTTGGAGGGTTTCCTGCAGAGGCAGGGGATGGGGGTGGCTCACCATGGGGACAAGGACACTGGCAGCAGAATTTCTGGGTAGTACTCTTTGGCGTGAGCCCTCCCAGAGTAAGCCATTAGCCCTACCAAAGACCCCAGGTATGCTCCAGTGTTGGGGTGCCTCAGGTCAAACAACCAATAGGGAGGAAACCCAGCCACACCCATCAGAAGTCAAGCAGACTAAAGTTTTACTGAGCTCTGCCCACCAGAGCAACACACAGCTCTACCCACCACCAGTCCCTCCCATCAGTAAACTTGCACAAGCCTCTTAGATAACCTCATTAAGCAGAGGGCAGACAGCGGAAGCAAGAACTACAATCCTGCAGCCTGTGGAAAGATAAACACATTCACAGAAAGGTAGACAAGATGAAAAGGCAGAGGGTTATGTACCAGATGAAGGAACAAGATAAAACTCCAGAAATGCAACAAAATGAGTGGAGATAGGCAACCTTCCAGAAAAATAATTCAGAATAATGATAGTGAAGATGATCCAGGACCTCAGAAAAAGAATAGAGGCAAAGATGGAGAAGATGCAAGAAATGTTTAACAAAGACCTAGAAGAACTAAAGAACAAACAAACAGAGATGAACAATACAATAACTGAAATGAGAGCTACACTAGAAGGAATCAATAGCAGAATAACTGAGGCAGAAGAACAGATAAGTGACCTGGAAGACAGGATGGTGGAATTCACTGCTGTGGAACAGAATAAACAAAAAAGAATGAAAAGTAACAAAGACAGATTAAGAGATCTCTGGGACAACATTAAATGCACCTACATTCACATTATAGGGGTCCCAGAAGGAGAAGGGAGAGAGAAAGGACCAGAGAAAATATTTGAAGAGATTATAGTCAAAAACTTCCCTAACATGAGAGAGGAAATAGCCACCCAAGTCCAGGAGGCCCAGCAAGTCTCATACAGGATAAACCCAAGGAGAAACACTCTGAGACATATAGTAATCAAATCGGCAAAAATTTAAAGACAAAGAAAAATTATTGAAAACAGCCAAGGAAAAACAACAAATAACATACAAGGGAACTCCCATAAGGTTAACAGCAGATTTCTCAGCAGAAACTCTACAAACTTTACAGACAAGCAAAAGCTAAGAGAATTCAGCACCCCCAAACAAGCTCTACAACAAATGTCAAAGGAACTTCTCTAAGTGGGAAACACAAGAGAAGAAAAAGACCTACAAAAACAAACCCAAACCATTAAGAAAATGGTCATAGGAACATACATATCGATAATTACCTTAAATGTGAATGGATTAAATGCTCCAACCAAAAGACACAGGCTTGGTGAATGGATGCAAAAACAAGACCCATATATATGCTGTCTACAGAAGACCCACTACAGACCTAGGGACACATACAGACTGAAAGTGAGGGGATGGAAAAGGATATTCCATGCAAATGGAAATCAAAAGAAAGCTAGAGTAGCAATAATCATATCAGATAAAATAAACTTTAAAATAAAGAATGTTACAAGAGACAAGGAAGAACACTACATAATGATGAAGGGATCAATCCAAGAAGAAGATATAACAATTATAAATATATATGCGCCCAACATAGGAGCACATCAATACATAAGGCAACTGCTAACAACTATAAAAGAGGAAATTGACAGTAACACAATAATAGTGGAGGACTTTAACACCTCACCTACACCAATGGAGAGATCAGACAAAATGAAAATTAATAAGGAAATACAAGTTTTAAATGACACAATAGACCAGATAGATATAACTGATATTTATAGGACATTCCAACCAAAACAGCAGATTACACTTTCTTCTCAAGTGTGCACAGAACATTCTCCAGGATAGATCACATCTTGGGTCACAAATCAAGCCTCAGTAAATTTAAGAAAATCGAAATCATATCAAGCATCTTTTCTGACCACAACGCTATGAGATTAGAAATGAATTACAGGGAAAAAAACGTAAAAAACACAAATATATGGAGGCTAAACAATATGTTACTAAATAATCAAAAGATCACTGAAAAAATCAAAGAGGAAATCAAAAAGTACCTAGAGACAAATGACAATGAAAACACGTTGACCCAAAACCTATACGATGCAGCAAAAGCAGTTCTAAGAGGGAAGTTTACAGCTATACAAGCCTACCTCAAAAAATAAGAAAAAGAGAGGAGAGTGACTTTAGAGTGGGTGACTTTAGAGAGGGGTGACAGTGAGCCCTGGGAGGGTGAAAGGGAAAAGGAGAGGCAGCTGCATGTTTCCTTCCCCTACCTCCCTCTAAATGGAGGGCGGAGCAGTTAAAAAGGGAGGGAATCCATTGCTGTTCAGCCTCAGAATAAAGGTGCCGTTCACTGGCTCAGTTAAAAAAAAAAAAAAAAACTCAAATAAACAATCTAACGTTACACATAAAGGAACTAGAGAAAGAAGAACAAACAAAACCAAAGTTAGCAGAAGGAAAGAAATCATAAAGATCAGAGCAGAAATAAATGAAATAGAAACAAAGAAAACAATAGCAAAGATCAATAAAACTAAAAGCTGGTTCTTTGAGAAGATAAACAAAATTGACAAACCACTAGCTAGATTCATCAGAAAAAGAGGGAGAGGACTCAAAATAATAAAATTAGAAATGAAAAAGGAGAAGTTACAACAGACACCACAGAAATACAAAACATCCTAAGAGACTACTACAAGCAACTTTATGCCAATAAAATGGACAACCTGGAAGAAATGGACAAATTCTTAGAAAGGTATAAGCTTCCAAGACTGAATCAGGAAGAAATAGAAAATATGAACAGACCAATCACAAGTAATGAAATTGAAACTGTGATTAAAAATCTTCCAACAAACAAAAGTCCAGGACCAGATAGCTTCACAGGTGAATTCTATCAAACATTTAGAGGAGAGCTGACATCCATCCTTCTCAAACTCTTCCAAAAAGTTTTGGAGGAAGGAACACTCCCAAACTTATTCTATGAGACCACCATCACCCTGATATGAAAACTGGACAAAGATACAACGAAAAAAGAAAATTACAGACTAATATCACTCATGAATATAGGTGCAAATATCCTCAACAAAATACTAGCAAACAGAATCCAACAACACATTTAAAGGATCATACACCATGATCAAGTGGGATTTATCCCAGGGATGCAAGGATTCTTCAATATATGCAAATCAATCAATGTGATACACCATATTAACAAACTGAAGAATAAAAACCATATGATCATCTCAACAGATACAGAAAAAGCTTTGGACAAAATCCAACACCAACTTATGATAAGCACTCCTCTCTCCAGAAAGTGGGTATAGAGGGAACCTACCTCAAAATAATAAAGGTCATATATGGCAAACCCACAGCAAACATCATTCTCAATGGTGAAAAACTGAAAGCATTTCCTCTAAGATGAGGAACAAGACAAGGATGTCCACTCTCACCACTATTATTCAACATAGTTTTGGAAGTCCTAGCCATGGAAATCAGAGAAGAAAAAGAAATAAAAGGAATACAAGTTGGAAAAGAAGAAGTAAAATTGTCACTGTTTGCATATGACATGATACTATACATACAGAATCCTAAAGATGCTACCAGGAAACTACTAGAGTTAATCAGTGAATTTGGTAAAGTTTCATGATACAAAATTAATGCACAGAAATCTCTTGCATTCCTGTACACTAATGATGAAATATCTGAAAGAGAAATTAAGGAAACACTCTCATTTACCATTGCAACAAAAAGAATAAAATACCTAGGAATAAACCTACCTAAGGAGACAAAAGACCTGTCTGCAGAAAACAATAAGACACTGATGAAAGAAATTAAAGATGATACAGACAGATGGAGAGATATACCAAGTTCCTGGATTGGAAGAATTAATATTGTGAAAATGACTATACTACCCAAAGCAATCTACCGATTCAATGCAATCCCTATCAAATTACCAATGGCATTGTATGGAGACACAAAAGGCCCCGAATAGCCAAATCAGTCTTGAGGGAAAAAAATGGAGCTGGAAAAATCAGAATCCCTGACTTCAGACTATACTACAAAGCTACAGTAATCAAGACAATATGGTTCTGGCACAAAAACAGAAGCTTAGGTCAATGGAACAAGATAGAAAGCCCAGGGATAAACCCACACACCTATGTTCAACTAATCTATGACAAAGGAGGCAAGGATATACAATGGAGAAAAGACAGTCTCTTCAATAAGTGGTGCTGGAGAAACTGGACAGCTACACGTAAAAGAATGAAATTAGAACACTCCCTGACACCAAACACAAAAATAAACTCAAAATGGATTTGAGACCTAAATGTAAGACTGGACACTATAAAACTCTTAGAGTAAAACATAGGAAGAACACTCTTTGACATAAATCACAGCAATATCTTTTTTGAGCCACCTCCTAGAGTAATGGAAATAAAACCAAAAATAAACAAATGGGAACTAATGAAACTTAAAAGCTTTTGCACAGCAAAAGAAACCATAAACAAGATGAAAAGACAACCCACAGAATGGGGAAAATATTTGCAAATGAATCAATGGACAAAGGATTAATCTCCAATATATATAAACAGCTTAATATTAAAAAAAACGAACAACCCAATCCAAAAATGGGCAGAAGACCTAGACATTTCTCCAAAGAAGACCTACAGATGGCCAAGAAGCACATGAAAAGCTGCTTGACATCACTAATTATTAGAGAAATGCAAATCAAAACTACAATGAGTTATCACCTCACACCAGTTAGAATGGGCATCGTCAGAAAATCTACAAACAACAAATGCTGGAGAGGGTGTGGAGATAAGGGGACCCTCTTGCACTGTTGGTGGGAATGTAAATTGATACAGCCACGATGGATAACAGTATGGAGGTTCCTTAAAAAACTAAAAATAGAATTACCATATGATCCAGCAATCACACTACTGGGCATATACCCAGAATAAAACATAACTCAAAAAGACACATGTGCCCCAATGTTCATTGCAGCACTATTTACAATAGCCAGGTCATGGAAGCAACCTAAATGCCCATTGACAGACAAATAGATAAAGAAGATGTGGTACATATATTCAATGGAATATAACTCAGCCATAAAAAAGAATGAAATTGGGTCATTTGTTGAGATGTGAATAGATCTAGAGACTGTCATACAGAGTGAAATAAGTCAGAAAGAGAAAAACAATTGTATATTAACACATATATGTGGAATCTAGAAAAATGATACAGATGAACCAGTTTGCAGGGCAGAAATAGAGACACAGATGTAGAGAACAAACGTATGGACACCAAGGGGGGAAAGCCACAGAGGGGTGGGGGTGGGGGTGTGATGAATTGGGCAATTGGGATTGACATGTATACACTGATGTGTATTAAACTGATGACTAATAAGAACCTGCTGTATAAAAAAATAAATAAAATTTAATTTAATTTTTTTAAAAAAGAAATTAATGTAAAAATAGTGTATTATATATTAGTCAATAGTATATTAACAATTAGAATTTAATGGTAGAAAATATTTTTTAAAGTCAAACTGATGCTAAACATTTATTCATTATACTTATACATACACATATTTTTTTCTAGGGAATCTTAAGCAGTTTTCTAATTCAGTAAAAAATAATTATGCCAGATTTAATTCAAATAATAAATTATTTATTTTCTAAAATTCCTTACCATTCTCCTTGATTTTAACTTCAATATTTATCATCAAATATATTTGTAGATCGTGTAAACAGTTTTAGAAATGGACATGATATAGTTGTGCTACAAAGACTGATCAGACTTTAGTGTGATATCCAGTTTTGTGATCCACATAATAAAACATAATTTTATAAAATATCATGGCATTGGAGACATTGAGAGTAAGAAACAGGGAGACAGTACAGATGAAGCAAAAATGAAGGAACCATGGATTTTTTGCTTAGAATACAATGTGAAGTTTACTGAATTAAAATGAGAGGTGGGCATTTGGTTTATTCATTTTTTGTTATTCCAAATGAAATAATTAGAAATTATGAAGAATTCAATTTTATTTTATAAGGAAAATACTCAAAATAAATATGTCACCATGAAAATTCAATAAATTTCCTCAAAATATTCATTTCTGGAAATATTCCACTTTTAAATTTGGCTAAATAAATTTGTGACTACAATTCTATTTTCATATGTGAACAAAATAAATGCATTTTGTAGCTTTAGTTATGTTTCAACTTTAATAATTAGCTAAAGCTATTAAAAAGGTTAAGGAAAAATCAATTAAGAAAAATTTTAAAGTTCGTATTGTATTTAAAAGTTGTATTTTATGATATGAAACTAAAAGAAAATTGATGTTTCCTCACTAAGAATTTTCTTCACTGACAGAAAGTTAAAAGAACCAATATGGATGAAATTGGGAGCCAAATTTTACAAAATTTTGAGTCAAATAAGCCAGTGAATAGGGGCAATTATTCAGGTTATTTTAAGGAAAATGCCTACATTATCTCAATAGGTTGTTTTTTGCTTTTTCTTTTTTCCTCTGGAAAATTGCCTCAATTTAAGATTATATTTGGCTTTGAAAAAAACGTGTTAGAGCAAAGCAATTCTAGCTCATGTGAAATTGCAGCACTGTTTCTAACAGTCTGATTCTGAGATGTGTCCTCCAAATGATAGAGCAACATGCAAGTAAGCACAGCAAGTAAGGTGGGAAGCCCTTTCTAAAGGCAAATCCCATTAAGAAGATAAAACAGTGATGACCCTGCTTTACATTTTCACGACGATGTGGGATGTGGATGGATATCCAATTATAAGCATCATGCTATTTACAAAATGAAAACTTAGGTAGAGTTAGAAAAAAAAAAAAAGATAGAAGGGAGGAAATAATCCCCAGTATTGAAGATAATTATTTACCCCTTTGTTTAAAATATTGGAAAATATTGTTCATATGTAATCAAATGAAAGTTTATAATAGTAAAATACTAAATACCAATGTAATGTGCAGTACTTAGTTGTATGTTAGGTAACTTCTCTGAAACTATACTTCTCTTAAAAGATGGTCTATATTTTTCAAAAAAGAATAAAAGTAAAAAATCTGACTGGAGTATCAAGGTAGAGGAGTATTTAGTGTTTAGGAAAAGCAGAACTTGTTATTTCATATGGCATTTGTTAATAATAGCCTTTGGTTCTGTATTCTCATATTTCCTGTTGAAATATGTATGATACAGATATACATATTCACACCTTAGGTAAGAACGGCATATAATTTATGCAATTAATTAAAAGTATAATTTTATTGATATCAAATAAAAAAATACTATCAACAGCACTGAGTACTTCCACCCCCTGGAAGAAATATAAAAAAGCTTAATACCACTATGATATGCTTAAGGAACCACAAATCTGTCCAACTAACAAACTAAGCAATTGTTACAATTTCCAACAGTTACTTAAATGTAACTCTCTGTACCTAACTGGCATCAGTGGTTATCAGAGTCCCCTTACATTGAGTTTCAACAAATTTTGATTTTTATTAATTTTTCAGAATAGATGTACATTTTCAAATGGTTTAACTCAGGGTTTAACATTTGCAATGGACTGAATGTTTACCTCCACCTCCTAAATCCAGATGTTGAAACCTACTGCCCAATAGGATGGTATTAAAAGATGAAACCTTTGGGAGATGCTTAGGTCAGTGAGAGTAGAGCCCTCACCAATGGGATTAACACTCATAAAAGAGATCCCACAGAGTTCCCCAGGTCCTTCCACCAAGTGAGTTTACAGGAAAAGGGTTTCTAGAAAAATACTTTATAAACCAGAAAACTCTCACCAGACACTGACTCTGCTGGCAGCTTGGTCTTGGACTTCTCAGCCTTTAGAACTGTGAGAAATACATTTTTGTTGTTCATAAACCACTCAGTCTATGGTATTATGTTATAGCAGCCTGAACAGACTGAGACAGCAATCCATGTTCCTGACTTGAAATCAAGTGTGGGATGGATCAGGCTTTATGTTACATATTAAGTTTACTTCACTGCTAACTTCAGTTCTTTGTTTCAGTTTTTGCCTTAAAATCCAGTATTTGTAGCTTTACTTGAACCTATGCAATAAGTTTTGAGTACATATGAAATGAGTCTTTAAGGAAAGGTATAATAATAATATATTTTTGTGTCCTTGAGTATTGGAGAAATATATTCTGCCATCTTTATACATAAATAGCTTTTGACTAATTATAGAGTTTTTCAGGTAGTCTGCTTTCTTGCCAAAATTCTATAGACATTGCTCCATGGACTCTGAGCAAGCAACACTGCAAAGGAGAAAAGACAGTGGTGTCTGCATTTGTGAAATTCATTACTTTAGCCTGGAAATAATAACTGATAACTCAATCCTGCCCATCAAAACCACCATTTTTTTTTTCCTATTTCAGGAAGTTCCTTGTTTTTGTTCTGTTTCTCAGTCAAAACTGAGATAGTTTCCTTTCTAGTATATCCTTGTAACCTTCAATTCTTATTGTTAATATTTATGGAACATGTAATACAGACATTTTCTAAAAAATATTGTTTTCTATAAGCATGTGTGTCAAAGAAAAATGAAAATGCTTTTGACACAAATAAACTAAAAATATTTAAAGGCTATAAACAAAGTACAAGGAAACACCTATAAGTTCAGGCTACACAAATGAGGAAACAGAGCTACAGGATCACAGACTGGCTTTCTTGTTTTCCTTCTCCTCTGCAGGATGGATAGAAGCTGATTGCCAGAGCTCATACAGTGAGGGTTCTCTCCCTTTCTCAAGATTTTTTTCCTCCTGCCTCCACTTCTGTTTTTGTTTTTGTTTTGTTTTGTTTTTTTCAATGTGCAAGATAAACCAATTGATTTTATTTAATTTTAATTTAATTTTATTTTGTATTGAAGGATACTTGATTTACAATATTACATTAGTTTCAAGCATACAACATAGTGATTCAGTATTTTTATAGATTATACTCCATTTAAGTGATAACATACTGTATTCATATTTCTCAGTCTGACTTGTTTCAATAAGTATAATACCCCCTAGGTCCATTCACATTATTGCAAATGGCAGAATTTCATTTCAGTGATATTCCATTGTATATATATGTACAACCAAATCACTTTATCCATTCATCTGTTGATGGGCACTTAGGTTGCTTCCATATCTTGGCTACTGTAAATAATACTGCATTACTTGAACACTGGGGTGAGTGTATCTTTTAAAATTAGTGTTTTTATTTTCTTTGGACATACTCCCAGCAGTGGAATTGCTGGATAATATGGAAGTTCTATTTTTAGTTTTTTGAGGAAACTACGTACTGTTTTCTAGAGTGGCTGCATGAATTTATATTCCCACCAACAGTGTAGGAGGGTTCCCTTTTCTCCACATTCTCTCCCATATTTGTTATTTGTAGACATTTGGTAGTCATTCTGACAGATGTGAGATGATAACTCATTGTAGTTTTGATTTACATTTCCCTAGTAATTAGCCATGTTGAACACTTTTTCTTGTGCCCATTTGCCATTTGTATGTCTTCTTTGGAATGATGTCTACTCAGTTCTTCTTCCCAGTTTTTAATTGGGTCCATTGTTTTCTTGATATTGAGTTGTATGAGCTGTTTATAAACGTTAGATATTAATCCCTTATAGGTAATAACTTGCAAAGCTTCTCTGACGTTCAGTAGATTTTGTTTTCATTTTGTTGATGGTTTCCTTTGCTGTGCAAAATCATTTAAGTTTAATTAGGTCTCATTTGTTAATTTTTTCTTTTATTTTTTTACCTTAGGAGACCTATCCAAAAGAATATTCCTATGATTTATGTCAAGGAGTGTTCTGTCTATGTTCTCTTCTAGGAGTTTTATGGTTTCAGGTCTTACATTTAGGTCTTTAATCCATTTGAGTTTATTTGGGCATATGGTGTGAGAAAATGTTCTAATCTCACTCTTTTATATGTAACTGTCCAGTTTTCCTAGCACCTGTTGAAGAGACTGCCTTTTCCTCATTGTATAGTCTTGCCTCCTTTGTTATAGATTAATTGACCATAAATGTGCGGGTTTCTTTCTGGGATTTCTATTCTGTTCCATTGATTTTTGTGTCTGTTTTTGTGTGGGTACCATACTATGTTCATTATTGTAGCTTTGTAGTATAGTCTGAAGTCAGGGAGTGTGATACCTCCAGCTTTGTTTCTTCTTCTCAAGATTCCTTTGGCAATTCAGAGTCTTTTGTAGGGCATGTCTTTTAGTTCTTTGAAAAATGTCATGGATATTTGGATAGGTATTGCATTAAATCTGTAGATTGCTTTGGGTGAGTGTGGACATTTTTAAAATATTAATCCTTCCAATCCAAGAACACAAAATATTTTTCCATTTCTTCATTTCATTTTCAAATTCTTTCATCAATGTTTTATAGTTTTAAGACTATAGGTCTCTCACCTCCTTGGTTAAGTTTATACCTCCTAGGTATTTTATTCTTTTTGATGTCATATTAATTGGAATTGTTCACTTACTTTTTCTTTCTGATAGTTTATTAGTAATGTATAGAAAAGCAACTGATTTATGCATATAATTCTTGTATCCTGCAACTTTACTGAATTCATTTATTGTTTCTTTTTTTTGTTGTTGTTTGTTTGTTTGTTAGATCCACCAGCCTTCCAACCAGCCAAGGGAGATCATCTCCCCTATGTAGGACCCGAGGTTAGGGCAGCCAGTGTGTACCTCTAAACACTCACATCACAGGGAAGATCTCTGCCCATGTAATCTCCTTTTTCCTCTGAGTCCCCTTCCAGGGCCACAGGTTCTGACCTGATCTCTTCTCTTCCCTTCCTAACCAATTCCCCATAATCTTTCTTACATCCTTGATTGTACAGAGTCTCTCTGCTACTCTCCAGTTAGGTTTCAGTGAGAATTGTTCCACGTGTGCATGTAATCTTGATATGTTCATGGGGGGGAGAAGTGTTCTGCACCCTCCCACTCCAACTTGTTTATTCGAGTCTGGTGCCTCCACTTTTGTACCATAACCCTTTGACCTGCAAATTTTTGCCACATGCCTGTGTACCAATCAGGGACATCTAAATGGTACCAAATATCATTTTCAGAACATTTATATCATGACTGGGTGAATCAACTGCCTTAGCATAGTGTAGTCCATTCCATCAATGCTACACAGTCATCTGAGAAACGAACATACAATGCTTTGTTCACAAGTGCTGGAATTTTTTCATCTCTGTTTATAGCCCTTCCTCATTTGCTTTGTTTACTCCTTTTTTAATGAGGAAAACAATAAATACAGACATAGTACTTGCTAGTAAGAAAATCGCATCTTCTTCTTTTTGTCATGCTCTTAACATACTTGGTACTAAAATCTCCCTTTCTTTCTTTTTTCTTTTTTTTGGGGGGTACACGGGCCTCTCACTGTTGTGGCCTCTCCCATTGCGGAGCACAGGCTCTGGACGCGCAGGCTCAACAGCCATGACTCACGGGCCCAGCCGCTCTGCAGCATGTGGGATCTTCCCAGACCGGGGCACGAACCCGTGTCCCCTGCATTGGCAGGCGGACTCTCAACCACTGCACCACCAGGGAAGCCCTTCCTTTTCTTATTTAAGGCTAGTGAACATCTCCTAATCTGGTTAGCTGTCTCTAGAAGACATTCAGCTATAGTTTCACCTGTGCCATGTACCATCCCAGCTGGCTCCAGAAAGCCATTCAACACTGTAAATGTGGGAGAAAATCAATGGCTTTAGGGGAGAATCCTAGACCAGCTTCCACTTTATTTGAATATATATATCTCAGGCTGTACTTGAAAAAAAGAGGAAAGAGAACTTCTCCATCAGCACTAAAAATTGTAAAAGGTCAGGCCGAAGTTCTTAGTCAAACTTTGATGAAAGCAGTGTAAATGGTGCTAATTGTGAAAATGGCACACAGGAAGCACTGAAACTCACCTCTACAAGAAAACAAAGAATTAGTAGCTGGAATATACACATATCTCTTATAAATCAGAGAAATGCAAATGAAGATCACAGTTAGATATGCAGTTCTACAGTGATAATATTGCCAAAATTAAAGAGGTTTTACAGTCTAAGTGTTGACATATATGTGGAATAAGTATGCCCTTATATACTTCTGATAGGAGTAAAAAGTAATAAATTACTTCAGAAATATTTTGACATTATTGTGTAAAGCCAACCTTTTGAAATTCCAAGATCTCACACTTTACTCTTAGGTTTAAAAATCTGTACATGTGTGATCATCACTTTTTATAAGCAAAATCGGGAAAGAATTAAATTTTTTTATTCACACACCATAATGGTATACTAATAGCAGCATACTGAAAGAGAAATATAATTGATAAATCTTTTCTCAACTGATCAAAAAATTAGAAAGCACTAATTGGAAATAACAATAGAGAAAAATATGTGATGCCTACAGATCCTTGGGACATTAAAAAATCATGCACAGGGGGGAGTCCCAGTTTTACCTTCAACATTTAAAGAGCTTGGAAGTCATCAGTCAGATCCATACAACAAGAGAAAATAAAACTGAACAAACTGAAAAGTTAACGTCTTCTCCTAGACCCATCAGAGAATTGACGTCACAGGGCAAAATGCCACCCTTCACTCTGCTGTGATCATCTTGCCTCAGTGAGAAACTGCCAGTGCTGGAAACATGTGGGAGCACTAAAATTATAAATTCTATGAATTTCTGGAGGGTGGGTGCAGACTAGGTTGAGAATGAGAAGCTCCTAGGTATTTAGACATCATGGGAAGTTCCCACACTTTCATGGGTTTTACTTCCAGTTTCTCATTGATGAAAAAATGTTTTGCACAGAGGAGGAGAAGAGTAACTATTTTGAAATATTCCTAGAAAACTGGCACACTAAAGTCAAGAATAAAACACAGTCAGAAGACGCAAAACAGGCATCAGGAACAGACTCAGATAAGACTTAGATTTTGGAATTATCCAATAAGGAATTTGATATTACTATGATTAGTATGTTAAGGACCCTAATGGGAAAAGTAGACAATGTGGATAAACAGATGGATAATGTAAGCAGAGATGGAAATAAAGAACATTGTAATAGGAAAGAAGAATGACTTCGATGATCTCACCAGTGTACTGGATATGGCCCTCTTTCACCACTGCTGTCCATCATCATACCAAAAGTCAGTCAATGAATAAGACAGTAAAATAAATAAAAAGTATACAGATATGAAAGTAATAATTAAAACTATCTTTATTTGCAGATGACTTGACTGTAATCCAAAATGATCACCAATAACAGCAGTGTCCTGGAGCAAATAAGTAAGGATAGCAAGGTTGCAAGATATAAGGTTCATATTCAAAGGACACTTGCTAATCTTGTAGCAAGGAAAAAACAGAATTTAATTTTTTAAAAAAAAGCATTTCAATAGCACCAAATTATAGGAAAAATGAGTTATCAAGCTATGAAAAGACATGGAGGAGACAAATGCATACTTCTGAGTGAAGGATGACAATCTGAAAAGGCTGCATGCTGAATGAGTCAAGTTATATGACATTCTGGAAAAGGTAAAATTAAAGCAACAGTAAGAAGTCCTTGATCACCAGGGGTTTGAGGAGGAAATTTGAAAGTGAGAAGTACAGGGTATTTTTTAAGGTAGTGAAGCTATTCAGTGTTACATGGTAATCATGATACATGACATTATTCATTTGTCAAAAAACCCACTGAATTTCACAGCACAAAGATTGAAACTTGATGTATGTAAATTAAAAAAAAAAAAGTTGTTGAGGAGTTTGGGGTATCCCAGGAAGGAAGGCAGACTGACAACAAAATTTCTCTGTTTTACAAGTATATGAAACAACCTCAATGAAGCATATAGGAGGAAAAGTAGCTGACCTAAGTAACTTTGGAAATGAGTGAAACACAAAACTAAAGGCAAAATGGAACTGGGTATAAGCACTGCACTCTAGTTGGGAAAGTTTTTCCTACAGGAGTACGGGCTTATCCCACTAAATATGTTTACTGGAATTGCATAGTTAAGTAGTTGGTTGGTGGATGATGGGAGACAGGTTTCTTACTGTTGGAGTGACAGTTTACAGAAAAGCAAAGGGAAAAGCTAGAATGGCCCGTGTGGAAACTAGAATAGTCTCCAGAATTGGAGACTTCAGCATAAACCTATATTTAATATAAAATGCAGACATATGGTAAAATATAGAAATATTTATAGAAATGTGTTATATATGTGGGCTTGTATACATACATATACTTATTTTCCTTCCAAGCAGAGAGAACCTAAAAGAAATGACATCTCAGTAGTAATGAGCAATATTAGTGCCCAGTTCATTGTTTTTAATACCCTTCTCCAATAAGATGAACCAGGTTCCTTGAAGAGACGGTTGCTTTTAGGACTGTGGTAAGAATTATACAAGATGAGCCTGGAGCACCTCATAGCACCAGAAAGTAAGGGAGTGCTCAAACAAACCATCGGATAAACCTGCATTGATGTGAATGTATGCAAGGGACACAAAAGCAAACTGAAGGTCCAAACAAGTTGAGCAACAAAATAAATGAGGTATTATTGGATTTAAATCTAAAATTTACAATAAATATCCATGGGCTCATACAAGTTATGATAAATGGTTTTATAAATTAATAAATAAGAGAGAAGATGAATCTCCTGTGCAGAAAAATTCTAAATGAATTATGTAGATACTCCACTCTAAAAGACACAGTGCACAATATTTTATTCCTTAAATGTCAGCTTTGAATAGGACTTCCTTCCAAACAGTGTAGAATGGAAAAAGGTGGAAAAAGTGTAAATTTACAGAGAAGAAACCTTACAAACGCCCCCTCGGCTGGGTGAGTCAGATCAACATCAATGGTCACAAATCATGTTGATAGTATGGCCCTTGATATGATGTGATGAAAAGGGCATTTTACCTCTGTGATCTTTCTAACTAAAACCTATAACCACAGTGTAATCATAAGAAAAGCACCAGAAAAATTACAATTGAGAGGTTTCCTAAAATACACCTGACTGGTACTCCTCAAAATTTTCGAGGTCTTCAAAAACATGGAAAGTCTGAGAAAATGTAACATCTAAGAGGACCCTAAATAGGCATGACAACTAAATGTCATAAGGTATCCTGGATTAGTTCCTAGGACAAGAAAATGACATTAGGTACAAACTTAAGAAAGCTAAATAAACTGTGGACTTTGTGTATCAATATTTGTTCATTAACCATAGCAAAGGAACCATATTTATACAACTTGTTAATAATAGTGAAAATTGTGTGCAAGGGCTATATGGGAACTCTGCATTATCTTCATTTTTTTGTGCAAATGTAAAAGTGTTCTACAAAATAAAGTCTCTTAGTAAATAAATAAATAAATAAATAAAATAATTATTTCACCGAGTGTTAAGTTAAAAAAAAAGTAATGTGAAGGAGTAAAAAGACTATGATACCTGAGTTAGGAGGAGAGTTTTGGGGTAAAGATGGAGAGGAAGTCTTGCAGAGGAGAAATATCATGTCCTGAGATGCATGTGAGACCCTGGGACAGACTGCCAAGTGAGGGTCCTTGGCTTCACACAGGAAAGAACTCAAAAGCAAGCCATAGTAAAGTGAAAGCGAGTTTATTTAGAGAGATACACATTCCATAGGCAGTGAGGACCATCTTAGAAAGTGAGAGCAGCCCCAGGGGGTATGTGGTTGTTAGTTTTTAACATATTAGTTTTTAATATGTGAATGAGTGGAAGGAATATTCTTCCTATTTTGTGGAAGGGGTGGGGATTTCCAGAAATTGGGCAACCACCCACTTTTGGCCTTTTATGGTAAGTACTGGAATTGGCATGGTGCCTGTCATGGCACATTGGGAGTGATTTCGATTATTAAATGAAGATGTAATGAGCTAATGACCAGGCCATCCTAGATGCCATATTGGTTTTAGTTGGTTCCAGCTGGATTTTGTCATATCTGGTTTTTCTCAATGTCTGTGCTGCCCTCATTTATTTTAACCAGTTGTGCCCTGACCCCTTCCTTCCTGTCTCAAAACCAGTGTGGAGAGAATCCCAGTTCATCCAGTGTGCTCGCAGTGGAGTGGTGCACAATGTAACAGAAAAATGAATGGAGAGTTTGGGTATATGTCTGTAATGTGTATATGTTCAAGTGATCAGGCAATGATAATAACTTTCTTTTTTATTTTAATAAACTCCTACCTAGCCAGAGTTTAGGAGATAGGAAAAAAAATATGTGTATGAGAAGAGAAGGAGGGAAGAAGGGTGTGGGCAGTTAGCTCAGGTTTGCATTCTTTTAGACTCAAGTCTCTTTTCTCACTGAAGTAAGCAGGAAGCAGCACTTGACAGGCACCCTCAAGCCACTGGACTGGGAAATACAATTTCTTTCACATCCAATCAGGCATCTTTGCTGCCACAGGCCTTTGGTACTCTCTACGGCAGGTGCTGCTCTCAGCATCAGAACAGAGAATAGAGTCATCCCTGCAGTCTTGCCTGGCTGGAAGGTGAGGAAACGCTTCATCACAGCATCAACAGGAACGTTCTGTTGAATCATACCTGGGAAACTTCCCTTGAAAACAGTGACTAATATATTTGTTAATTCACTTAAGTCATCCTTAAAAATGGAACTTTAATGTGAAATATGCAGTTGCTTGATTTTTTTTTAAATTTTACTCATGTGGATGTTTATTAGGCTATAAATTAAGAAAACAGAGGCTTTATTTTAATGTGAACTTTGTAATCTATTCCTGGTGTGTATAACAGAGCGGTTTTGAGTCCTGTGTCTCCTCCCATGGGGAAAGTGAGACTGGCCTAACCTTCAAGTGAACTCAGCTCTAAATCAGTTTCTAATGTTATTCTATCATCCTTGATGAAAAGTTGTTGTTGTTGTTGTTTTCGTACATAGGCCATAAATTTGAAGACCAAACTATGAAGAAACAAAAAAGAAGGAAGAATCCATTTAATGAATAACAAACACTATGTCATTTATGAGCTAGGCATTTTGACACTCAGTTTCTTAGTTAATATTCCCCCAACCTGATTGCTAATTATAAATTACCCCTAGTTTTACACAGATGAGAGTTTTTCCAAGTTAACAGGTTAGAAAATGGCAGAGTAATGTCTATTTGAAGACTGTAAAGCCCACATGAGTTCCAGCACATTTTTCTGTAAAATGGTTGACTCTTTATTTCCCAGAAAGGAAGTATATTATCACCTTCACCAAACCAAAATAGAGAATTGTTTAATTACTGTCTTCTAATACAGCAGTCCCCAACATTTTTGGCACCAGGGACTGGTTTCGTGGAAGACAATTTTTCCATGGACTGGGGGTGGTGGGGTGGGGGGTGGCGGGGGTTGGTTTTGGGATGATTCAAGTGCATTACACTTATTGTGCACTTTATTTCTATTATTATTACATTGTAATATATAATGAAATAATTATACAGTTCACTATAATGCTGACAGGAGGCAGAGCTCAGGAGGTAATGCGAGTGATGGGGAGTGGCTGTAAATACAGATGAAGCTGTGCTTGCTCACCCATCACTCACTTTCTGCTATGCAACCCAGTTCCTAACTGGCCAGTACCAGTCCATGGCACAGGGGTTGGGGACCCCCGTTCTAATAGACAAAGAAGCGGTTCCTGAATATGGGTAGGGCCTCTTTTCATCCCTAGCTGTGTCTTCCCTTGGGGCAATAGCCTTGGCTGGAGGCTGGGCTCCCACCTGCAGGGTGGCCCTTATTAGAACCACAGCTGCTGCTGGTACGGCAGCTTCCTCCTGGACAATAGCTCCTCCCTGTGGTCGGGGAGTAGCTCTGGCTGGAGCAGTGGCTCCTCCTTGCAGAGGGTTTTACCTTTGGATAGCCCCGTAGGGTAGATCAGTTAAAATATCTTCTGTGAAAAAAAAAAAAAAATATCTTCTGTGTCCTTACTAGAATTCTGTCTCCAAGCTACACATGTCTTAAATTATTTTTGTGTCTCATTGCCTAAATACAAGGAAGTGAACATTTGAATGTATGGAAGCTCACTCCATTTAAATTTCCTTCTACAATGTAAATTCAACTACAATATAGTATCATAACTCAGGGACCCATTTAGTGGCCACTTTTCTTGGCTTCCTAACTCATATTGTGGTCAAACCTGATTACATAACCTAATAAGTTTTTCTCTTAATTCCTGTGTCTGAACTTTTTCCAATCCTGGAGGATATGGTCCAGAGAGATATTGGTTAGGATTGATGAAACCTGACCCATTTCAGACCCAAACCTGAGATGATGTCTCTAAATCCTGTGCTAGACAAGATTCCACTCTTAAGTGAAAATCCACCACATGATTTGGTCAAGATTTTCACTTACGATTTTAGATGCTATCCTTTCCAAAGTAGTCTCCCAACAAGGTCTTAGTCCAAAAAGTTGTTGCAAAGAAACTGCACAGAAGATGTCCCCAGCAGTGTTGACAATGAGTGGGAGTTGGTCTAGGTACAAGTTGGGAATAAAGGGTCAGCACTTGTAAGGGTCAGAGGGAGGGGAGTAAAAGCAAAAAGAAGACCTTGGAGGTCACACAGGTCTTCTGGGGTTAATAGAAGGAAAGAAGAAAGAAATAGGGCAGGAATGAAAAAGAATGCAAGAATGTAGGAGAAAAACCTCAGAGTCAAGAAGAGTATAGAGATTAACAATTCTGTCCTGGACCTGCTGTTGGATGTGCATAAGTATACTGGGTTGAATTGCGGGTTCGTGCCCCTGTCTGGGAGGATCCCACATGCTGTGGAGTGGCTGGGCCCGTGAGCCAAATTATTCCAAAATAATTTGGAAATTTTATATTTGTTGATATGTTGTGGAACACTGTAATAACAGTGTCATAAGCAGTTTTATGAAGATTTGAAAATTGTTTTTTCTGGAAAAATTTCAGGATATAAATTGTGGTTTGGGAGAGATATATTAGACATTTGTCTTCTGGGTAATTTTTCTATTTCACTTAGATCCATTAGAAGATTTATATCTTACCATAACATTATCATTTGATCCACACTTTCAAATGTACTGGTGATGCTGAAAGCTCACCCTCTCTGCACAGGTGCCAAATTGCATCATGGAGACAGAGTTTTGGGTGAAGTAGAAAATGATAGCTTTATTTCTTTGCCAGGCAAAGGGGGACACAGCAGGTTCCTGCCCTCAAAAACTATGGGTCCCAACCTGGAAGGATTTGATGAGGAGTTTTATAGCAATAGTTCAAGAGTGGGGTTGCTGACAAGTTTAAGGTTTGTGCAGGGTCTTAGGTGGTAGGTCTCCTAATCTTGATGAGCTTCTCTGGTCCCTTTAATCTCGCCTCCGGTGGTTTCTTGGCTGCTCCTCACTTGATTAGCAACACTCCGAATCTGCCCTTTGGAACTTAGAGAATGTCATGGAGGCTGGAGTCTTGCCTGTAAGAAATGGGAGACAAAAAGTCTTCCATGCCCAGGTGCCCCACAGGGCCCTTCTTGGTTTCACTTGTACACATAAGAAATCCATTTACTATTTGCAATAATTTCTCCTTCAATTATTTTACTTTTCTTCTATAGCTCTTTTCTCATTCCCCATTAATATTTTGAATTAAATTAGTTCATTTTTATTCATTTTTATCAATATATGAAATAAGGCAATACATTTTCCTCTAGGGAGAGCTTTACCTGCTTTCTATAGGGTCTTTCATGTGGGATTATTATTATTATTACTGTAAGGTCGGATCTTAACAAACGGCACCTCGAAACAGAGGAAAGCTTCAAGTGAGCTTTATTAGGGAGCATTCCTGGGCGAGGTTCACTGGTCCGAGAGAAAGGGGCCAGAGAAGTCACACCCGGGGGAGGGTTGGGCAAGATTTTATAGGGGAAGAAGGGAAAGGGGTGTGGTGAATCTGGGAGGGCTCAGGGTATTCCTTATTTGGTGGTCTTTTTGGGTATCCTGGGGGACCGTTAGTCCCGCCCCTCAAAAGGCTGGAAGGCTGGGCCGGGTTCAAAGTCCCAAGGTCAGTTCCTGGAACTGGGTGGTCCAGAATGTCTCCAGGGCGTTTCTGGAACTGGGTGGTCTGGAGAATTTCGGTCTGATGCACCCTGTGAATCTGATTTTGTTCCCCTGCCTCGGGCCAGTTGGCGTTACAATTACTATTAACATTTTATACAAATTTCAAAATTTGTTTTGATTGCTTCTTTGACCCTACAGACTATTGAGAAAAGTATTTTATAGTATATGTAATTTATGTGGTAGAGATATTTTTGTTCCTAGTTTTGTTATTAAATTTAGTTAATTTTATAGTAAACATGGGAAATGTCCTGAAGCATTTTACTTACTGTCCATATATTTATGTTATCCTCAGTGTCAATTTTTGTGACTGTTTTGTTGTATAATCTAGGATTGAAACTGAGCAGGACACTGTGGGGATCCTGGGCATGGAAGCCTTTTCTGTCCCCCGTTTCTTGACTCCAGCCTCCATGACTTACCCTGTGTTCCAAAGGGCATATTTGAACAGTTGTTAATTCAGGAAGGGAGGGGATGCAGAGACAAAGGAGGGACAGCCAAAAAGCAATAGTGCATCCTTGGGGCAGGTCTTGGTTCCCCCTCAAGGGATACACATAGCAATGTCTTTAAGCTCTTTACAGAACTAAAACCCAGCAAATGGAAGGTGTCAGCATTCTTCATTCCAGAGAAAGACCACCTGAGGCCAGACTAAAGGAACCACAGAAGCTCATCAAGATTACCTGAGACCAGATTAAAGGAGTGGAGGCCCTATACACACCATAATCTTATCAGCCACCCTTACTATAAAACTCATCACCGAACTCACTTGGGTTGGGACACATAGTTTCTGAGGGCAAGAACCCACTGAGTTCCCCTTTGTCTGGCAGAGAAATAAAGCTCTTCTTTTCTACTTCACCCAAAACTCTGTCTCCAAGATTTGATTCAGTACCAGTGTACAGAAGCTGAGCTTTTGGCATTAAGATTTCAGAATACAGAGTTTGTTCATGTGTTCTTGTATATCATATTATTTCTAAGATCTAATTTATTCTTATTAGTTTTCTCCTTATCATTAAATAGAAAAATAATAGTCTATTATCAAATAGACTGGGAGAGATAAATAACATTTTCCAACTGCTAAAATATTGTCATAATTATTTTTAACTTAACTGTAGTTTGAAGTTTGATGAATATTTACAGTATTTATTTCTCCCTGTTAAATTTGTGTTACTTTGGTAATTACAGATTACTCTTCTTTATTCCATTTAATATATTTCCTGACATCAGAATGAAGCTAACCATTACTTGTTCCAGAGTACTACAAAGTTGCCTTTTAAATACTTGAGATTAGTCCTTTAAATTGTGTTGATATAATAACTATGCTTTGTTTAATTCCCTTATCATATTTTATGCTATGGTTTTTGTTTTAATAGCTAGATTATTTTAAAACTTTTACTATGATGCTTTTATTTATTTATTTGAGGATGCTTTAATTTTCATTTTTTAATCTGGTAATTGGAAAGTTTGTTCAAACCAAATATGTGAAAATGTTCAAATGCTTTAAACTATGTAACATTGAGATCATTGACAATAATTTCCTATTGGAACCTGAAGCAACTTCATGATTTTGGAAATAAAGTTTAAATATTTTCTCAAGGATTGGTGTTAATTTTTGAATAGTTACAAAGGGATTAAGTATTATAAATAGTCTTGAAAAGGGGAGAGTGATAGAATAAGACAAAAATAGAAAGTGCAAAAGAAAATTAAAACAGGTAATATATTATACAGAAAATTATAAAGAAATAGATTCATATGCCCACCTCTCAAATAATGAAAAAAAGGCAAACTTTTAAAATAGCAATAGTAAATTTCTGCCTGTACTGGCAGGATTTGAAGCATATAATAATAACAATTATATTGGAATCATTGTGTAATATAATTTTATATTGGAGTGTGAGGGAGCCAAAAGAAAAAATAAATCACTCAATAGAGTAGAATTTCTAAAATAGTTCTCTATTTCTGTGCAGAAAATTGCCACAAACTTGGTAGCTAAAAAATATTATTTTAGTTTCTGTAGGTCAGCAATCTAGGCACAGTGTTGCTGGATTCTTAGAGTCTCACTGGGTTGAAATCAAAGTATCAGTTGGGGCTGCAGTTCCTACTGGGACTCAAAATCCTTTGCCTAAGCTCACTGATTTTTGAGAGAATGTATTTTCTTGCAGGTGTTAGGACTGAGATTTCTGGTTTCCTACTAGCTATTGGTCAGGGAGTATCTCAGCTCCTAGGGGCTGCCTACATGCCACTTGACCCCATAGACAATTCACTACATGGGTGGATGCTATCTTCTAAGTTAGCCAGGGTATGTCTCTTTGAATTATTTTTTGTAATCATGGAGAAAACACTGATTTTAAAGTGATAACCTGATTAGGTTATGTCTACCCAGCATAATCTCCCTTCTGCCATATTACATGATATAATCAAGGGAGTGATGTCTCATCGTATTCACAGATTTCCACTCACACTCAAAGGGAAGAGGACAGTACAAAGGGGACAGTACAAGGTTGTCTCAATTTTTCCCATGGGATTTTAATTTACTGTGGTGACTGAGGTCAATACCATTGAAAGAAGAATCTATTACTTACAGTTTCCAAGAGAAGAGAAGCATACCATGCCACACAGGGCCACATGGGAAGCACCGCGTCAGCCAGGAGGCAGATGGGGTGAGTGGAAAAACAGCCCAGGGTCTTTATTGTGTTTTCTGTGGGAAAGAAGAGGTGAGGCTGGCTAAGCAGGTGAGTAGGTTTAGGATTAGATAGTTTGAATAATTCTGATGGGCTCTGGAATATAGAGATGGTTTCTGTGTCTTTAGTACCTGGCCTTGAGGTGATTAAACGTACGAGAAATAATGGCTTGGAGTGTGAGATAGACAGTGGAGGTGGTTGAAGCTAGGGCTTTGGATTGTTTGATTAGATGTTAAAGCATGTCCTCAGGCAAGCTGTTTATTATCTCTAAGAATTAACTAACCCTAGGAGGAGCATCCTCTCCTCAGTCAGCAAGGTTCCCAGGACAGCAATCTATAATAATATACAGAAAATTTGAAAAAAAAAATGATAATACAAGGGCCATAGATATCATCTTAGAATTCCATCTACCAGAATTTCAGATCAAATTTACAGTAGCTTGTTATGATAATTGAAGCAAAGCAATATTGTTCACTGGAAAGATTATGAACAAGAACATTTAGCAGGGTGTAATCCTGAACAACAGTCTTTATTAAAGTGAGGTTTAATTTCTTTATCTGTAGAATAAGTCTAATTGAACATGTATCATAAATTTGCTGGCATAGAATGAAAAACAATGTTTCAAGCATTTACCATAGTATTTGGCACATAGTTTGGCTACAAAATTATAAATATCATTATACTTATACTTATTTTATTTTGTAAATTTGGTGATTTTAAACAGATCTTTTTTTTTTTCTTACTATCCATAAATTCCTATATTAAGAAAACAGTTGGTTTTATTACATAGATGCCTGGACTTGTACCCTTTCTGATTTATGAAGTCAATATTGTGGTTTCCTGACAGTCACACTAAGCAATATTATTTTCAAAAACACCTAAAATATGTGATGTTGCTTTATCAGGAGGGCAGCAGGCACCAGAAGACAGACCAGACAGGAAGAGTAGAGATTCATATGCTGGGCAAAAATTCTGGATTTGCATATGGCAAGATAATAGAGGAAGGATTTGGGCAGAGGAAAGAAATGTCTGTTTTCCAGGCTAGAATGAAAGGGAACAGAGTTCAGAATTCATGGCTTTGAACAGTTGAAAAGGCCACCTGATTTTGGTAACCTCCATTAAACTGAGAAGGAGGGAGAAACAGACAATGCCACACATTGAGGTAAAGAAAAAAAGGGTAAAATCATGGACTGTAATTATGTCTTCAAAGAACATGGTTATGTTTACCAACACCAGTAGTAAATATGGAGTTAAATATGACAAGAGCGTTAACGCACAGAGATAAACCCACGCACCTATGGTACAGGTTAGGGTACAATAACGGTTTAGGGTGAGCGTACGTGTTACGGTACGGGTTAGTGTTAGCGTACGGCTTAGGATTAGGGGACGGGTTAGGGTAAGGCTTCAGGTAAGGGTTAGGGTTAGGGTTAGGGAACGGGGACGGGGACGGGGACGGTTTAGGGTACAGGTTAGGGTACGACAACGGTTTAGGGTGAGCGTACGTGTTAGGGTACAGGTTAGTGTTAGCATACGGGTTAGGATTAGGGGACGGGTTAGGGTAAGGCTTCGGGTAACGGTTAGGGTTAGGGTTAGGGTTAGGGGATGGGGACGGTTTAGGGTACAAGTTAGGGTACGACAACAGTTTAGGGTAAGCGTACGTGTTAGGGTATGGGTTAGTGTTAGCGTACGGGTTAGGATTAGGGGACGGGTTAGGGTAAGGCTTTAGGGAAGCGTTAGGGATAGGGCTAGGGTTAGGGGACGGGGACGGGGACGGGGATGGTTTAGGGTACAGGTTAGGGTATGACAACGGTTTAGGGTGAGCGTACGTGTTAGGGTACGGGTTAGTGTTAGCGTACAGGTTAGGATTAGGGTACGGGTTAGGGTAAGCCTTCGGGTAAGGGTTAGGGTTAGGGTTAGGGTTAGGGGACCGGGACTCTTACAGGTACAGGTTGGGGTACGACAACGGTTTAGGGTGAGCGTATGTGTTAGGGTACGTGTTAGTGTTAGCGTACGGGTTAGGATTAGGGATGGATTAGGGTAAGGATTCAGGTAAGGGTTAGCGTTAGGGTTAGGGTTAGGGTTAGGGAATGGGGACGTTTTTGGTACAAGTCAGGGTACAACAATGGTTTAGGGTGAGCGTACAGGTTAGGGTACGGGTTAGTGTTAGCGTACGGGTTAGGATTAGGGGACGGGTTAGGGTAAGGCTTCGGGTAAGAGTTAGGGTTAGGGTTAGGGTTATTGGATGGGGACGGGGACGGTTTAGGGTACAGGTTAGGGTACGACCGTGGTTTAGGTTGAGCGTACGTGTTAGGGTATGGGTTAGTGTTAGCGTACGGGTTAGGATTAGGGGACRGGTTAGGGTAAGGCTTCGGGTAAGGGTTAGGGTTAGGGTTAGGTATAGGGTTAAGGGACAGGGATGGGGACGGTTTAGGGTACAAGTTAGGGTACGACAACGGTTTAGGGTGAGCGTACGTGTTAGGGTATGTGTTAGTGTTAGCGTACGGGTTAGAAATAGGGAATGGGTTAGGGTAAGGCTTCGGGTAAGTGTAGGGTTACGGTTAGGGTTAGGTTTAGGTGACGGGGACGGTTTAGGGTATAGGTTAGGGTACGACAACGGGTTAGGGTGAGCGTACGTGTTAGGGTACAGTTTAGTGTTAGCGTATGGGTTAGGATTAGGGGACGGGTTAGTGTAAGGCTTCGGGTAAGGGTTACGGTTAGGGTTAGGGTTAGGGTTAGAGGACGGGGATGGTTTGGGTACAGCTTAGGATAAGACAAAGGTTTAGGGTGAGCGTATATGTTAGGGTGCAGGTTAGTGTTAGCGTACGGGTTAGGATTAGGGGACGGGTTAGGGTAAGGCTTCGAGTAAGGGTTAGGTTTAGGATTAGGGTTAGGGGACGGGGACGGTTTAGGGTACAGGTTAGAGTACAACAACGGTTTAGGGTGATCGTAAGTGTTAGGGTATGGGTTAGTGTTAGCGAACGGTTTAGGTTTAGGGCACGGGTTAGGGTAAGGCTTCGGGTAAGGGTTAGGGTTAGGGTTAGGGTTATTGGATGGGGACGGGGACGGTTTAGGGTACAGGTTAGGGTACGACAACGGTTTAGGGTGAGCGTACGTGTTAGGGTACGGTTTAGTGTTAGCGTACGGCTTAGGATTAGTGGACGGGTTAGGGTAAGGCTTCGGGTAACGGTTAGGGTTAGGGTTATAGTTATGGGACGGGGATGGTTTAGGGTAAGGTCAGGGTACGACAACGTTTTAGGGTGAGCATAGGTGTTAGGGTATGGGTTAGTGTTAGCGTACGGTTTAGGATTAGGGGATAGGTTAGGGTAAGGCTTTGGGTAAGGGTTAGGGTTAGGTTTAGGGGTAGGGTTAGGGTTAGGGAATGGGGACGGTTTAGGGTACAGGTTAGGTTATGACCACGGTTTAGGGTGAGCATACGTGTTAGGGTATGGGTTAGTGTTAGCGTACGGGTTAGGATTAGGGAACGGGTTAGTGTAAGGCTTCGGGTAAGGGTTAGGGTTAGGGTTAGGGTTAGGGTTAGGGTTAGGGTCACGTTTAGGGTTAGGGGATGGGGACGGTTTAGGGTACAGGTTAGGGTACGACAACGGTGTAGGGTGAGCGTACCTGTTAGTGTACGGGTTAGTGTTAGCGTACGGTTTAAGATTAGGGCACGGGTTAGGGTAAGGTTTCGGGTAAGGGTTAGGGTTAGGTTGAGGGTTAGGGTTATGGGACAGGGACAGTTTAGGGTACAGGTTAGGGTACGATAACGGTTTAGGGTGAGCGTACATGTTAGGGTATGCGTTAGTTTTAGCGTACTGGTTAGGATTAGGGGAGGGTTAGGGTAAGGCTTCGGGTAAGGGTTAGGGTTAGGGTTAGGGTTAGGGTTAGCGTTGACCATAGGTGCGTGGGTTTATCTCTGGACTTTCTATCCTGTTGCATTGATGTACAGTTCTGTTTTGGGGCCAGTACCATAGGGTCCTGATTACTGTAGCTTTGTAGTATAGTCTGAAGTTGGGGAGTCTTATTCCTCCAGCTCTGTTTTTCTTTCTCAATATTGCTTTGGGTATTCAGGGTCTTTTATGTCTCCATACAAATTGTAGAAGATTTTTTCTAATTCTGTGAAAAATGCCATTGGTATTTTGATAGGGATTGCATTGAATCTGTAGGTTGTGTTTGGTAATATTGTCATTTTCACATTATTGATTCTTCCATTCCAGGAACATGGTATATCTCTCCATCTGTTTGTGTCATCCTGAATTTTTTCATGAGTGTCTTATAGTTTTCTGAGTACAAGCCATTTACCTCCTTAGGTAGATTTATTCTTAGGTATTTTATTATTTTTGTTACAATGGTGTATGGGATTGTTTCCTTAATTTCTCTTTCTGATCTTTCTTTGTTAGAGTATAGGAATGCAAGAGATTTCTGTGCATTAATTTTGTATCCTGCAACTTTACCAAATTCATTGATAAGCTCTAGTAGTTTTCTGGTGATATCTTTTGGATTATCTATGGATAGTATCATATCATCTGCAAACAGTGACTGTTTTACTTCTTCTTTTCCAATTTGTATCCCTTTTATCTCTTTTTCTTCTCTGGTTGCCATGGCTAAGACTTCCAAAACTGTTCTTAATTATAGTGACAAGAGTGGACATCCTTGTCTTGTTCCTGATCTTAGAGGAAATGCTTTCAGTTTTTCACCTTTGAGAATGATGTTTGCTGTGGGTTTGTCATATATGGCCTTTATTATGTTGAAGCAGCTTCACTCTATGCTCACTTTCTGAAGAGTTTTTAATCATAAATTGGTGTTGAATTTTGTCAAAAGCTTTTTCTGCATCTATTGAGATGATCATATGGTTTTCCTCCTTCAGTTTGTTAATATGGTGTATCACATTGATTGGTTTGTGTATATTGAGGAATACTTGCCTCCCTGGGGTAAATCCCACTCTATCATGGTGTATGATGCTTTTAATGTGTTGTTGGATTCTGTTTGCTAGTATTTTGTTGAGGATATTTGCATCTATATTCATCAGTGATATTTGTCTGTAATTTTCTTTTTTTGTAGTATCTTTGTCTGGTTTTGGTGTCAGGGTGATGGTTGCCTTGTAGAATGAGTTTGAGAGTGTTCCTTCCTTCGCAAATTTTTGGAAGAGTTTGAGAAGGATGGGTGTTAGCTCTTCTCTAAATGTTTGGTAGAATTCACCTGTGAAGTCATCTGATCCTGGATTTGTTTGTTGGAAGATTTTTAATCACAGTTTCTATTTCATTATTTGTGATTGGTCTGTTCATATTTTCTATTTCTTCCTGGTTCAGAATTGGAAGGTTATACCTTTCTATGAATTTGACAATTTCTTCCAGGTTTTCCATTTTATTGGCATAGACAATAAAATGTATTGCTTGTAGTAGTCTCTTAAGATGCTTTGTATTTCGTTGGTGTCCATTGTAATGTCTCCTTTTTAATTTTTAATTTTATTGATTTGAGTCCTCTCCCTCTTTTTCTTGATGGGTCTGGCTAAAGGTTTATCAATTTTGTTTATCTTTTTAAAGAACCAGCTTTTAGTTTTATTGATCTTTGCTATTGTTTTCAGTTTCTATTTATTTCTGCTCTGATCTTTATGGTTTCTTTCCTTCTACTATCTTTGGGTTTTGTTTGCTCTTCTTTCTCCAGTTCCTTTAGGTGTAAGGTTAGATTGTTTATTTGAGATTTTTCTTGTTTTCTGAGGTAGGATTGCATTGCTATAAACTTCCATCTTAGAAATGCTTTTTCTGCATCCCATAGGTTTTGGATTGTCATGTTTTCATTGTCATTTGTCTCTAGGTGTTTTTTGATTTCTTCCTTGATTTCTTCAGTGATCTCTTGGTTATTTAGTAATGTATTGTTTAGCTTCCATGTGTTTGTGTTTTTTTTATATTTTTTCCCCTGTAACTCCTTTCCAGGTAGAGTAATCTTGTTTGTAGTTTTTTCCCTTTCATCACTTTAAATATATCATGTCACTCCCTTCTGGCTTGTTGAGTTTGTGCTGAGAAATCAGTTGTTAAACTTATGGGAGTCCCCTTTTATGTCATTTGTCATTTTTCCCTTGTTGCTTTTTTCTTTGTCTTTAATTTTTGTCAATTTGATTACTGTGTGTTTCGGCATGTTGCTCCTTGGGTTTATCTTGCCTGGAACTCTCTGCACTTCCTGGACTTGGGTGGCTATTTACTTTCCAATGTTAGGGAATTTTTGATTCTTCAAAAATCTCCTTGGGTCCTTTCTCTCTCTCTTCTCCTTCTGGGACCCCTATAATGTGAATGTTGGTGCATTTAATGTTGTCCCAGATGTCTCTTAGGCTGTCTACATTTCTTTTCATTCTTTTTTCTTTATTCTGTTCTGCAGCAGTGAATGCCACCTTTCTGTCTTCCAGGTCACTTATCCTTTCCTCTGCCTCAGTTATTCTGCTATTGATTCCTTCTAGTATATTTTTCATTTCCATTATTGTATTGTTCATCTCTGTTTGTTTGTTCTTTAATTCTTCTAAGTGTTTGTTAAACACTTCCTGCATCTTCTCAATCTTTGCCTCCATTCTTTTCCAAAGTCCTGGTTCATCTTCACTATCATTATTCTGAATTATTTTTTCTGGAAGGTTGCCTATCTCCACTCATTTAGTTGCATTTCTGGGATTTTATCTTGTTCCTTTATCTGACACATAGCCCTCTCCATTTTCATTTTGTCTGTCTTTCTGTGAATGTGTTTATCTTTCCACAGGCTGCAGGATTGCAGTTCTTCTTGCTTCTGTTGTCTGCCCTCTGGTGGATGAGGCTATCTAAGAGGCTTGTGCAAGTTTCCTGATAGGAAGTACTGGTGGTGGGTAGAGCTGGTTGTTGCTCTGTTGGGCAGAGCTCAGTAAAACTTTAATCTGCTTGACTGCTGATGGGTAGGGCTGAGTTCCCTTCCTATTGGTTGTTTGGCCTGAGGTGATGCAGCACTGGAGCCTACAGGCTCTTTGATGGGACTAATGGTGGACTCCAGGAGGGCTCATGCCAAGGAGTACTTCCAACTAAATTTATTAGCTCATCTGTAGTGTATATTGTGATCTGCATTTTTTAATAGTCACCCCAAAGGTCTCCTCTAGTCACATCCCCACCTCAGACTTAATACATTTGTATATAGGGAAGAGAGTATACTCAGCTGAAAAAAATATATACATATTTTGATCTGATTTTTAAACTATTGCAAAGCCTAAGCAAATGTACCACAGGACTCAAAATATTCTGAATTCAGCAGAACACTCTCAACTTTTGACAATCAGTTCTGTTACTTTTAATCCTTGATCAGAGTAGTGAGGAATACTTATATCTTAGACGGAGCAGTCAAAGCAATTTATAGGCCATAGGAAATTAAATAAAATCATAATTGCTAATATTTAAATACTGGTTAGATCCTGGCCTTAGGGATTTATGTGTTTCATTTTCCCTGATACATACAATATTCCTCTATATTGTACCAGGAAGTACTGGTATTGCCTTAATTTTTTATATAACAACACTGAGGTTGAGAGAGTTTAAACAACTTGCTAAATTCCCACTTATCTTAATCTAAAGCTCAGGATTATAATCACCATATTATGCTGACTCCCTTTGCTTAAGTTTTAAATTTAAGTAATAATCTTATTCAATAGTTTATTTATTTATTCATTGAGTTTAGGATCATTGGGCATATATGGCATCTCTGTTATTGAACCCATGTTCATTCTTATGATTTTTCAGCCATATCCCTGCACATGTAAAATCTATCAGGAGTAATTCTTTGGCAATAGAGAAGCATAGAGAACACAAAGGCGAAGAAATACAGACACGGCCCTTGAGTGTCCAAAAATCAGTGGAAGAGACAGAAAAGCAACATGGCACAATGTGGTTCGTGTTGTAACAGGGGAAAGAAAGACTGAGGAACAGCAAAGAGTGAGAAGGTGAGCAGTGCCAGAAGCGGGTAGATAGACAGTCCCAGTGGAGCAGGTGGGAGAGTCTGCCTGCTGCAACTGCATTGTATATAATCAATATGCTTTTCAAAGATCTAGGGTGGGAACTGAGAAGAGGCTTGTTTAAAGGGAGCCATTCATTTCTGTGAGAAAAAAAAATATCCCTCAAATACAGCTGTGTTGACAAATGCATTCTGTGAATGGTCATTTTGATTACCAAGAGCTGAGGGAAAATAAAACAAGAATATTTGCACAGAAACTGAAAGCCTGTGGATTTCCAAGCCTTGCCTCTGCTGCTTACTTG
>NW_020837971.1:20419205-20582762 GCF_003676395.1 Aethalodelphis obliquidens | reverse complement strand
ATATAAATTATGGAGGCTAACACATCCCAAGAACTGAAAGGTAAGTCAACAAGCTGGACACCCAAGAGAGTTGATGATGTCATTCCAGTCCAAGTGTGAGAGCAGGAAAAAGCCATTGTCCTAGTTTCAAGCAGCCAGACAGGAGGAATTCTCTCTAAAGCAGGGCAGGATCCGACTTTTTGTTCTATTACAGCCTTCACATGATTGGGTGAGGGCCACCCACATCAGGGAGAATGATCTGTTTTACTCTTTAGATGTTAATCTCATCCAGAAATACCTTCACCTTAGAATAATGTCTGAGCAAATATATGGGCACCATGGCCCAGTCAAGTTAACACATAACCAATATTAACAAAGAATTTCTCAAAGTGTGGTCCTGGGACTAACACATCTGGGGACCTGATAGGCACCTTTTGAAGCCCCACCCTAGACTTATTGACTTTGAAACACTGGGGGTGGGACAGAGCAACCTGCCTTTTAACCAGCACTCCAAGTGATTCTGATGCAAGCTAATGATGGAGAGCAAATATTAGTGATTCTCTCAGATGTAATTCACTCCCATGGAAACTCAGCTGGTCAGAGAAGAGAATGTAAGAGCATTCCCTTCAGCTTGTGTCTGCACTAGGACAATGGCATGGCTTTTCAGCTCAAGGAGTTGAAGTAGTTATACCTCAGAAGGAATAATTTTCAAGGTGTGTATTTAATATTGCCACTAATAGGAAGTTTTGAGGATGGTCAGTAAACCACAGTGTTAGTACAATTTGTGGTAGAGCACATGGATTCTGAATTAGGAAACAGGGTACAGAATTCTCATCCCAGGACCACCACGCATCCAGCTATGCTGCCTTGGGACATCTGTTAAACACTTTGAGCTTTGACGTCTTCCACAATCACTTCTACAAATAATGCCAGACCTTTCTGCCTCAGATATTTGTTTGAGAATAAAATGAGAGAAAAGTAAATAAGCCAAAGATTTTGACACCAAACAAACACCTAAGGAGAGACAGGCTAAGTTCAATGCTGTGGTATTTTGAAGAAGCAATGTCTCGAGAATTAGTGGAAAATAAAGTGTTGGTGTTATACAAAGCAGCAGAAGAGGAATTGAGTGGCTTATTATTAATATTCCCCACATTTTGAACCATTCATCCTTGGGAAATTGAAGTAGCAAAGGAACAAATAAGGAGATCTCCAAGTGGTCTTTAGTTCTGGTTATTTATGCATGACCAGAAACAAAGAGATAGGAAGCCAGTTGATTCTTAAGAAAATGAATTAGGAGATTAAAAATAATCACACAGGCACACACAAAGGTCTGTAGTCAATGATGTTCAAACTTAGAAAAGCCGATTGCAGTTGAAGCCATGCAAGCAGAACTTGGTGTGAAAGCTGGACAGCCTCAGAGAAGGATATTTAGCTCCAAGGTCCAATAAAGATGCGGCTGTAGATTGTGAACATAAACTGTGGACAGGGTGCTCTTCCCAGAAAGCCAGAGTCTCCCAGCCTTCATCCTGAGGCACTGGGTCTCCTTTCAGAAATGAACATTTTCTCTCTTCCTGACCAGGAGAATTTACATCAGCCACAGATTCCTGTTTTCCACTCTTTTTTCTGAACAAGAGTTTTGTTGAGATTCTTCTTTTCATGCTTCACCATTGTGGGGTTGATTGTCTATCGTTAAGCTCGTGAGACTGCATAATTATAGATATTAGACTTCACACTGGTAGCAAACTATATAGACTTCAGGGTTATCTTCTCCTTGGAGCTGTGAGAATATTCCATGTCAAGGGACAAAGGTTATGGAGAACTCTGACTAGTTCAGATTTTTTTATACTGAGAGTGATTCTAGAGGAAGAGAATGTTGAATTTTCTGAATTAGTTCCTGAATTTCTGGAATACATCCTCTAATCTGATTAGGTTTAAAGATGCTAAGGACTCTATTTCCAGTAGAAGAGAGAGCACTGATAATCCATGGATGTGTTCTAGCAATACAGATACACAAAATATCTGCATTTTCTCCTAACCAACAACTTTTAAGAAGCACGGAGCTGAGTGACTCTGGATCTGGTATATTTGAACATTTTTTGAAAACTAACAAATACAATAATGTTGGCTGGTTACTCGTCATGTCTCTGGACAAAGTGGTGTGAGAAGAAGGTGAGCTCAGGGATTCAATTTCCCAGCTCAGGGACCACAGAGACGACCTCAAAACTTCTCTCTGAGTCCTAGGAGGCTTCGTATCTCTTGAAGTTTCAGGGCTTGCAATTACTGAAAATCAAATGCGAACTGTCACCCTGTGAATGGCTGAATTACGCAAAAGTTGAACTCCCAGCCATTCAAGGCGTCCACTGATAAAGTGAGGGCATTGTCTGGGAAAGACTGATCCTACAAATCGGGATGGTAATTTGCAGGAAGACCAGAATGAAGCTCAGGACACTGAGCCCCTGAATTCTGGTAAATCTTCTTTGCCAGTGGAAGAAGTCTCCCAACCCCCATTCCATGATACTTGCTTCTCCATCTCCATCTGAAGGGATTAACCTTGTGCTGTCTGAGGAAACTGTAGCGGCCGCCCCTGAGGCAGCTGCCTTACAAGACAAGACTGATTCTCCTCAGGATCCCGCCCCCAACACCACCCCTCTGCTGTTACACATTCAACCAAACTCAGTCCCTACAGACACCTAAAGGTGAAGAACAATGAGGAATTGTGTTATACTCCAAAAGAACTATTTGAATTCTCTAATTTCTATGGACAGAAATCTGGGGAACCCGTGTGAGATGGATATTTAGGAATGGAATATTTCCTGCCATGTGAGTAAACAAAGGATGTCACAGTCATCAGCATCACAGCCCTCCAACATGAGCCCTGGGGAAACGCAGGAAGGAAAGAACACCTGCCATCTAGCAGCCATCAGACTGCAGTTACTCCCCATGGTGAGCCCTGAGGAAACTCAGGTTGAGAAAATACAAGATGCTGGTCCCAGATAACTGAGGTGCATATCAAAGGAATGATTTCACTGAGCCCAGACTCTTGTACTGGGTTGGCCAAAAAGTTTGTTTGGGTTTTTACATAAGATGTTGCCATACATAGAAAAGCACTAAATTCCTTAACCTGGGATATCTGGTTTTCTTTAATTTACAATAATCTTCTGGTGTTCGGACGACCTGCCCTTTGTTGAAAAACTCCTATATATCCTGGCTTTCCCCTCGCCTACTTGGAGCAGTTCTCTCAGGGTTACTTGAGATGCTGCCTCCTGGGCTTGAAATCTTAAAAATTCCCATCAAATAAAGCATAACTCTCAGCTTTTAGATTGCAAATATTTTTTTAAATAAATTTATTTATTTACTTATTTATTTTTGTCTGTGTTGGGTCTTTGTTGCAGTGCACGGCTTTCTCTAGTCATGGAGAGCGGGGGCTGCTCTTCATTGCAGTGCACAGGCTTCTTATTGTGGTGACCTCTCTTGTTGTGGAGCACAGCCTCTAGGCACATGGACTTCAGTAGTTGTGGCACACGGGCTCAGTAGTTGTGGCTTGTGAGCTCTAGAGAACAGGCTCAGTTGTTGTGGCACATGGGGTTATTTGCTCCGTGGCATGTTGGATCTTCCCAGACCAGGGCTCAAACTTGTGCCCCCTGCATTGGCAGACAGATTCTTAACCACTGCTCCACCAGGGAAGTCCATAGGTTGTGAATATTTTTTAAGTCAACAATACTAACAGTGTGGGTTAATTGTGAAAGGAACATAAATTCGGATCAGGCCAAATTTATGAACATGGGCCCACTAAGTAGAGATTCTGAATTTAACATTCAGCTTAGAAAGGGCTCTAAGAGTTTAGTTTGTTGGTTAACTGAAACATGGCCAAAAGGTGACCCTCAGTGAATTGGAAATGCCAGAGCTGCCTTCGTTTACTGTGGAAGAAGGGATTCAGATTCAGGGGCTTAGGGAGATGGAATTTGTCATGGGAGACATGCTCACCCACCCTGGGAGGGTCCAAAAGACATACCTTTCACCACAATTGTGAGAAAGAAATTTGGGAGGAGAACCTCAGTATCCCTGAATAGCTCCGGGATTGTTTTTCTCTGTAGGACAGACCTCAGTGAGAACTACTGTGAATTAATTGGGCAACATAAATGCAGTGGATGTAATTGGCTCCCAAGGCGGCAGGGGTCAATTGTGGCACTGAACCACCAAAGGCAAGGCAGGTGTGGTTATCATAATGGATTGCAGAGTTGAAGCAACAATCAGAATAGTCTGAGTTCCAGAAACCTATGGTGCCTAGTTGATTATGGTGTTCCTAGTAGTGAAATAGATGGGGAGCTTACTAAATTATTAACTTGATCTGTATAAGCAGAGAAATTCTAGGTCAAGTGAGCAAAAGTCTAACCTGAATAAATCATAAAACAGAGAGTCATGATCTTTCAATTAATTCTTAGACTGGAGTCAGTTTATAGACCCAGAGCCTCATGAATAAAAGGGAGGCCAAGTCCCCCTGAGGAAGGAATCAAGCACACTACTGAAAATGTATACGGTTAATCTTTTCCCATCCTTCCCCAAATAGACCTATGACCTCTTACAGAGTACTTGTGTATTGGGGAAAAGGAAACAATCAGACTTATCGGGACTACTGGATACTGGCTCTGAATTGACACTCATTCCAGGAGATCAAAAAAGTCACTCTGGTCCTCCAATCAAAGTAGGGGCTTATGGAAGTCAGATGATCAATGAAGTTTTAGTTCAAGTCTGTCTCACAGTGGGTCCATTGGGTCCCAGAATCCATCCTGTGGATGATGTTTGGAGCTTTTGTCAGGTGTCTCTATGTGAATCACCACCGGGCCCATAAGATTTTGGAGTTAAGCCCCACCATCCTTCACAGATAACTACTCTCCGTTTGAGAACTAGCTCTTGGCCTGCTACTGAGTCTTAGTAGAGCCTGAATGCTTAACTGTGGGCCACCAGGTTACCATATATATATATGACTCAGTTGCCCACCATGAGCTGAGTGTTACGTGACCCAACAAGCCATAAAGTTGGGTGTGCTCAGCAGCCCTCCATCACCAGATGGAAGTGGTGTGTATGAGATCCAGCTTGAGTAGACCCTGAAGGCACAAGTAAATTACATTAAAAAGTGGCCCAAAGGCCCATCGTCCCCACTCCTGCTACACTGTTTTTTCTCTTCCAGCCTCACCTAGGGCTCTATGGGGAGCTCCCTGTGACCATTTGACAGAGGATGGAAAGACTTGGGTCTGGATTATGGATGGATCTGCATGATACACAGGCACCACCTGATAGTGGACAACTGCAGCACTACTGCCCCTTTCTGGGCCATCCCTGTACAGTGGTGAAGGGAAATGTTCCCAGGGGGCAGGACTTGGAGCAGTGTACCTGGGTGTGCACTTTGCTTGGAAAGAGAAATGATCAGACATGCCATTATATACAAATTCTTGGGCTGTGGCCAATAATTTGACTGAATGATCAGGGACTTGGAAGAAACACAGTTGGAAAATTGGTGACAAAGAAATTTGGGAAAAGGTATATGGATAGACCTGTCTAAATGGGCAAAAAATATGTAAAGATACTTGTGTCCCATGTGAATGCTCATCAAAAGGTGACCTTGGCAGAGAAAGATTACAGTAGGCAAGTGGATAGAATGACCCATTCTATGGACCAGTAAGTCTCTTTCCTCTGCCACCCCTGTCATCACCCAGTGGGATCATGATCAAAGTGACCAATAGCCAAGACATGGATGCACTTAGACACCCATCAACCGATGAATGGATAAAGAAGATATGGTACATATATACAATAATGGAATATTACTCAGTCATAGAAAAAGAATGAAATAATGCCATTTGCAACAGCATGGATGGGCCTAGAGATGATCATACTAAGTGAAGTAAGTCAGACAAAGACAAATATCACGTGATATCACATATATGTGAAATCTAAAAAATGGTACAAATGAACTTATTTATAAAACAGAAACAGACTCACAGACATAGAAAACACACTTACGGTTACCAGGGGGAAAGAGGGGAAGGGACAAATTGGAATTTGGGATTAGCAGATACAAACAACTATATATAAAATTGATAAATGACAAGGTAACAAGGTCTTACTGTACAACACAGAGAACTATGTTCAATATCTCGTAATAAACTTTAATGGAAAAAATATGAGAATGGATATATCTATGTCTATATCTATGTATATTTATATATATCTATATATCAATCTATTTATCTATCATCTATCTATCATCTTTTTTATCTATCTATGTATCTATGTATGTATCTATCTATCTATATCTGAATCACTTTGCTATACACCAGAAACTAACACAACATTTTAAATCAGCCATACTTCAATTTAAAAAATGAAAAAAAAAATTACATGGCCATATGGTAGGTATGGAAGCTATGTGTGGCTCAGTGGAATAAACTTCTATTCAGCAAGGCTAACCTGGGAACGGCCACCACTAAGTGTGCAACCTCCCACTGGCAGAGACCAACACTGAGTGCGTGATATGGGGGCATCACAGCCCAGGGTCAATAACCAGCTAAATGGTGTCAGGTAGTCCACATAGGACTGCTTCCATTATCAAAGGGACAGCACTTTGTTCTTTCTGGAATAGACACCTATTCAGGATACAGATTTGTCATCCTTGCGTGCAATGCTGCAGCCAAAACTATACTCTGTAAACTTACAGCACACTGTTAAAACTAGCCTAAAACTTTTAGTCATGTACATTTTTTTTTTTTTTTTTTTTTTGCGGTACACGGGCCTCTCACTGTTGTGGCCTCTCCCATTGTGGAGCACAGGCTCCGGATGTGCAGGCTCAGTGGCCATGGCTCACGGGCCCAGCTGCTCCACGGCATGTGGGATTCTCCTGGACCGGGGCATGAACCCATGTCCCCTGCAACGGCAGGCGGACTCTCAACCACTGCGCCACCAGGAAAGCCCTTTATTTTTTTAAATGAAGTTATTTTCACTGCATTGACTAGGAACTTCAGTAACATATTTTAAAAAGATGTGTTTGTTGACATCCTCATCTTTCTCCTGATTTGTTAAAGATTGCTTCTCACATTTAATCCATGAGGATATGTGTTCCATAGGGTTGGGTAGATGTTCACATTTATAGAACTTGTTTTCAAGTAAGAAGTTCCTTTCAAATTATTTAATTTTTTTAAAAAAATTACCATGAATTGGTGTTGAATTTCATTTAATAGTTAATTACATATGACAAAGTAGTTATATTAAGTCAACAAAGGTTAAATATATCAATTTTATTCAAACCTATTTTTTTAATCTGCACATTTGATCATAGTATACAACTAACTATATACAAAGATGATATACTCTATATGCTAATATACTTGGTTTGATAATATTGTATTTAGAATTTTTTGCATTTATGCTAATGACTAAAATTGAAATACATGTTCTTTTCTTACACGATCCATATCAAGTTTTGATATTTAGGTTACACTATCTTCATAGAAAGAAATGGTATATATAAATCTTCAAAATTTTAAAATGTTCTGAGATTAGTGAGATATTCATGAATCAATTGTGATAATTTACAATGTGCTAGATGATTTATTTATTATAGGTTTTTAAATTTATCAATTTAATGTAATTAGAATTATTTTATCTTTATAATCTCTGTTGTGTCCTTAACAATGTTCTTATTTTCATTCTTAATTTTGTTTAATTGAGCCTTCTCCTTTTAAATTTTTTCTTCTTCTATTTAAATGTGGCACAGATTTCTCTTTTTTCATTCATTCATTTTTATTCATTCATTCATTTATTTGTTTATTTATATAAATATATTTAAATTAGTTATGCAAAAACCAACTTCTGTCTTTTGATTCTTTTATAGATTAGTTTTCCATTTTATTAATTTCTGCTGTTATTTTATTTATATTCTTTCTTCTATTTTCTCCATTCCACTTCTTTGTTCTTACGTAGGTTGCTGAACTCATTTATTTCCAGTTTGTTGTTTTTTGATAAAACTATCAGCTATACTTTTCCTTTTAAATACCATTTTCACTGCATTCTTCTGTAATTGATACAATGTGTTTTGATTATTATTCATTTCTAAGTATTATTTAGGTTTCAATTATGAGATCTTCTTTGATTCATGAGTTATTTACAAGTATGCTTTTAAATCTTCAATTTATACTTTAAATCTCCACTATATATGTACTTATTTATAAATTATATTAATTATTCACTATATATAAAGCTTATATATGAATAAGAGTATACTTATATCTCTTAAAAAATGCTCACTAAAAATGTTATTTTTTTCAGATTCTGCAACTCATCATTGTTTCATTTTTGTCCTATATCCTTCTCTAATACATGAGAAAACCTCTCATTTAAGGAAAATTAGTTTCTAAAATTTTCTGATTTTCATTATGTTAATCCACTTGGATTAATATTCTTCCAGGTCCTTAATATTTTACTCCTTTTAAACTTAATTTTCAGTCCACTGTGGCTATTAAAATGAATCTAATCATTCTGGAATTTATCTGGTAAAGGGTGAAACCCCTCAGAAAGTCATCATCACCAAATTTGATAACAAATGATTTATCATACCTTACTGTGGAACAAAGTGTATAATGAACTCAAAATAGCCATCTTTATATCTCTTCTCAATCAAATGATCATTCATACTACACAAAGGCCTGCTTTATGTACTACTACAAACAGAAATATTATAATTTTATTTATGTATTTATCTATTTATTTATTTTGAAATTAAACACTTTTGTGGGTGTACTTAAATACCCAGAGAGGTAGTTCACTTTCAGTCCCACAGAATTTATACCATGTGGATGATTTTTTCCTGGATTATATTTAGGACAAGTGCCACTCATTGCTCCTCTATACCAAAATAAGTACTTATTTTTGTTTTTCAGTGCTATGTGGGTCCACCAAGATATGTCATCAATAAAACAGAATTCCAAATATAACATTGAGTTAACCTGCTGGATGAAGTTATTTCGTGATATACAATACACACATTGATATACAATATATATTTCAATTCAAAGTAACTTTGATTTTGGAACAGTAAAATTTAGTTTTTCCTTCTAATGATAATGAAATAACAAATATAGAAGCTGCTTCAGTCTATGTTTAGTTCCTTATGTTAAAATAAGTTATTTACATTGAAAACTCTTCCCTGTTGACATGACAGGAAACCAGATATCCATTTATCATTTACTGCAGAAGGATACAAATTTGCTCATATATATCCAGGTTGATTTCATTTTATTTGCAACATTTATAAAATAAATTTTAAGAATATTTAAAATAGGGTCTTGACTTTGGATTTTTGTTAAAATTCATAATGCAAAGCAAAGTTAGGTTGCTAACCACAGGACATAATAATAAAAATTCTCACTTCATTCTCAATACAATGTTTGATAAAATATGAAGGTGAGGAAAGAAAAGACATTCACACCATGATCTCATTCTTTCTGTCAGGGGCTTTACACACTTCATTTTACTTAATCTTTACTTTAACCATTTTATACTTGTAATATCATTATTATATTCCAAATTAGAAAAATAAGCAATAAGAGTTGATCATTTCATCCAAATTACAGAATTAGAAGTGGTAGAACTGGTATCTGAATTAATAAACACTGTGTTTCAAGGCTGTGCTCCTCTTTTAAAATACTGCTTTCCCTTCACTGAGTCTGAGAATGTATCTTTTTATTGCTCTTAATGTATGTTAATGTTAATTCTAAAACCATCATGAGATTCTTGCCTTTCACAGAAAAATCTAATGGAGTTTAGAACAATCAGCTTTCCTCCTAAGAGAACTGACTGTGGGTCACCTTCCTTGAGGAAGATTTCTTACTGACTGTTCTCCTAAAATAGTTCAATAGCTTCTTAGAAGCTTTGAGAATATAGCTTTAAAATCATCAATTGCCCATTGAAGGAATTAGTGGCTCTGGAAATGGCATGATAGCATTTTTACAACAATTCTTGGTAATTATTTCATGAGTTGGAATTCCTTGGAAAAAAAAATGAGCTTGTGCTCCTACTGAATTAATAAGAACAATTATTTTTCAGGTATAGGTGCGCACATACACACACACACACACACACACACACACACACATACTCATATACATCATGGCTTTGATTTTCCTATCTAGTGATCATTTGATAAAAGAAAATTAGTCTAATGTATCTGGACTTTTATTTAGACAGCTTAGCTTCTTTCCATATCAGGGCTTTTCTCTAAAAATACTCAAAATATTGATAATTGCTTTAGACTTTTGCCTAAGAATCACTTTAAGCTAACTTATAGATTTATGGCACATATATTTTTTTTAATTAGAGCACTATTTTCATTCTCCTGTAATCTAACATATCACAAATTATCTTTACTTCCTTAAAATCCATCAATCTCACATCATATGACAGGAAAGTGATTTATCCTGATCCAAAGGCATTGCCTTATTTAAAGTAGAATAATTCTCTCAAGTTTTCTGAAAATCAGAGACATTCAAGGTTTGAAGACACCTTCAAGATCAACTGTCAACAACGTTTGAAGTCCTTCCATAGGAAAATATGGGATCTATGTTTGATCCACTTCAGTTACAGGCAGCTCACTACTTTTATTCATGGACTCAAATTGGTGGAAGAATCGTCCTCATGCAGAAATCTGTCTCCAGGGCCACCCAAAGAGTGGCATTGTTGTTACTTTTAGCTCTAGTCTGAATAAAGCCATCTCTACACCTTCATAACTGTCTTTTTATATTTGAATCCAATATTATTTGTTCCCTGAATATTGTATCTCCAAAAATAAAATAACTTTTTAAAATCTTGTTTCTGAAATCATGACTTTATTTCCTCAATTCCTTTCTTCCCTCTGTCTTTATATGCACTCCATGCTACCTGTATGTTTTTTTCTGGATTTCTGAGTTTCAGCATTTTCAACTGAGGCAATATTTCTTGTATAGTAATATTTTATACTAACACATGTCATTTGAGATATTTTTCTAATCATTTATGTTTATTTACTATAATTTATTAACATTAATAATATAATATTGCTTATTTAATAACACTATGCAATTATGTATGTATAGTATATGTAATATATAATAACTACTTTAATTTTTACAGCATCCATATGAGTAATGTTTTCTTATTATTACTATTGTATATAACTGATACAACTAAAACGGGGAAGTTAAAAAATGAGTCAAAATAATCTGCAACATATAAGGCAAATTTATCTTCATAATAATCCAGAGGATGAGGTAACAATTTAATGTAGACTCCCTGCAGTGTCACAGCCAGCACGCCTTCTCTGGGTATCATGGGTTGGTCACACGCATGTCAGGACCCAGCAGCACACATGTACCAGCTCTGTACCAGGCTCAATTGTGCCTCTGTTATTCCTCACTTCAAGTTTAGCTCCCCTGGATGATGGGAATGTTCTGGTGAAGGCATCACACTACAAGACACCACTAGTCATGGATATTTTCAAATCATACAGAACACACACAGGTTTGCAGATAAAATAATCTTGTCTCTTGTATCCCATAAACCCAGGTTTATTGGTTTCCCATGTATTGTAACATTAAAAGAATAGTTGTCAAAGGCAGTAGGGGTATGTTTTCCAAGAGTTGCATTTGTTGTGCAACTGATCAGCAGGTAAGTTTCACCTGAGGCTCCGTCTCTTAAGACACGTCTGGTGCAGATGGCTGGGGCCACTGTCTATGCTATAGCTCTGTGTTGACTGGAAGCCAAAGCCCAGCTACAGCCATGATCCAAGCCTGGAGAAAAGTAGGAAAATATTTGTGAACACCAAAGCATTTAGAAAACATGGCTACAGCCTAAAAAGCTAGAAACTTAGTTAAAACATGAAGAGATACTAATAGGTGAGAGAAGTCTTTGGTATCTCAGGCATGCAAAACATAAACAAGAATACAGAGCTGCAATTCTCAGACTTTTAGTTTCCAAACAATAGAGTCAGGGTGCCTGGAAATAATGCAGGCTCTTGAGCTCCATCCAAAGAGACCGTGACTCAGTAGGTATGGGATCAATCCAGGACCTCCATTTCTGAAAGCATCCCCGGTCACCCTGACACACGTGGTCCAGATCACACCTTGAGAAACAATGAGGAAACAAAGAGATTGGAGTCTGGTGATGAGAAATAAGATCAGCAGATATATGGATGTCATCTCAGCTACTTTGCTCACTCAGGCTATTTCAAGTGAGTATTTCTTCTTATAAATAATCTATATTTTGGTATTTCTCTTCTACACATGCCTGGATGGTTATTTTGTGGAGGTGGAAAAGAGTGGGCATCAGATATATGTACATATATTCTTCTCCATTTCTTGAGCTTGGTGGACAGGTGTTGGCCTGGTCTGTTCTCTGGGCCTCTGTGAAGTGTGACACAAGCGTCCCGAAATCCTGAGCCAGGCTTCTTTGTCTCTCACCCTGATAGTGCTGGTTCAAGACATGTTGCCTCCTATTGTGGAGAACCTGGCCATATGCTCTGGGGCTATTATAATATTCAGAGGAATTTCCTCTAACCCAGGCTAAATTGAGGCATTATAAAAATTGATATGCTCTATTGACTTTATAATTATTTTCTAGATATTCTGTAATTTGGGTATCAATTTACTCTTTGAAACACAATTTTTTAAGGTAACTGTGACTTGCCAATCTTTTATTCTTACCTTCTATTTTTATTTTAAGTATTACTACATGGACATAAACCAAATGTAATTTGTATCATAAATACTTTGGGAAATGCATCTTAGTTTTCCTAGCAATCTGATATGGTCTTTGTAAAAAAAGGAAAACAAAATAGTATTGCAAATGCTCTTGAAGTAAGACAGTTTTACCATAAGTAAGACATTTTTACCATTTTTACCATTGTAGAATTTTATTAACAGAAATACCCCATACAGTGTCTCCCATGGTAATGTTTTCTCAGGATAGGGTCTCTTGGGTTCTTAATTCAACCATGCCAGTACATTAAAAACTCTCAATATGTGTTTCAGCCAGTGTCAATATAGGGAGACTTTTAAGTTTTATACAATTTTAAAATGTTTCATACCAAAACCATGTGTAATATGCAGAAGAATGAAGTTAGACCTTTACTTTACATCATATATGAGAATTAATTCAAAATGGAATGAAAACCTAAATGTAAGAGTTAAAACTATAAAATTTTCAAAGAAAACATAGGGGAAAGTCTTTATGACATTGAATTTGGATGTTTTCTTGGATATGACACCAAAATACAGGCAAAAAAGAAAGAAAATAGATAAACTGGACTTTATCAAAATTAAAAAAGAGTTTTGCATCAAAGAACACTACCAAGAGAGCGAAAGACATGCCCCAGAATAGATAAAATATTTGTATATTGTATAACCAACAAGTGATTAATACTCAGAATATATAAATAATTACTACAATTCAAGAGCAGCAACAAAAACCCAACCAATTTAAAAGTGGGCAAAGGATTGAATGAACTTTTTTCAAAGAAGACATACAAATGTCCAATAAGCACATGAAAAAATGCTCAACATCAGTAGTGATTAAGGAAATGTGAATCAAAACCACAATGAGAACCACTTTATATCCATTAGGATGCCTATTAACGAAAAAAAAAAAAAAGGAAAATAAGTATTGGTCAGATGTGGAGAAACTGGAACATGCTGCATTGCTAGTGGCAATGTAAGATGGTGAGCTGCTGTAGAAAACAGGTGATTCCTCAAAAATTTAAACTTAAAATTGCTATGTGAACGAGCAATTCCACTTTTAGGCATATAACCAAAGGACTTGAAAGCAGGGACTCAAAAGAGTTCATGGCAGCATAATTTACAGTAGCCAAAGGCTGGAGGTGACCCAGGTGTCCACCAATGGTTGAATGAGTAGACAAAGTGCAATGAAATATATTTCAGTCTTTAAAAGGAGTGAGGTTCTGATACACACTAAAACATGGATGCATCTTGGGAACATTGTTCTGTGTGAAAATAGGCAGGCAACAAAGGGCAGATATTGTGTGGTTCGATTTGTGTGGGGTAGGTACTTAGGGTGGGTGGAATCATGGAGACAGATAGTAGAATGGAGGCTTCCTGAGGTTGGTAGAGGGGGAAATGGGGAGGTGGGAGGTGTTCCTTGAGTAGAGGATTTCTGTTTGGGATGATGAAAGGGCTCTAGACATGGATGAGGTGGTGTTGCTGATTTATACAATTAAAATGGTTAAAATAGTGAATTATATGTTGTATCTGTTTTAGCATAATAAAAAATACTGTAGGAAAAGGGTTGCATTAACATTCTGAATATGATTCGCGGAATGGCAAATCCTCACAGACGTGAAAGATGTGAATCGAGTGCACGTGGAAACAACCTACATGTCTATCAGTAGACAAAGGGATAGAGAAGTTATAATATACACATACACATCTGTAAACAATGAGGAACTCCTGCCATTTGCAGCAACATGGAGGGATCTACAGGGCATTTTGTAGCTAAGTTAAAGTCAGACAGAGAAAGATAAATACTGCATGATCTCACTGATATGTGGACTCTAAAAAGACACTTCCAGTTTTAAGATAAGTAAGTCCTGAGGACGCCATGCACAACATGATGACTAAAGTCAACACTGCTGTATGATATATAGGAAAGTTACTAAAATACTAAATCCTAAGATTTCTCTTCACAAGGAGAAAACATTTTTCTTCTTCTTTGTAAATTTTTATTGTAACTGTATCAGATTATGAATGTTAACTAAGCTTATCGACGTATCATTTCATAATATGTGTAAGTCAAGCAAGTATGCTGTCCATATTAAACTTATAGAGTGGTATATGTTAATGATATTTCAATAAAACTGGGAGAAAAAAAGAAAACAGAAAAGAAAAAAGAAAAGAAGAGAAGAGAAAAGAAGAGAAAAGAAAATGTCTCTAAGCAGTGGCTGCCACTAGAAAAAGGTTAAAGGAGCCGCTCATTGAGAACAGTCTCAGCTGTTTTGTGTGCTGGTCCTGAAGTGGCTTTCATACAGAGCTCTTGTTTTTGCCTGGTGTTATAAAATGAGTGATAGTAAGATCAGCAAGTGCTAAAGACAACTGTGCAGGAGGAAGGACAGTAAGTGAGAAAAGAGTTTACAATTGCAGAGGCCGTGTTATTGCAGGCAAGTACCTGCCTAGACCTATATGTTAGGTGACAAGGAGAGCATTGATTAAGCATCTTTTACCTCAACAGGGCAACTTGCTACTACTGTTATGTCATGGTTAACTGTTGTGTGTTTTCTAACTTCTTCCCGTTGAAATTATGGAAAATACGGCTCATATAGCAATTGTATGCATAATATTTGATTATCAAGAACAAATTATCAACATTTAGCATGCATATGTATTAATTTTAATCAATACTTATATTATTTAGATTTCTACATCCTGATTCCTTTATGTGTCTATTTGATATAGTATAGAACATGATGTTTTAAAATTTATTTTTCAATTTATGGCATTTTTTCTTTATATATAAGATGCTTTTTTTATACTGTTCAGTAAGATACATAAAAGTATCATTTAATTTATAGTCAGGAATTTTCTGTATTTTTACTTTCAAGTTGTTATTATATCTGGCTCTCATCACAAACATATTGCTGTATTTAAAAAGAAATAAAATCTGACTTTTTAAACATATGCAGTTAGGCATTTTAATCTTTTTTAATAGACTAGTTATGCTTGATCTAATTTTTCCTCATTTAATTTTTTTTTCTTAAATCCTCATTTTTTTCCCCTTTTATAGTATAGTTTGGATTTCTTTCTTTTCATTCCTAAAATTTCATCCCTTGGGCCCATTGGCTATGAAAGATTTTTTTAATCCTTATAGTGGTTTTGCCCTTAAGTTTCTTTTCTTTTTTAATTAAGAACTGTAAAAATAAACTAGTATCTATTGGTGTTCTCTTTTAAAGATGAAGAGATTAACATTCTCTCCATTTCTTCCAAATCCTCCTCTGTGTCTTCATTGTCCGCAAGTCTTCATCATGCAGTTAATTCAAAAAAGGAGTCTCAAAAAACTTACTCCTGAATTTTGCATATTTGTGAACACCAGAGGGTTACCTTATTATGTGAGTGAGGACACAATTTGGCCTTAAGCAGTGCTGGGAAGAGACTGATAGTGAACTGATTTTGTTCCTTAGGTTCTGCTTTTCTTGTCACCCTTTTTTTTAAACCAAATATATTTGTTTTTTAATCTGTAATGTTTTATAGCTTCAGTCTAACATAGATACATATTGGTTCCAAAATTGTTTTGAAATGTGTAGGAGTTTTCAATATGCAAGGTGCGATTTTCACTAATCTAATGACAGCTTTATGTATTTTTGCCTATTTGTTACTTTCTGTCTCATTTGTAATGGCCACTGCCTAGGGTACACCATCACTTGGTCTGGGGGCCTTCTTATATGCCCTCTATTATATTCTCCTTAATTGTGTTCAGCCCATAGGTAGTCACGACATAACTGTTAGGTGGTTAGGCATTAGCAGCGAGGAGGTGACAGAGGCGAAAAGACAAAAGGGGAATAATCAAGTCACATCCCAACCACCTGGGGACCCTCCCCTGACCCCACCCAGAATGGGTGAAACTATGGTCGTGTAGTGGGCAAATTATCTTGATAAAGAGAGGCACAATAACACAAGGGGACTTCCACGGGCTGCGCATGCTTAGACTAGACAGGCACCCAAACTCATTATACCACCATTATAATAAAATTTATATGTGGTTTTGCTCCCCCTCCCCATGGGCGTTTCTTAGCCCATGGCTAAGAGGGACTGGAACCATGCCCAAGAGCTATTTAAGGTTCCACAGGCAAGACTGAGGTCTACAGATCCAGCTCTGCAGGCATGAATGACATGTCTCCTACTAGACCCCTAGGTGGGTTGGACTGGTACCTGACTGTGATTGGAGGGGCTGGAGCAGGAACTCCAGGAGAACAGATGACAGTGTCTCTCACTGGTTCTCTGGGCCAGTGGTATTGATCAGGGACTGTGGCTACGAGGGGCTGGACATGAGTATAGGACTCTTTCAGCGTCTTAGGGAGCACAGATGGGAGTGTTTCCTACAGGATCCCAGGGCTAGCAGGTCTGATGGTAGACTGTGCTTTTGATGTGTTTGTAGCCAAATACAGGGCCCTTCAGAATCTACAGTGGTACAGCCAGAAGTGTCTCCTGCTGAATTTTTGTGCCAGCAGGGCTGTTCACAGACTGCAGTTGGGAGAATCTATAGGGCTCTTTCAGAATCTCTGGGGTTACCGATGGACATGTCTCCCACTGGGACCCTGAACCTCAGGACTTATGTCAGATTGTGGCTGTCAGGAGTCTAAAGCCACTTATAGGGTTTTTTCAGGATCTCTGGAGACATAGGCGTTTCTCCAGCCTGGTCCCTGTTCCAGCAGGGCTGCTTGAGGACAGTGACTGAGAGGGGGCTGGAGTCATGTACAGGACCCTCTCAGGGTCTCTGGGGGCACAAATGGGCATGTCTCCTGCTGGTTCCTTGCTCCAGCAGACTGTTCACAGACTGTGGCTGTAATGGGCTGGGGCCCAGTTAAAGGCCCCATTCAGGATCTACAGTCTGACTGAGTTTGGTGAACTTACCTCCAAGGCTCTCAGACCATGGTTGAGAGTGACTGGAGCTTGTTCCCAGGCCATTTCAGAGACCACAGCCCAGACGGAGTTCTGGAAGTCTGTTACCTGATACATGTTGGGAATGAATCCTCCAGGTCTCTTGGTATATGTCGCTGGTGACAGGACCAAAGCCACATGGGGCTGTAGCTGATTCCTCAGGGGTTTGAAGCTGTTTCAAGCTCTCCAGTGAGGACCATGGTTTGTGGGTCTGTACTTTGGTGTGAACCTGCCCTCCCAAGATGTCTCTCCTTGGTCTTGAGATGCACCTGGGTTTCACAGTCTCTTACCTGAATCCCAAAGCTCCCACATCAGGACTTTTGCCTGTGGATGGATGCCAAATTGTTGTTATAAAGAATTCTCCCAATCATCCAACCACTCATTCTTTCTTCAGAAGAGCTTGCTTTCAGGAGTATGAATTGCTCAAACATTTACGAACAATGGATCCACAAAATTTTTCACTCAACCCCTTGTTTTCTCTCGGGAAAAAGTAAAAGATCTTCCAGAGTATAAATGGGACTGGGAAATTAGGAGAATTTTTCCAAAAAAACTTTTCACAAGAATAAATGGGTATCATAAAATTTGCTTAGTTTATATTTTTATCCTCATTGCTTAGCATCACTATGGAAAAATATATAGTAATTAAGGAATTGTTCATTGATCACCTACTATGTACAGGTGCCTTTCTAAGGGCTGTGACATAAAATGAGATAGATCTCCACTCTTGTGGTTTACTTTCTAGCAGGGGGAGTTGGACAGCAGCAATAAAATAAATACATGGTATGAATAAATAAACAAACAAGTAAAACTATATAGTATATTTTAAAGAGACAAATGTGATGGAATAGGAAAATAAAAGCATAGAGCAGGGAAAAGGCATGAAAAGCCCAACTGAAGTTTTAAGTAAAGTGGTTGGTTACTGTTAGCCTCCCAGGGAAGATGAAACTTGATGATTAACTTGAGGAAGGTGAAGGAGCAAGTCATGATGATATCTGGGGAGAGCTTTCCCAGTGGAGCAACTATCCAGTGCAAAAGCCTTAAGGCAGAAGTGTGCCTGGCACTTTCCAGGAACAATAAGGAAGGATGCGTGACCAGCGGAAGTGCCACTAAATGGCAGAGGATGTCAAAGAGTTGATGGGTGCCCAGGTAACACGTGACTCTTAAACCAAAGTGAGGAATTTGGTCCCTACTCTGAGTTAAATGGGAAGCCATTGCAGAGTTTTGAAAGAGGAGTGGTGACCTGTATATTTAAGTTTTAAAAGTATCACTGTGGCCGCTGTGTTGGAAATGCTTTGTGTGTGATATGGGGGGAGTGGTAGGAGAGTGGAGACCAGTTAGGAGGTCAAGGTGGTGATCCAGGTGAGACAGTGATAGCCATGATCATAAGAGGGACCCAGGTCACAGACTAGGTAGAGCAGGGGAAATCAATTCTGGATGTATTTTGATGAAAGAAGTGACATTTCCTATCAGTCTTGGATTTGGAGGGCCAGAGAAAATGATGGGTGAAAAGCTGTGAGCATGAACAATTACATGAATGAAGGAATCAGGAACAGGCTTGGGGAAAGCTGGTGGGGGAAGCAGTGTTGGGATAAGATCAGAGTGACTCTTTGCACATGTTGTGTTTGAGACATCACACAGACATCTGAATGGCAGTTTCAAGCAAACAGATAGACCCAGGGCAGCATTTCAGGTAGAAGTCTGGAACTGAGGTACAGATTTGTCAGACAGTAAATATCTCTTCAATATGACTTTGGTATTGGGAAGAGAACGAAAAAAATCTAGATTAGTAGATTCAGGGGGAGATCCACATTTAAGCTCCATCATGTCTCAAAACAAAAGTTCATAAGAGTAAATGTATGTGGGAAGTAAAGTAGATTAAGAAACATTCTTCTTGATTTCACAGTTGGTTCCTATCTTCTTATACTTACCTTAAAAATATTTAAGATATATTTATAGTAATATATTTGATAGTACATGCCTTAATATATTTATTGAAATATTTCAAGAAAAAAATTTAATAAATGAGTGACCACTTGCTTTTCAGAACTTCCAAATGACAGTTATTTTCACCCATGAATAACCTGGATATATAAGTGGATTTGAGTTTGGTTTTTATTATCATATTACTTCCTTCAACAGTAACTTTCTAATTCAAACTATATTTTGTCCTCTATTAATTATATATTATGAGACCATAAATACAGAGTTTATTTCTTTAGAAAAAGTAATCTAATATGAAGTGTCTCCTGCCACTAAATCTGGTAAGAAATGTTGCACATGGTGAGCTTAAAGGAAATGAGAGGAAGTGAGAAAACATGGTAGACACAGGCTTGTGGCACTGTACAATTTTTAATCTGCTGATATATCATTGGATTGCAAAAGTGGAAAACTAAAAACTGAAAGTGTTTTTCCTGTTATAGTGCTGCCAATTCTGTACTTCAATCTGGCTATATCCGTGAACATAGAGGATTGAAGATTTGCACAACTGGAAAACGTGGACCCTCAGGAAGCAGAAACTCCTTTTGAAATCATAAACCTTCATTTTCCTTACAGTGGTGAGGGTGAGGTTACAGTACCATATGCCACTGTCAGGTAGTTTCCAAGTCAGAGAAGTAAGAGGACTTCTAATCGCAGCTCCAATCATTCCCTAGAATGTGCCTCAGTGACCCCAGAGCTGAGTGATGGTAAGTAGCTAGAGCCAGGAAAGAACAAAAGAGCTGAGCACATTTTGTCACGAAAGGCAAACTCATCCAAGGAAAACTCTTGCTGGTGGTGACATTCCTGTCTATGCAGAGCAGGTGTGCCTGATTTCTGAAAAGGGCTTACTGCTTGAAATTTTCTTTGAGCAGAATGTTTGAAATCTTGCAAGTTGGAGTGGCAAGTAAGGCAAAACCATTCCCCACATGTAGAAAAATCAGCAGAAGCTTTCAGACATATAACCACACAGCTGGGATTCTTTTTAATCAGTGTGTCAAGCTATTACTTAGAACACTGAAGATGTGGTTTTGCTTCCTGCTATGTTTCTCTGAAAAGCAGTTGAAAAGAATTGACTGGCTGCATTCAAAATATGGAGAGAAACATGAAAACTGGTACATACTATTCAATCAGGAATTTCTCTACTTTTGTTAAAACTTCAGACTTTATCATTAGCTAAATTACAGTTAAAACACTGCCACTTAAGTAAATCACTGAGGTTGTTAAGGCCCTTATGTGACACAAAGACATTGGAGACACTGCAAAATAGCATGGTGGACAGAATACAGTGTTTTGGGTCACAGAAGTTGGATAGTAGAACTTGCTGCACGACTTTCTAGGTAAAAGAAATGAATTTCACCAACTTTAAATGGACATAATGAGAATACAGACAAAAGAGTATAGATATATTATAATGAGTGAGAAAAAGTTTGTGAATATTGTTTTTCTGAATATTGAGAAAATGTAATTTCTCACACCCATTAGGATGACTTCTAAAATAAATGTCAGTAAGGATGTGGAAAAATTGGAAGCTTGTGCTCTGTTGATGGGAATGTAAACTGGTGCAGTTTCTGTGGAAAACAGTATGGATATTCCTTAAAAGATTAAAAATAGAACTACCATATGATTTAGCAATCCCACTTACTTCTGAGTATATTGCCCAAAATAATTGATAGAAGGGTCTTATAAAGGCATTTTTACACACCCATTTTCATAGTAGCATTGTCAGAGTAGCTAAAATGCAGAAGCAACCCAGGTGTCCAATGATGGATAAATGGATGAGCAAAATGTGACATCTACATACAATGGAATATGATTCAGCCTTAAAAAGGAAGGGAATTTTGCCATATGCTACAACATGGATGAACTTTGAGGACATTATGCTAAGTGAAATAAGCCAGTGACAAAAAGACAAATATTGTACAATTCCACTTACATGAGCGGCAAATACATAGAGACAAAAATAGACTGAAGAGCCAAAATAGAATGATGGTTGCCAGGCACTGGAAAGATGGGTTCATGGGGAGTTATTGTTTAATGAGTATAGAGTTTCAGTTTGGCAAGAAGAACAGTACTGAAGATGGACAGTGATGGTGGTTACAAAATAATATGCATGTACTTAGTACCACTGAGGGCTACACTTGAAATGGCTAAGATGGTAAATTTTAAGTTATGTGTATTTTACCACAATAAAAATTGGAAACTTTGTAATATTTTATTAACATCACAGTTATTATTGTGGGTCATTCTGAAGAAAGTCATGGAGTTTATCACTGAAAATCGGAACCAACACATTGTTGTCAGAAAGTATTAAGAAAGGTCACAGGGTTTGAGGCATACACCAGCAGGATTCAAAAAACCAAAGATAAGTGGATGGAGAATTAATTGATGACTGTGGTCCTAACTATATTTGCTGGGACAAGATCAAGGTCAGGGAAAAAGAAACATAGTGAACATTTTTTTTTTTTTTTTGTGGTATGCGGGCCTCTCACTGTTGTGGCCTCTCCCTTTGCAGAGCACAGGCTCCCGATGCGCAGGCTCAGCGGCCATGGCTCACGGGCCCAGCCTCTCTGCGGCATGTAGGATCTTCCCAGACCGGGGCACGAACCCACGTCCCCTGCGTCGGCAGGCGGACTCTCAACCACTGTGCCACCAGGGAAGTCTGGTGGACATTTTTTTTATCCATACAAAAGATAAACTAAAAGATTGAACCTATGAATAAGGAATTCCTAGTATGTTTATTTTAGAAATAGTTGCACACTCTCTACTAAGTAAAGTTAATTTTCTTTTAATCTATTGTGCAGAATATATAACATATACATGGTAAAAAATTAAGTAGATATACAGTAAAATAGAGGGAAAAGTATGCTTTCCTCTTCATTTCTTCCAAAAAAAAATGTTACAGCTAAATGGATTTTAAAATATAGTTATTACTTTATATTTTGTTTGTCATAACCTGTTAAAAATATTTCAAAAGAATCTCATTCATAGATAACATAATGTATAAAGCATATAATAGAGCCATGATAGCCCTACATAAAAAACAAAACAATAACAACAAATATTCAAACCAAAATACTACAAAACTCTCCTAAAATTTAGTAAATAACTAATAGAGATGAATAGAAAGTTATTCCACATACTTTAATTGAAATGATAATTAAAACTATAAGATGTAAATATGTAAATGCTATATTCTATTGAATAGAATAGAAACAAGACCCATGGCTGCCCACATTCTACTCAGGGAGATTACACAATTGTGTGGATCACTGGGAATCACCTTGGGGTGCATCTGCCACACCTGGAAGGACATATACTATGAAAGTAAATGAAACAAACAATACAACTTGTGCATATGGAATAATGTCAACCATAAACACATATTTATCAGACAATATCTTGGGCTGAAATAAATCCACTACCAAATTTTAAGAAATGGTAATACATAATTTTTGACTTAAAAATTCCTTAAAACAGAAAGGAGCACATTCTAGAAGTAGTGAGGTGAGTTTTAGCTAAAACAAACAAAGGAATAGCTAATTGCTATTAAATGTAACCAGAAAACTTAAATGCACCATATTTTTATTTTATCCTCATATACTTAGCACAGCCTCCAGACATTGATTTCAGGATTCTGTATTATATAATGAGATTTTCACTTACCACATATTAAATCCAGTTTCAGAGACAACTTAATATCAGAGGAATTTACATATGTCCAAGGTTTTCCAGTGACCTGATCCCCCTTTTAAATTTAAATTCCCATAACTAAAGAAATGGACGTTTCAAATCCAAGGTGAGTTATCAGAATACTTGAAAATTTTCCTGACTACTCTTCTTCTTTGCTAAATATTTCTTTTGGTATCAGCTATCATGCCAGATGTGAATGTAAAACAATTTTTTTTAAATAGATCTTTACTGTAATATAATTGCTTCTCAATACTTTCTTAGTTTCTATTGTACAAAAGAATGAATCAGGCAAAATGTTAAATGATCTTCAGACTCTAGCAATAAGATCATCCAAATAAGCAGCAGAAGTAAAGCAAGAAACAAACAAGCAAAACGTTGCCATTTTATTTTGGGGGGCGGGGCGGGGGAAGTATTCCATGGGAAGTTTCTATGAGTTCTGCCCAGGAACACACCATGTGAGGCAGTGAAGCTGTTCTCATCAATCTTGAATCAACCTTTTTATTAATTCCAATCATTGCAGATAATATTTTTGAAAAATGCAATGAAAATTAAAATGTCAAAGACATATAAAAGTCCTGTTTTTAATATTACAACAAACATAAAATTACTTGGTCATAATTTCTAAGTTTCTATAAAATTTTCTAAATGGTTACACTGAATTTTGTTCCTTCTCTAATCATGAACTGGTTACAAAATTTGGTGGATCTAAACCCCTGTGCAGACCAAATAATGAAGAGCAATGATACTGGAAAAATCTTTTTGATATAATTGCTAAAATTTATATAATAGAGATTTTATAGAGCTATTTATTGTAATGTTCCTTAAGGTAAGTATAGAATAATGCCAAATTAAATTTTAATAGCATACATTCTGTGAAGGACAAAATGTCCAAAGAAACAACTCTTTAATGATATAGATTTAATCTAAGGATAAACTTTAGAATAGTTGAGAAAATGATTCACTATACATTTATGTTAGAAAATTGTCTACAATTGTTTCCCTAGTGGCGCAGTGGTTGAGAGTCCGCCTGCCGATGCAGGGGACATGGGTTCGTGCCCCAGTCTGGGAAGATCCCACATGCTGCGGACCGGCTGGGCCCATGAGCCATGGCCGCTGAGCCAGCGCGTCCGGAGCCTGTGCTCTGCAACGGGAGAGGCCACAACAGTGAGAGGCCCGTGTACTGCAAAAACAAACAAAACAAAACAAAAAAAAAAAAAGAAAATTGTCCACAAATATTATTTCTCCAAACATATTATAATAATGATTGAGGAGCAGGCAGATAGTTTAAAGTTATGCTTTCTCTAAAGATCTTGCTTCAGGTAGATCAATATGTATTTTCAAACAATCACAGTCGGAAGTTCTAACATTCTTTTGAAAATCAAGCTACATTAATAAGCATATTCCTAAACAGAGAGCTACTTTACTTTAAAGAATGGATTTAAGGGAAAGAATATGATTTCATTCTAAGGATACAGTACAAGGTTGTCTCTAATAATTCGAAAATAATGATTGAAGAACTGAAATTCTGCATTATTGAAATTTCAATACTGCAATTTATAACTTTTGATTAAGATTGCCCATTGCAGTCAAACGCACATAAAGAAAACTGAATTAAACCTGTAGACATTGTCGCTAAGTAATTTCACTTTCCGGTGAACCCGAAGATGAATTATTTGATACATTTACTCTCAGATAACTTATAGATTTTATATAGTTTATGCACTTGTTGGAAAAATGCCCATTAAATATTGGATGACATCTGCCAAAATAAGTAATATGGTTTAAATATACTTGACATTGTGCCATTTTGCCATTCTGTTTGCAACTGATGAGGCTGTAGAGCTAATTGTCTGTTGAGTCCACTTTGACAGTATGAAAATAAAACCTTATACTTAGCACTGAAGAAAATCCACATAATTTTCTACCTCACCGCAGGAAGGGGTGCTTTAAGTTCATTCAAAACTGAGTTTAAATAATTAAGGTAGGTTTAAGCCATTAAAATATGTAGAAATAATAAAGTAGGGTACAATGAACTATGTTAAAAATATTAACTGATGTATTTTGAAACTATTAATTTTGACCCTTTTTATTAAATACAGGTTCTATATCTATATAAAAATAATTTAGGGATCATGTTGACTTATTACATCTTTCCCTGTATCAATCTGTGTCCACAGAATTAAAGTTTGAATGATGAATGCATATTTTGCTCTTACAAAATTCTAGGATTAGATCCTGAAAAATGATGGGAAGTATAACTATGTTCCATTAAAGAATAGCCATGTCCTGGTCCTCCTGCTCTATGTGATTAATGGTGACCTCAAAACCCACACATGCAAGCTGTGGAGGATTAGACTGGCATACATTTTAGTGTGGGTAAAATAATGGGTGCTCAACTGGGAGTGAAATTTGTAAGTTTTCTATTTCAAAAATGGGATAGATGCCATTTTATGTCCAGCTAGTTGTGACAATGCCTTTGGTGTACTAAGGCCACACCAATATGAAATTAAAGGACTCTGCCAGTCGGGCTTCCTGGTGGCACAGTGGTTAAGAATCTGCCTGCCAATGCAGGGGACATGGGTTTGAGCCCTGGTCTGGGAAGATCCCACATGCCACGGAGCAACTAAGCCCGTGCGCCACAACTACTGAGCCTGCCTGCCTCAACTACTGAAGTCCACCCACCTAGAGCCTGTGCTCCACAACAAGAGAAGCCACTGCAGTGAGAAGCCCGCACACCGCAACGAAGACCCAACACAGCCAAAAATAAATAAATAAATAAATAAATGTATTAAATAAAAAAAGAGAGAAGGACTCTGCCAGTCATAATAGACTTTTGGTTGGGAGAAAGTGCTTCATGAACTCTATTTTAGAAGAGTGGCTTTCATTTATTTGTGTGCATATTTATTTACTTGATTAAGTGATTAGTGATATGCAACAGGAGAATTAAAGGCATCTGAATTTCCCTTAAATTTTAAAGTTGAGAAACAATGTTTCCCATGTCTTAATCAGCATCTATTTTACATGCTAACTTTGCATTTGGTTAGATTCAAATCTGGCCTTGGGAAGGAGCAGGTGACATTAGGTATCCCTAATGTTTCCTTAGGGATAATTACTACTATTTTTGCAAAGCTATCATCTAGGACTTGACTTAGTTAAGACTAGGTTGTCAACAAAGCAGAGACCGAGGCTATCATTGAGAACTACACTGCCAGGTAGCAGGAAAGAGGGACAGATTGAGGCAGGAAAGGAGAGAACCCATCCTGGAACATATTATCCAGCTACTAACTGCTAAGTGAAACTGATCATTGGTTCCACAGCACATTTCCAGAGACACCTCATTAAAGGCATCCTGAGATCTTGTATGGTGGTAGGAAAAAAGGAGAATTTATTCACCTCTCCCATCTCCCGTTGATCAAATATTTTCCCCATGGGCTAACTCCAGTCACAAATGCATGAAAACATAGCAGAGAGTTCCTAGCATTCACACCAAAAAAGAAGCCACTGCTGGAGCTGGTCACTAGAGCAATGGCTGGAACTAGAAACTTGAAAGGAGATAATTTTAGGTTTTCATGAGAAGCCGTTCATTCAACCATACAAGAGTTATCAAATGTCAAACTAGCAATAAAAGATAAAATACTAAGTTCCCGTTAATAAATTATTTCATTTTAAATATGTTTTTAGTTTTAGTTATGCTACAGTTTTCTGTAAGTATAGTGCCTTCTTATTAGGTTATAAGGAAAAAACTAAAACTATCATTTTCACATGTGACATTTTATAGGTTAAAGAAAGTCCCAAAGAATATTCAAATAACCCCTGGAACTAATAAGTCAGTATAGCTTGGTCAAGGGTAAAGTATTAATATACCCATATATCAGTAATAACAACTGGAATTTGAATTTGAAAGAAAATAAAAACACTTATAATAGTATAAAAAAAAGGAGGAAGACTTAGTTCTTCACTAATTTTAACAAATCCACCATGCTAATGTTAGATGTTAATACTAGGGAAAACTGTGTGTGGGGAATATGTGAACTCATTATCTTTCCAATTATTCCATAAAAATGTTCTAAAATTTATATATATATATATATATATATATATATATGATAATGGTAGAAAATATATCCATTATGTGAAGTGGGCCAGGATTTCCAGGTGGTAGAGCAGGAATTATTGCCAGTTTGGGAGCATTTAGCCAACGTTATGAAACTTTATAAGATGCTTGATTCCTCATCTCTAAAAGGATGTGATTATCTATAAAACCTGAATTACTGCTTCTATCTTTAATGTGTGAAAATGTTTTACAGTCTCAACAAGTCCTGTTATTATTCAGTTTACTAGATAAACAATAATCTTAGTGTAGAGCTTTGAAATACTAGAATATACTTTTGAACATATGGTAAATTCTTAGTGGATGGATTGTCTGGGAGTTGAAGATTAGCAGAGGAAGGTCACGGATTAAGCAAAAAAATAATTGAAACAAAACTAAGCCTACACAAAATAATTTCCCCCTTGGCTATGTCTTCGTTCTGTTTTCTATATAATACAGCACATACATATTCAATGCTGCACACATTTGTTTTTATTTTTCCCAGTTAGCCACTATCTTTTCTTCTTTTTATAAATGCCCTTCCTTGACTTGGTTTCATTCTATTTTGTGCAAGGAAATGTTAAATATTAACATTATTTAAAGTTCAAGCTGAGTTTCTTAAATCCCACTCCATTGTTTGAATTTGATTCACCACCCAGAAGTCCCACTCAAGCACCGTTCCATTCAGACAGCTTGAAAGGAAACATTGCTCCTTCAGTTCAGATGTGAGGACAAATGGGCTTTTCCTCTTCAGGTGTCAGCTGGACACAACTGGACAGCTTGAAGTTGTCTGTCAAGTTTATTTTATGCAGAGATTTTATTTCTTATTGTCCCCAGTTTCAGTGGGCTGTACTCTCTTGTATATAAACATTAATACAGAACACCATTTTTATAGCTGTCATGATTTACCTTCATGCCTCAGTTTGAAAGGCAAGCTGTTTGAAATTCCTACTCCCCCTAACACTCCACATTCTACCAACACTCCAGCTCACACATATTTCTTTTAGACAGTCAACTTTTGATATTATTTTTAAATTAATTTTGATTATCACAGATTTTGCTTTTATTTGGGCATTGTAATGTTACGTGCATTGTAACTAAATATCTCTTCACTTCTGCCTTACAATGTGTGCACAGACAGGTAAATACTCACCATTGCCAGAGAATGATACAAATCATTTTTCTCACTGATCTGCCTTCTGGTTCATAAAAAAGCAGCCTCAGGTGGGCATGGGGTAACCCAGTCTCTTCCTTTGATCTTCCTCCCGGCTCTCCTGTTTGCTCCTCTGGCCTCCACTCCAATCTCCTGGAGGTCATGTGGGCTATGGCCTAAAATATTAGCCTTTTAAAGCTCCACCATGGGAAGGATCATACCATCTTGCATAAGGATTAATCACAGGTATTTGGACACTTTAAAGTTCAGATTTATTAGTCAAACTTATTTCTTTTTGGTACTTATTAAACAAAAACCCATCAAACATAAATTTTGATTCAAGTTGATGTTTACTGGTCAACTCTCTCATTAGGCATAAAGAAAAAAAAAAAAAACAAGGTCAATGTGTACCCCTGCTCATGGAATATATTATAGTGTACATATACTTAAATGTTTAAACATGATTTAAGCATTTAGAAATTCATAAAATATATCAGTTATTTTACATCATAACATTGATTAGGAATAAAGCAGCTCAAGAAAACTCCTGAATATGTCATGGGGCTGTCACTTCAAACACATCAGTATTACTGTCAGATGCTCCATCTCAGTTGCTCAAGGATGACTGAATGGCTCTGCCACAGAGTTTACAAAACATACAAGCTCACCCACCTGCTAGCTAATTCACATCCACCCCTGTGATTCTTGAGGATACATCTGATTGTTATAATCTAGATGAAGTGTAAAACCCTGACCATTATGGAATCAGGAAAACTTGGCTTTTATTTTCAGATTCTTAAAGCAGAATATCATTCCAATGCTTCACAAGGGTCTCATCAAATCTTTAACTCCTAATACGGTGGGTGTGGGAGCCTGACTTTTGCTGGAATTTTGCTAGATGAGTGTATGTAAATTAACATAATTATTATGATTTCTCACAATTTTGAATTGTTTTTATTCATATAACTTAATTCATTTCTTATGTCAAGTATATTTAAAAGCTGCAGTAGGCTTTGTTATTGGTTATTACAAGTAGAGAAGAAAAAAGACATGACAAATAAAGAGACATGCATTCACAAAATGTGTGAAATGGTAGATATAGTTGTTAGGAGAATAATATCTATTGTACGTATAGACTGTTACATATTTTGAAAATTGATCGAGAAAAAAAGGGCTTTTTGAAATAGCTTGAAGCTCTTTTCTGTCAGCTGCTCTAAGTGATTACAAGTGGTACCACTCATTGTGATGCCCAGAGGAGATTGTTTTGGGAAATGGGAATTGATATGATGAAATGGGATAAAATGTATTGTACTCAATTTTCATTTCATAGCCGTTATCCAAGCTGGGTAACAGAGGTTCTAAAAAGGTGGAGAGGAGAAGTCTGGGCTATGACAAATGGGTACAATTATTTTGAAACACACTGTGCGCCTGAAGCCAGCAGCCAGGAAGACCAGTGCCTCCCTCACAGATCACATACCATCAATTTCATTATGTTGGATGAAGTTTTAATCAGTATTTGAAGTCTTTCTGGAAAGTTTCTACCCGACCAAAGAAATAGCTAACTGTGAAAATCTGATGCAATAATTAAGTTTCTGATCAAAAATGATACATTGGTTCTCCACATAGATGACTATGGGTGAGTCTTAAGGAATAGTAGAATTTGGATGAAGCCAATATATATAACCCTTGAAGAAAACATCTCTGATCATGGACTAGGAGAAAGGAGTCTGTATTTCTCAATATTGCCAGAGGTATTGTCACAATTTTAAAAATAAATCTATGTATTTAAGAGTTCTGTCAATGCTATGGATTTAAGAAAAAAGTTGTGTTGCAGATTGCAAAGGGCCTACTCAAATGAACAGTGTAAGAGTTGAACCCGGAAGCATTTTATTAACCCCCTCACAAGTACCACCACCACCACCACCACTACCACCACACATACACACACAAAACTATTTTCTTTTTTACCAAAACGGTAGGATTTAAAAGCATTTATATTTTTAAAACTAGTACTCTTTCTTTTATTTTTTCATCAATAGTAAAAAGATGTCTTGGCCCATCTAAAAATAAGAACAGTAACATAGGAACAAAGCTCCAATGCTTGAGCCAATAGATCACATGCTGACCTGACCACCATGTGTTCTCCATAAAAATCCTGTGTCTTAGTTTAAGGATGCAATTGAGCTATGTAATTTACCTGCAAGGTCAGAAATGCAAATGAGATAACAGAGATTAAAATGTTACCTAAGGACAACAAAAGATAAAATAGTGTTATGTTAAAGCAAACACAAACTTATTGATGAAACGATCTTCAAAAAACTCTTGTACATTAATCAATCCTATCCCACCACCAATATGTACAAAAGAGTAAATATTCCTTAGCATACTGTATTCTACATTATATGTGTTTGATTTGAGTAGGAAAGTATAGCAGAAAGTGCTGGAAAAAACAGATTACTCCATTTACATATTAGGCATTTCTGAACATCTTCCATGTGTCAAATATTTGGGAGAAAATCATGAAAAATAAGACGTGATCATTTCTATGAGACTGTTATCTCCTGTAGGTGGTGGCAGAAATTTTAAAATTTCAATTAAAATGTGATAAAGTTTTGCCCACTTGCAGAAAATAAATTGTGTAAAATTATTCAAGTTTTTACACTGAAGTTCTCACCAGTATGATGGAAATTCAGCATTCAGGCCTTCTTGTGATGGAGGGATGAGTGTGCACTCAGGTTACACACCTGCCACACACACATACACAGAGCTTCATGGGGTTCCATATTATTACAACACATGGTTTAACATTTAAAATAACAAACTTCCTGAGAATTCTGCTGGTTGTTGTTGTCTAAGAAGATGATAACCTAGCAGTGTTTATCAACTTATTGTCAGAACTTTTTCAAAAAGTAAGATCACCAAATTGTTATATTGAATAAAGAATTATATTTATGAATTATAATTATAAAATGTTGATATGATAGGAAGTTAATAAAGAAAAACTACTAATTAGTTATAATCAAATTTTAAATTTTATCCAATTCTCATAAAGATGCAAATTAGGAAAAGTTTAATCAATGTATAACAAAGTCGTGTCAAGATATTTCATATATCAGATATGTGTTAAGCACCTATTTTTTGTTTTGCAAAATTCAGAGTCTGTGGATAGATAGTAATTGTGTCATAGGAACTAGTCTCAAGAAATGCACAGTATAACAGAGAAGAGAAGATGAAAAATCTAAGATTACACAGTGTTATAATATCCCTATAGTAAATGATTATCAGGGAGACTTTTTTTATTTTTTATTTTTATATTTTTTCCTCAGAGGAAGAGTATCCAAATCCAGTAGAACTTGTGATTCAGGGAATGACAAAAGGGCTAATGTTTGAGAAAGGTCCTGAAAATATTTTGGAATTGGAAAAATGGAAAAGAATGGAAAGAATAGAATAAAAATCAATTGAAATTTGAAGAGTAAAACTAGTTGATAAGCATGGAGTAATAACTCAATGAAAGGCCATGATAAAGGTGCAGATGGTGAAGATGTCAAAGGCATGGAGTCACTGTATAGTAAGTAAAATAATCAGAATTTACTCTAGAAGATAATTTGATAATATTGAAGGATTTGATCAGGGATGTGACATTATTAGCTAGATATTAGAAAATTCATTCTAGTTGAAGCATGAAGTATGGGCTAGAGACAATACTTGTTATCTATGTTTTTTTTTTAATGATAAGCATTCTGATGTGTGAGGTGATATCTCATTGCAATTTTAATTTGTATTGGTCTGATGATTAATGATATTGAGTATCTTTCCAGGTACCTGTTAGCCATCTGCATGTCTTCTTTGGAAAATTGTTTATTAAAAACTTCTGCCCATTTTTTTTAACTGGGTTGTTTGTTTTTATGACGTTGACTTGCATGAGTTGTTTATATATTGTGGATATTAACCCTTTATTGGTCATATTATTTGCAAATATTTTCTCCCATTCAGTAGGTTGACTTTTTGTTTTGTGGATGGTTTCCTTTGCTGTGCAAAAACTTTCACATTTAATTAGACCCCGTTTGTTTATTTTTGCTTTTATTTTCTTTGATTTAGGAGAAGATCCAAAAATATTGCTATGATTTATGTCAAAGTGTGTTCTGCCTATGTTTTCCTCTAGGAGTTTTATGATTTTGAGTTGAGGGAGCAGGCAAAAACACCCATCTCCCAGATTCTTCCTGAAAGGAGATTGACTGCATAGTTTACCAACTTTGTCTGGGGGCCTGGCTTCCAATCAGCCTGCATTCAGGTGCTCACTGGGATCTTCCTGGGAGCCCAACAAAACTGGTGGATACTTCCCCCACATTTTCCCTCTGGTTATCTCCAACAAGAAAACCAGGTCTACAGCTTTTCACTGGAAGGAGCTTGTCCACACAGCTAATTAACTTTTGAAACTGCCCCCCTGAGAGGTAAGCCCCTGAGTGTCCTGGCTCTTATAACCCATGGGACTTGGCATTTACAAATTCCACAGGACCATATTAAACAAAAAAGTCATTTTTTAAATGGGTGTGCAAGCACTTCTTAAAGGCTCAGGATGGAGGAAACAGGCAAAAATTGCCCATCTCCCAGTTTTTCCCTAGAAAGGATTTGACTACACAATTCTCTCCTGCTGCCAGAGGGTCTGGCTTCTAATCATCCTGAATGTGATTTTGACAAGGATCCTCCAAGGAGCCTAAAAGAGCTGGTTGAATAAGTCTCTTGCCATTTCCCCATGGCTCCTTTCAACAGGCAAGTCTCCAGCTACTCCTTGCAAGGAACTTGTCCAAATATTTAGCACCCCAGCTACTGTGGCTGCCACCAGGGGGACAGCTCCCAAATCAGTCCCAACTGAGCAATTGACAGGACTCAGCATTCATGAGTTCACTGGGATAACACAAAACAACAAGGTAGTTCTATTTGCGTTCATAAGCACTTGCAGAGACAATATCCCCATGACTCAACAGAGTGAGTAGGCAAAAACAAAAACAAAACAAAAACACCCTTCCTAAGAGGGCCTTGAGAGGGACCAATACTTCATACCTAACATCCTGACTTTCTCAGCTGTGGCCAAAATGTCAAGTTCTAATTAGCCTGCTTCAGGGAGCTGAATGGGCAGGCAATTAGTAATCTTCTGGGAGCCTGAACAGGCAGATGTGCCTTTGGGACACTGATGGGTACACTCTCACTTACTGGGAACCAATAAGAACAAAGATGGCAGCTTGAAAAATCACAAAGATTTCAATGGTAAATAGGAGCTCAGGTTAGCCTGGTTGAAGAGGTTCTTCTCTTGTATAGGGTAAATCTTTCAAAGCTGGGAGAGGAGGCTGTTTTATGCCCAGAAAGGAAGACAAGAGTCAAGGAAAATGAAGAAACAGGGAAATATGTCCCAAACAAAAGAACAAGATAAATCTCCAGAAGCTAACCTTAATGAAATGGACTTAAGTGATTTACCTGATAGAGAGTTCAAAATAATGTTCATAAAGTTGCTCATCAAGGTCAGGGGAGAAATTTATGGACAAAATGATTTTTCAGCAAATATAGAGAATATTAAAATGTACCAAAGAGATATTATAGAGTGGAAAAATACAATAACTGATCTGAAAACTTCAATAAAGGAGTTCAATAACAGACTAGAGCAAGCAGAAGAAAGTGTCAGCAAACTTGAAAACAGGTTATTGGAAATTGTCCAGTCAGAGCAGTAAAAAGAAAAAGGAAAAGAGTGAAGATAAATTAAAGGACATTTGGTACATCAAGAAGATCAATAAACAAATTATAGGGGTCTCAGAAGGAGAAGAGAGAGAGAAAGGGGCAGAAAGCTAGTTCAAAGAAATAATGGCTGGAAAGTTTTTTAACCTGGGGGAAAGAAACAGACATCCAGATTCAGGGAACCCAAAAATACCAAATAAAAGGAATACAAAGAGGTCTACACTGAGACATGTTGCAGTTAAAGATGAAGAGGGAATCTTTAAAGCAGAAAGATAAAAGCAACTTGTTACAAAAGGAAACCCCCACAAGACTATCAGTAGAATTTTCTGCAGAAACTGTACAGGACAGAAAGGAGTGGGATGTTATATTCAAAATGTTGAAAGAAAAAAACAAACAAACCAAAAACCTCAACTGAAAACACTCTACCCAGCAAAGTTGTCCTTCAGAATTGAGGGAGAGATAAACAGATTCCCAGATTAAAAACAGCTAAAGGATTTCATCACTAGACCTGCCTTACAAGAAATGTTAAAGGGAGTTCTTTAAGCTGAAATGAAAAAATGCTAATTAGTAACATGAAAACATATGAAAGTATAAAACTTGCTGGTATAAATAAATATATAGTTAAATTCAGCATACACTAATATTGTAATATTGGTGGACAAATCACTTATAACTCTAATGTAAAGGAAAAAGGACAAAAGTATTAAAAATAACTATGAGTACAATAATTTGTTAAATGATACACAGTATAAAATGATGTAAGTTGTGACATAAAAAACATAAAATATGGAGCTTTTGTATATGTTTGAATATTTGAATTTGAGCTGTTATCAGTTAAAAATAAACTGTTATAGCCATAAGATGTTCTAGATAAACCACATGGTAACTAAAACAAAAATCTATAGGAGGTACACAAAAGATAAAGGGAAAGGAATCAAAGCACCCCACTGCAGAAAATCATCAAATAACAAAGGAGGCAGGAAGAGACGAAGAAAGGAACTACAAAATAACAAGAAAATATTGAATAAAATGGCAATGGTAAACTCATGTCTATCTATAATATTTTTTAATATATGGAGACTAAATTCTCCAATCAAAAGACATAGAGTGGCTGAATGGATTAAAAACAAAAACAAACAAAGAAGCCAAGAACCAACTCTATGATGCCTACAAGAGACTTAATTCAGCTTTAATGACACACATAGAATCAAAATCAAAGGATGGGAAGGATATTTCATGTAAAAAAAAAAAAAGAGAGAAAGAGAGTAAGCATAGCTATATTTCCATCAGAAAAAAATTGTATACTATAAGATAAAAACTATAACAAGAGAAAAACAGCAATATTTTATTATATAATAGTAAAGGGGTTAATTCATCAAGAAGATATAGCAATTGTATGTATTTCTTGACCCAACATCAGAGCACCTAAATATATAAAACAAATATTAACAGATCAGAAGAGAGAAGCAGACAGCAATTCAATCATAGCAGGGAGTTTAATACCCAGCTTCCAAAAATGGATAGATTAACCAGACAGGAAATCAATAAGGAAATATTAGACTTAGACTACATGTTAATTTAGTAGTAAATGGACATAGCAGACATATAGGATATTTCATCCAACAGCAGCAGAATACTATTATTCTCAAGCACATGTGGAACATTCTCTGGGATATATCATACATTAGGCCACAAAAGAAGTCTTAACAAATTTAAGGCTATTGAAATTATATAAGCATATTTTCCAATTACAATAGAATGAAGCTAAAAATCAATTCCAAAGGAACTGGAAAATTTACAAATATATGGAGATAAAGCACATACTCCTGAACAACCAATGGGTCAAAGAAGAAATAAAAAGAGAAATCAAAAACATCTTGAGACAAATGAAAACAGAAACACAACATATCAAAACTTAAGAGATGCCACATCAGTAGTTCTAAGAGGGAATTTTATAGCAATAAATATCTACATTAAAAAAGGAATATCTCATAGAAACAACTCAGTTAGTAGAAGGAAGGAAATAACAAAGGTCAGAGCAGAAATAAATGAAATAGATGTTACAAAACAATAGAAAAGATCAATGAAACTAAGAGCTGGTTTTCTGAAAAGATAAACAGAACTGACAAACCTTTAGCTAGACTAACAGAAAATAAAAGAAAATTCAAATAAATAAAAACAAATGAAAGAGGAGATATGAGAACTCATAACACAGAAATACTAAGGATCATAAGAGCCTAATATGAACAATTATATGCCAACAAATTGGATATCCTGGAAGAAACAGATAAATTCCTAGAAACAGATAACCTACAAGGACTGAATTATGATAAAACAGAGCATCTGAACAGACCAATTATTTGTATGGAGATCAAATTATTAACCAAATTCCTCCCAACTAAGACAATTCCAGGACTAGATGGCTTAACTGGTGAATTCTATCAAACATTAAAAAAAATCCAATCTTTCTTAAATTCTTCCAAAAAATTGAGGAGGAGAGAACAGTTCCAAGCTTATTTTATGAGGCATGCATTACCCTGATACCAAAGGCAGACAAGGACACTACAAGAAAAGAGAACTATAGGCCAATATCTCTAATAAACATAGATGTAGAAATTCTCAACAAATATTAGCAAACTGAATTCAAAAGTACATTCAGAAAATCATACACCATGACCTAGTGAGATTGATTCCAGAACGCAAGATGGTTCAACATAGGCAAATCCATAAATATGATATGCCACATTAATGGAATGAAGGATAAAAAATTATATGATCATTTCAAAAGATGCTGGAAAAAGAAAGACATTTAACAATACCCAACATACTTCCATGATAAAAACTCTCAGTAATGTGATTATTCCTTGTATAATTTGGATATTAGCCCTTATCAGATATATGGGTTGTAAATATTTTTTCCTAGTCCATAGGTTCCCTTTTCTTTTGGTTCATAATTTTCTTTGCAATGCAGAAAACTTTTAGTTCACTGTAGTCTTACATGTACATTTTTGCATTTGTTGGTTTTGCTTTCAGTGTAATATCCAAAAAAAATTGCCAAGAGCAATGTCAAGGAGCTTACCCCCTATGGTTTCTGCTAAGAGTTTTATGGTTTCAAGTCTTGCATTCAAGTCTGTCATCCATTTTGATTTGATTTGTGTGTATTTTATAACATAGGGGTCTGGTTTTATTTGTTTGCATGTATATATCCATTTTTCCCAACACCATTTATTGAAGAGACTATCCTTTCACCATTGTATATTCTTGGTGCTTTTGTCAAAAAATAATTGACCATATATGCATGAGTTTAATCCTGGGCTTTCTATTTTGTTAACCTATATATCAGTTTTTATATCAATACCATATTGTTTTGCTTAGTATATCAAACTATATGTAATATAGTTTGAAATCAGGAAGCATAATGTCTACTGCTTTGTTGGTCTTTCTTAAGTTTGCTTTGGTTATTTGGAGTTGTTTATAGTTCCATACCAACCTGTGGATTTGTTTTGATCTATTTCTATGAAAAATGTCATTGGAATTTTATAGATATTGCATTAAACCTGTAGATCACAATGGGTAACAAGGACATTTTAGCGATATTAATTATTCCAATCCATGAACATGGGTTATCTTTGTATTTGTCTGTGTCTTCCTTAATAAATTAAAAACAGAAATACTATATGATCCAGCATTTCCACTTCTGAGTGTGTATCAAAGAAATAAAATCACTATCTGAAAGACATATCTATACTCCAATGTTTATTACAGAGTTTATTTGCAATAGCTAATGAATGTAAGCAACCTAACTGTATGTGGATGGATGACTTAATAAAGGAAACATGGTATATGTGTATACACAAAGAATATTATTCAGCTATACAAAAAAGCAAACACTGTCATTTGCAACAACATGGATGGACCTGGAAGGCATTATGGTAAGCGAAATTAGCCAGGTAGAGAAAGACAAATACTGCAAGGTATCCTTTATATGTGGAATCTAAAAAAAAAAAAAAAAATTATTTTTAAAGTTGAATTCATAGAAACTGAGAGTAGAATGGTGGTTTCAAGAGGCTGGGCATGAGAAAAATGAGGTGAGTTTGGTAAAAAGTGTAAAAACTTTCATTTATAACATGACTAGTTTGAGAATCTGATGTATAGCATGGTGACTATAGTTGAAGTACTATACTGTACAACTGAAATTTTCTAAGAGAGTAGAACTTAAATGTTATTACATGCAAAATTAGTAAATATGTGAGGTGATAGATGTGTTAATTAACCTGATTGTGGCAATCTCTTCACAATGTGCACATGTATCAAATCATCAAGTTGTTGCACTTTAAATATATTACAGGGGTTTTGTTGTTGTTGTTATTGTTGTTAATTAGACCTTAATAAAGCTGAAAGGAAAAAAAATTGAAATTATAGTGAAAATTGACTATAATGAATTAACCCCACTAATATAACTTTATACATGTGAAATGACACATTTATTAAATTGTAATGTGTGATACTAATTGTAAGGTAGCAAAGCATGAAAATCTTAATTAATGGAACACACATAACTACCTGATGGTGCATCTATACAACAGATTCCTAAACATTTCTAAAGAAATACAATAAGTAAGCTCCAAGAAGAGAAAAGCATATAGGACTAATCATTGCAAATATACTGAGAAACTAATAAAGTCAGTTACCTACAGGTGGTAGGCATGGATGCTGGGAAATTGAGGCAAAAGAGAAATTTAATACATTTATTAACATAAAATATATATAGAATATATGACACACATATATCTTCATGTCTATATTATGTATGTATGCATCTCCAAAATACTGGTAATTGAAAATTCAAAATTTGCTGGAAGTGAATGCAGATCTATAGTTTTCCTCATGCATTTTGTCAATCCTTATCTGCTCTGTTAAGTTACAAGTAACATAACCTAAACCAAAAGAGAGGGCAGAAACAGAAAAAGAGGAGTGGGAGTTATATTAAACTTATTTTACAAAATTAACATTGATATTAGTATATTATTTCAAATTTGGTTAAAGGGCCTTATGTTTTTCTAATTTATTAGTTTTAATCTCTTTATCTTCCTTTAAATAAAGATTTTTAATGGATTTTAAGGTGTTTTCAATTTAGAGAAAAAAATAAATAAAAACTTTTAACAAGTCAAAACAAGAGGAGTTGGAAAGATCTAAAATCCTGATATTAAGGAATATATATTTGGGGCTTCCCTGGTGGCGCAGTGGTTGAGAGTCTGCCTGCCGATGCAGGGGACATGGGTTCTTGCCCCGGTCTGGGAAGATCCCACATGCTGTGGAGCAGCTAGGCCCATGAGCCATGGCCGCTGAGCCTATGCATCTGGAGCCTGTGCTCTGCAATGGGAGAGGCCACAACAGTGAGAGGCCCGTGTACAGCAAAAAAAAAAAAAAAAAACTATATATATTGAAAAAAAGTCATAATTACTTACATCATGTAACTACAAGGTGTAATTCTAAGTGTTTTTCACTTATTTAAGCTTAAAAGTACACAGGTATATAGGTTAGTTTTGATAAAATATATATCTTTAATAATGAAATTATTCTCTTCATTGCATGTGAACACTATAAAAAGTTACATATATGATATTTCCTCTTTAAAAATATTTTGTTTCACAGCTCTATGTGCTTCTTAATATATGTTTTGAAAGAAACTTATACCAAAAGGAAAACTTGTAGTATAATTAGAGTAAGAGAGCATATTACTTTTATTGTGTAAATTAAGTGCATTCTATTGGTAAAATAGGGATAAAATTGGAAATGGATAGATAATTGGCAATGTCTACATAAGTAAATGTGTTAGTGCTGAGTTGTGTGTATGTGTGTGCGTGTGCACACACATAAATATATGACTCTACGAGATTTTTATCAAACTGGACAATGAGAAAACTCTCATTTGTTTATATCTCCATTTCCTTAGTTACAGAAAAGAATGAAAAACAAGACTATTTTATTCTAAAGTTTATTAATGATGAAGAAAGCTGCTGCTCCTAAAACATGAGAGATTGACATCAAATTACTTTAGTTACAGTAAGATCCCTTTGTTGTACATTGTATGACTTTACCAACAATACTGAAATACTATAAAGATATTATCACAAATCTTTTATTTTTGTTTTAGTATATGTTTCCCTCAATAAATAAATAAAATATGTATAACTCCATCTAATATTGGTTAGATATGTAATTTATTGTAGCCCTAACATCCAGTTAAATAAATAATTTTCATCACTAAAGATATATTTTTTAATCAAACTTAAATAATTTTGTTGACCTGTGTATATTTTTGAAGCCTAAATATGTAAAGGAATATGAATAGAACTACATTTTGATCCAGGAAGATCAGAAAGCCATCCCACAGGATAAACATTAACTCCACCTAGGCATTCAATATTCAGACTTCAGAAAACCAAAGACAAAGAGAAAATTTTGAAAGAAACTAGACGTAGGTGAAAACAAAAATGGAAACAAAAACAACTTACCTATAGAGGAACATGGGTAAGAATTAAGAATTATAGCACCTTCTCTTCAGAAATCATGCAAACTGAATGAGAACAGAGTAACATGTTTAATGTGATGAGAGGAAAATAAACACACCAATACAGGATTCTGTATCTATTCAAATATGAAGAATAAATACAGATTTTCTCATATTTATAAATGCATATTGCAAACTCTAGAAAAAGACCAAAATATATTTTAAAGATCTGTGTAATCAATGTGCAAAAAGAGGAGGTAAAATAAGTAGAATTATACAAATAATGATTAGTTAAAAACAGAAGGCAGAATAAGAAGGAGGAAAATAAAAAAGAACACATGAAATAAATATAACACATTCACAAATATGGTAAATATTAACAAACTCTATACCCACTTTGTATGTGAACAGCCTACAGATCAATTAAAAGACCAGTGGTTGTTAGTGTGAACAAAACACAAGAAGTTATATGCAGCCTGTAAGAAATGCCCTTTAAATATAAATTTAGGATACATTAAATAAAATGGTAGAAAAAGATATGGAGTATTAATACTAATCAAAATAAACCTGGAGCATATACATTAATTTCCATAAAAAAAGAGTTTAGAGCATGGAAATTTACCAGGGATAAGGAGAGGAATTGTATAATGATAAAGAGGTTAATTTTCCAAGAAAACATAACAATCCTAAATATTTATGTAGCTAACAATAGATCATCCAAATATGTGAGGCAAAAGCTGAAAAACACTGCAAGAAGAAATAGACAAATATACCACTGGACACTTCAATACCTCTCTTTCAGTACTAATAGATCAAGTAAGTAGAAAATCAGTAAGGATATAGTTGGTATCAATTTGCTAAAATATCTTTCAGAAAATAGAAGCAGAAGGAATACTTCCTAACTCAACCAAAAAAGCTGGTAGTATTCTAATTCCAAAACAAGATATGTAAGGCCAGCAGGTCCGGGGAAGGGCCCAGGGAGCCAGACGGAACCCCCGCCAAAGTGGCTGATGCAACTGACACCTGACATTACCACACCACTCGGCACCCGTCTTCCCGCTCCCCAAGGGGCGGAAGCAATGGCTCTGAGGCTGATGCAACCGACACCTAACATTGCCACAACACCCGAGAGATTACCAAAAAAAGGCTGCTTCACACAGCAAGCGCCTCCCCTGCGTCCACCCCTATAAATTTTGTTCATGCCCGCACCCGGGCGTGACTTCTCTGGCCCCTTTCTCTCGGACCAGTGAACCTCGCCCGGGAGCGTTCCCAAATAAAGCTTGTTTAAGCTCTCCTCCGTCTTTGGTGCCGTTCCTTACGAGATAAAGACATCATAAGAAAAGAAAAATACAGACCACTGTCTTTCATGAATATAATTGCAAAAATCTTCAAAAATATTAGCAAATCAAATTCAACAATGTATAAAAAGAATTATGCACCACAACCAAATGGGATATGCAACATCCATTATTTCAATGGATGTTTCAACATCCACTATTTCAACTTTGGAAGTTCAGTCAGTGCAACACACTACATCAACAGGTTAAAGGAGAAAATCATGTGATAATATCAGTTGATGTTGAGCAAGCATCAGTGGATACCTGGCAAAATCTAAAGTGCAATCTGGGTAAAAACAGTCAGCAAATTGTGAAGAGTCTCAAATTCACAAAGAATATCGGCCAAAAAGAGAAAGAAAGAAGAGAAATCTAATGTGATAATATCATATTAATGATAAGAGCATGGAAACCTTCCCTTTCAACTGAAACACAGAAATAATGTCCTTTTCACCATTACACATTTATTCAAAGATCAGCAGTTTCCAGGGTGAAGACGTGAGGGTTGATTAGAGGAAGCACAGGAGATTATTAGAAGGGGATGAATGATACTGTAATAGTGGATACATGGCACTATGTATTTGTGAAAATCTGTAGAACTTTACAGAACAAAGAGTAGACCTTGACAAATGTAGATTAGAAAACTAATTTAGAAACTTCAGGCATATTGGGTTGAAATGCAGACCTGACATAAGAGTTTAAAAATTAAACTGCCTGTATTAAAAATATAGGCAGTAAACCTCACTGAAAGGGATGGGGGAAAATGATGGTGACCTCAGTAACTTTGGAAATTGCTGGAGACTGTAAGACTAAATGCAAGAGAACCTGTACATAAGCACTGTGCTCTACTACATAGAATGGTTTCCCAGAGGGAAATTTGTTAATTGTGAAACAACTGTACAAGCATACTGGTTTAAAACAATTAAGTAAATTGTTGATTGAAGGTGCAAACTAGGCTTCTTGCTGTAACTGGAATAAGATACAGATAAGAAAGGGGAAGAGGCTAGAACAATCCATGTGCTACTGGATTAGAGTTGGAGGGGTAAGAATGAGATCATATTTAGATTAATATAGATATAGATGGTTAAAGATAGAAATATTTATAAATATAATATGTGCAAATATGTGTGTTAATATAAACCTGTTCTGGCATTTCAGTTGACAATAAAAACAACAGGATTCCATGACGAAATGACTAAATCTAGGGTCATGGCAAGAAGTATGCATGATATGCCTGGGGCATCTTACAGGCAAGTAAAAAATTGTTAAAAATAAAACAAACAGAAGAAACAAACAAAACAACAAGAAAAAACCAAAATGGTTGGGAGAAATCAAAGGGACACAGGGACCAAGTGAACAAATTGCTAATGGTCAAAGCTGGACCATTTGAGCAACAAAATTAATAAATGGTATTTGATTATAATACGATATATGAAATATATATCTATGAAACTATACTGATAAAATTAAATGACTGAGTAAATAAATAAATCTGGGAGAATAGACAAATTTCTTGTGAAAAAGAATTCCAAATAATTTTTGCAGATACTCCAACTTGAAGGAGATGAATATAACCTATAACTCCCCACTTCTTAGGGGTGGCTTGCACGTAGTGATGAAAATAAATATATATTTAAAACAAACAAAAACTTCATTGAGTAACAATAATAATACCACAACTGTAATAGAAAATCAGAAATTTTACTTTCTGACAATCAAAACAGAGAAAAAGTATCCTTTAATATGAATTTGGATAGGATATAAATTAATAGTATGATGGACAACATTAATTGATAAAATTTGAAAAAGAGTAAATGGAAGCATAAAATACATATCTCCAGTTTAGTTGCAAACCTCTTTTTCACTGAGAAGATGCATTATACATGTTTAAAATGATCTTCCCAAAATTCTCTATAACATTTTAAAGAATAATATAGATATTAATCTAGAGAATATTATAGATGGGAGGAACGCAGTGGATCAGAAACTACGAATATCCAAAACATTAGGAACTGAACCACAGAGAAGGATTGATTTCAAATGTGGGTAAAAGGAAGCAAATCACTTAGATGCATAGAGAATAAGAAAGAATTTTCTTTCAAATAAAGGTATGGTTGTTGTGCAGAGGCAAATTTATGGACATGCACTTTCCCTAGTGTTTGTCTTAATTCTGGAAGTTCCTGGGACTTCTACAGCAGTGCTGGGCTGAAGGAAGAAAAGCACAGGCATTTGATGAATGATTAGTATGTGGGAGGAATTCTCACATTTGTAACTTTAACTAATAACCCCAAAGACTTTGTGAAGAAAGTATTATTCTTTTTTGCTACTGGTAACTTTATAACTAATACTACCAATAATGAAATGGTAACAGCTCAGTTGAATTTAAGTTATACCAAAGCAGTCAGTTATTCTGAGATGTTACACACTGGTTCAGGGAAGATTTGACAAGAGTTTGACAGTTTTAGTTATAGCAGGGTTTAATTTATTTTAAGGAAGATATTCTATTCCATTTACAAATTTCTACTTTTAGTGAAAGCGTACTTTTTGTTAAATTTCCTGTCTATTATGCCATCAATGCAAGTCTGTTTTTGAAAAATAGGTAAACAAGGGCTTAGTTAAGTAATCTCTGAAAGATTCATAATAGGTTGGGGAAGGTCCTTTTCTCCAATTGACCTTCAGAAATTATATTTTAGAATAGTAAACTGACTTCCAGTAAGGGCAAGTCTCATTATGTCTGTAGCAGTTTCTTTCCTCTTAGGCCAGGAGGAGGTTATTAGCATCCAAAGTATGGAACAGTCATGAGAGATGGTCATGTTAATATAGACTGGTTCAAGCCTCTTTTTGTCATGAAATAATTACTGTTGCAAAATACCAGCAGGTGTTGAAAGAGCAGGATTAATTTGTAAGGGTTGAATGACATCATTTCAAATGGCTTATTAAACACTAATTAGATTTCAAATTGTGTGACTCTCCATATACTTAGGTTGGGAAAGTTTAAACATCTGCTTTCTCTATGATGGAGGTGAATAAGGTTACAGTTTAATTTTCCTAGGTGACAGTTTATCAAATGGAATCAAAATGGAGATGTTCTGCATCACATTTTATAGAATGAAGTGTATATCAAAATCTTCCTTGCTATTCTCTGAGTTCTTAGCCAATTAAGCAATTGTACAATTCCTTGATCTGCTCTTTGTAATTCCAGGTGTTTATGTAATGATATTACTTCAGATGTATTGTTGAATAAGAACAAGATGCTCCCGGATTGAAAAAAAACTTTCCAAGAGTGGTCAAACCCAATGCTCAATAATTCCATGTTTTATCTTTATAAGTTCAGGCAACAAAATGTTTTGTTTATGCATTAATTTTTAAAAGCTGAAGTATAAATATAAAAAAATATTTTAACAAATAACACTATCAGAGGGCATGGTATTAAACTGATGTAATGATTTTAAAAAATAACAGGAATGATTATAACCATATACATCATCTTTTAAAAAGATTTATTAGACTTCTACCTACTGGACACAAGATTATGCACTTGAATTCAAGTCAAAGATAATAGCAGATATATAGCAAAATATGTTACATTCTGAACTTACAGATAAGCTGTTGCTATAATCTTAAAATATGAAACAAAATAAAATAGCAGAAGAACACTGAATGTCAACTAACTTAGCATCACTCCTAGAGAAATCTCATTTCATCTTTACCCTCTAAATGTACTGGGGAAAATCACAGAGTAAGATCCCCCTGAACTCATAACAGTGCCTGTCAGGACCCCTGTGTCTCCACCTTCTTTCTTGTGGCCTTTCACCTCAGCTGTGATGCTCCAGTGAGCTGCTGAGCCACACTGGACCCAGAGGCAAAGGGAAATGTGCGTGGTCACATACACCTATCAAAATATCCTTCCATATCTTGAACCAAGTGGAAGAATTCATAAAAGCTCTATGATCAAATCCCTCTGTTGCCCAATCTACTGTCCTGTCATCATCAGCCTTCATAAACCTACATGTAGAGGACAGTACAGTCATGCAGCTGGAGACCATGTCTGATGGGAATGCATCTACTTTGCACCATAACAAGGGTTATGAGACAAATAATAACAGCCTGTCTTTATAACATTTTTAAATTCTGTTCATCATAGATATTTAGCATTAATTTTCTCTTTATGTTTTAAAATATTGCACAAAAATATCTATCTGGATTACTGAATTTTTTGAATCTCCTTAAATTTTGCTCCCGAGGCAAGTAAGCACCTCAGTTTCCTCAGCCTTATCACAGCCCTGACTTTGACATTCCATAAATATTCCAAGTTTGATCTCACACAAGGTGGGCCTTTTTTTTGCATTTGTTTTCACATTCATTCCCAGATTATCCTGTAAAATCTCTTTCTTTTCAGTCAAGAGTCAGCAAAGATATAACATCTGAAATTACATTATTGATTTGCTGCTTTATTATCTGTGTCTGTTCCTTCCCATCAGTTTGTCCACTGAAAAAGCAAGTTCCATCAAAATAGGAACGTATCTATCCACTTCCATCAGCTTTCCTGGCACATCATAGATGCTCAATGCTTATGTGCTGAATGAACGATTGTATAAGGTCTTACAGGGGGGTGGGGCATGTAGTTTTTGGGAAAAAAATATAAATATAGTTATTTCCCTGGCAATTTATCAGTTATCGTTACTGATATCATTACTATCATGATATTTAGTTGTCATTTCCCTGAACTTCTGTCAATTATCATTCTATTTATTCAACCAAAGAGAGAAAATGGAAATTATATTTGTCCATAATCACTTATAAAACTCTGTTGGCCATTTTGATAAAAGAGTGGAGGGAAGAAATTCCATGCTGAAATTAGCTTAAGCACATAAGACCCCCACTGGATGCTATAAACGGTAGGGGACCCAGTGTCCCTTAGGTAGAGGCTTTGTTTTGGAGTCATGGTGGAGGTGGAGTCCTACCTCTCTGGCCTCAGAGGTGAAATGTGTTGTCCGCCACAGTCAGAAGTTTGTCATATAAGCAGAGAGATTAGTGAAGATTTTAAAGTCCAGTATCTTTGTATGAAAGGTAATTTACCTGCTGTGCAGAGGACTTATGGAAAAGGTCTTCTCTGGTAGTGAGGACAGTAAGGCCGTGAGTCAGCAAGGTTTCCGGTTGCTTCTCAGATGGAATATGAACAACAGAGACTGGTCTAGCACAGAAGCAGCTTGAAAAGATTAGATGGGAGAAATCTCATCCTTTCCATCATGATAGATCTAAAATTGGTTCACTGTTAGACCATATACTTATTTGAAATATTGTGTCATTTTGTAACAAGTTTTCTTGCATTGATTGACTGATGATTCACTCATTCACTCATTTTGAAAATATGCATTTCACAACTTCTATGGGCATGACATTGTCCTAGACAGTGGGGACATAAAATGAATGTGATATTTTTAAAATGACCAAAGATATGAATAAACAAACTTTGAATAATGAGCAATAACCTAGTTCAAAAGATAATTGAAATGTGACTAGAACTCAGCTAAGGACTAAGCCACTGTTAATATGGAGTGGAAGTTTTCAGAGGATGAAAGCAAAGGATCACTCATTGTGACATATTTCTAAGAGAATAAGTGGGTGGCAAAAGGACAGAACAGCTACATTTCTGTCTCTAATAAAAATATAACATTGGATGACAGAATGTTGCCGTGACTCTTTTGTCTATTGCCCAGACTAAATTTTATTAACTGCATGATCTATCCAATTGGCTGTGAAAAAATCAATTGTTAAGGACTGATGAAAGCATTGATTGAATGAAAAATGGTCCCGTAGCAACAAGTAGCAGCGACCAATGTCTTAGTCCACATAAGCAAAATAAAGATGTAAAATTGAAAGATTTTACAGATCTAATGGAAAGATAAAAATAATTTAATAATGAAATATGTGCAACCAAAATGTCTTATATTTTGGCTTCATTTTTCAATTCAATTTTTATGGTAAAATAGACAATGTTCCTTATAAGAATACTAACCAAGCATTTTCAAATTTCTATTTAAAACCCTGTTTGGTGAATCAGTATTATCTGTTGACACTGACTCAGAAACAGCATTAAGCTCATGGCAGGGCACCACTAAGATTAGTGTAGTGGTTCTGATTCCCGACATTTTACTTATGTCACAATCCTTAAACATTTCAGGTCATGAATAGTAGTGACCTTCTCAACATAAATTTATGCTCTTGGTTAAGTTGTAGTTGTCTTTATCTTATGTAACTTTGATGGCATGATATTTAATAATAGTGGTTAAATATGCAACTCAAATTCTTGACTGTTAAATTTCTATATTCAGGTTAGTGAGAGCATTAGTTACTGAAAATACTAGTATAATTGAATGACAATAAAGTGATTCTGCATTAATCTATTGAATAGCCTCTTGTACAGTGTTTTGCTGGCCTCAGGTGTTTTATTATATGTTTATTTTCATTTTACAGTAGTTGAGAAAAGTTTTATCTTGGAATTTTCACTATTTCAATTGCTACCCAAATCCTTTTATGGAATGACAACCTTATGAAAATTGTGCTCTATCTAAAAAAATTATATTAAGTTGTCCATTCCATTTATCTATCTACATAGAAAAACTTGTAAGTTACAAAAAGGTACAAAACATTAAACTTACTATCACTATCATTTTAGAGGTAAGCATTATTTGTATGTTGATGTGTCTAACCCAGGCCTGAAATATTAATCAAGTAATTCTATGTTAATAAATTGTATAAACTTACAAATCCCTTTAAATTTCACCTACAACCCTAACATAATTTCATTAAACAATATTTCTACTACTGGGCAAAATGATTATAACTTTCCTCTTGAATATACAGTGTTGAACTGCACTTTCTAATATAGTAACAGCTAGCTCCCTGTGGCTATTGAGCAGTTGAAATGTGGCTAGTCTGAATATTCACACACACACACACACACACACACACACACACACACACACACACACAACTGTAGATATAGTAAGTGTAAAATACACTCCAGATTTCAAAGTCTTGTATGAAACAAAGAAAAAAAATAGCTCATTAAAAATTTTATATTGATTATACGTTGCAATACAAATTTAATAGTAGATAAAATAGCATTAACATTAAATTTCATATACCTTTTTACCTTTATAAATGTGACTAGTACAAAATTTAAAACTGCATATGTGGCTTAGATTATATATTTATGGGACAGCACTGCTCTAGATTGATTGCAGATAATAGAAATGGAGTTGAACCTTCATCTATTAAAACAGATGATAAGGTAACAACATGAAATGATGTGGAAATGGCAGAATAGTTTGGTCAGCTGACTAAAACAATAACCCAGGACAAACTCTAGTGTGTATATGAGAAAGTCTTATTTTAATATAATAGGATAGTATATCAAGAATAACAATTATATCACAATGGGGTAGCAATTTATTAACTGTTTAGTAATACACCCATTTCATCGTTATTAATCTTTTGATATACCTCCAACAGCCATAACATAAATAGTAGAAAATAATATATTGATAAATTAAAACACATGAAAATTACCAGCTGTCTTAATCTGCTACCCTGCCAGAGTTTGTATGGCTTATACCACATAAATTTATTTTCTTACCATGCTGGAGATTGGGTTCAAGATTAAGGTCCAACAGGGTTTAATTTCTAGTGAGAGCTCTCTTCCTGGCTTGCAGGGAGTTGCCTTCTTGCTGTGTCATCACAGGTGGGAAAAGAGAGAAAGAGAGAGAGAGAGAATAGAGAGACAGGAAGCTCTCTGGTATCTCTTCTTATAAGGACACTAATCCCATCAGATCAGGATATCACCCTTGTAACCTCATCTAACCTTACTTACCTTCCTATAGGCCCTGTCTCCAAATAGTCACATTGGGCATCGGGGCTTTATATGAACCTGGGGACAGTGGGGCACAATTCAGTCCACAGCACCAACTTTATGAAAAATTGGTATAATAATAAAAAGGCAAATGGGAAATCATAGACAAAGTAATTTCTAGCAGTAGTATAGGAAAAAAATCAAAGAAAAACTACCCCTAATATACGAGCTAATTAATAAGTAAAAGGTAACGAGGGAAATAAAAATGTTCAGAAACTGCTGTTGGCGCTCACATTAGTATAATCAATCTGTTGAGTAATTTAGAATACATGTGAAATCTAAAAATGTGTGTTTAAAAGTTTCTGCATGTAAAATAATTTCTAGACATGACAATGATTTTCCCCTTGACCAAACTCTAGCTGGGCTTTTCTCCACAAGGCCTGCCTCTTGGCTTTTGAGAACAAACACTGACATAGTTTCTACCAGCTCAAGGCTGCATCTCTAGGGTGGCCCCAGCCCCTCTGAAAGTACCTGCCTGAGATAACTCAAGGCTGGCAGAGAATTTACTAGTTCAGTGTTTGTTCCAGTCAACACCTGAAGAGTGGACCCCTTATCCTAGCCTCAGGGGAGGGAGCAACCTAACTTCCATGCTCCCCTTAGCAACCTGGGTGGGTTTCACATGGACCAACCTTCTCTTACCACACTTGGTAATCTTTTTAACTCCCTGACTGCGCATCCCCACCAATCCCCCTCTCACTTCTCCCTTTAAAACACCCAGCCACCTCTGCACAAATCAGAATGAAACTCAGATTTTTCTCCTACTGTCAGTAATTTCTGAATAAAATCTGTTTGTACTGCTTTAACTATTTTCTGCTCTTACTTATGACAGGCATATGATAAAATATGTTACACATATATGTGTATGTGTGTGTCTAGCCATCATATGTGTGCATTATATATATATATATATAAAAACACCTAAGTACACCTATGTGAGAGGCAGGCCCTACACACATCACCTTGGTGTGATGACATTTATAAAGGGGCCATGGGGGTGGTAATGGAGATGCAGTGATACTGTACAGATTCACTACCAACCACACATGAGGTGATTAACAGTGAATGATGGAAATACACCCATGTGAGACACAGTTCCTGTACACATCACCCCGGTGTGGTGACATTTATAAAGAGGCCATGGGGTTGGTTATGGAGACAGAGGGATACTTTATAGATTAACTACCAACCACACATGCGGGTAATGAACAGTGAATGATGGAAATACATGTGATTTTTTTTCTCCCATCTCCATTATGTACTTTATTAAAGATATTTCTCTTGTAAATTCAAGAAAATGGAGAAGAATAAAAACTAAATCAATCAAGCCCTCCAGAACTATGGGTAACTCTTCAGTGATTGAAGTTTTCTTTCTTGTTCTTCATTTTATCATCACTTTCACTGAGTTGCATAAACAGACTTCCGGTTAAAATGTAATTTGCACGCAAGTATTTGGTGATGTGATAGCTTTTCTACTAGCAAGTTTGTTATGATTCCTGCATTATTAGAAGAACACAGACTCTGAAAACTGTCTGGTCTTAAATTATAGCCCTCAGGTGTTGGCTCTGTGACCATGAGCAAGGGTGTGGCACAACATGACTTTTCTAATACAGAGAAAAACAGAACCTAAAAGCAAATTCAGATTTAGGATGAAAACAAATCAGAAAATGTAATTTAAAGGAGAAGAATGACATGACTTTGTCATTCAGTAATGTCAGTTTAAATTAAACATGCAACACGGACAAAAGTACAAAACTGCTAGTATAAAGAATAACTGTCCTTCAGTATAAGTGTGGATATGAAAACATCGTGGTGATTGAAAAAGAGTAGACAATGGGAGACTGATCCATTGTCTCAAGAAGCAGAGGTACAAGACAAGCCCATGGCTTTGGGATCAAAGACACTGACTGAAACAGCACCATGCGGAGAAGAGTGTTATAGGACACAGTTGATTCACTACATTAAGAGCAATTATGTGAAAACAGTTAAGTATAACTACATGGTAATATTATAAATCCCAATAGTCTATTCATTGGAGTTTTCTGAATGCAGCACAGACTAGAGAAATGGCGAGTTGGTTCCTCTGGGCGGCCAGAGCTGCATGTTCCTTTTGATGGCAGGAAGGTAGTACCTGACTATAAAGGAGTGGATTGCAACTGAGAGAATGGGAGAGAAAATGGAGAAATATTATAGTTGAAAGTAGTAGTAGCTGCAAGAATAATTATATCCAGTAAAGACAGAGAGAGACTGATGAAAGAGTTCTGATAAGAAGGAAATAGGCAACCAAATTTATGGTAGGAGAAAACTCGAGAAGCACAGGATCAAAGGAGAGTCTGTGTGTCCTGGACTATAACTTCTTTGAGGGCAAGGACTAAATTGTTGGTGTATCTGCATCATCATAGGGGACGCTCAATCAATAAATGAATGAATGAAAAAATGCCATTGAAATAAACTATACATCATTTTTAAAAAGAAAAAAAAATATTTCTTAGATTGGTTTGTATTGGCATTATTTTAAAATATAGATTTCTTTTAAAGTGTCATTAATTATAAATTGAGTAAGTCATTATATGACAAAATGTATATTAACATACAATTGTAACTGATTTTTCTAGAATAACATCAGTCTTCCTTGTTTTTTTTTTTTTTTTTTGTGTGTGTGTGTGTAACTTCTCTATTTCCTCCCATTCTTTACATTTAAATGATCCACAATGTACATTCCTAGCAAATATATTTTAAGTCTCACCTAATTTATTTTAAATGAATCTCCTGCCCTGGAGAGTCTAGACATACACTTATATAATTAAATTCAGATCCTGTTTCAAATGGAAAAGATAGAGTTTTACTTACAAGAATGTGAAATTACCTAATATCTTTCAATTCTTAAATGTGGTGAATTTTCTAGAGTGTTTTAGTTGCCTTCACAAGATGAGATTTTAAGCTTTATTTCCATGGAAAAGTTCAAAATAATCATGTTATAATTGCTGAAAGTGGGATTCATGGTGAAAATGTCCCTCTCCCCTTATGTTCCGGAAAATACATTAATGCCCCAATTTCTGCCAAAACAGGCAATGTTCCTAATACTAAATCCCAAAATAAATGATAAAGAAGTTGAAGTAATTAGTTTCAAATGTCTTCAGTAAATAATAATTATTTCTAAAATGTTAAGAGTTGACCTTTTAGAAGTAGAAGGTGCTCAATGAAAGGAAGTTAATTAAAATATTATTATTATTGAAATAGTTGTTTCTCTTTTGAAGCATGATCAATACAGAAAAAGACATTACGAGTCCAGTCACTGTGTTGCGTATAAGTCTGATTAACTTTAATCAAAAACCAAGTATAAAACATTTAAAAAATTATATCTACCTGTAATGCAGAAGAGATTGTATTTAATTACATATTTCCTGAGGGAAAATAGCACTGTATGTGAACAACGTTGTCCAGTAAAGTATGTGAAATAAATTTATACAAGCGCCCCAGCAAAATATATTGTTGTTTTGTTTTCATTTTTTTACAACTATTTAACTTGTCAAACCAGGATAGTCTATAACATTTGATTAGCAAACCTTGCTATAAATTTTTGATTTTCTCTCTCCATATGCTGGTAATTTAGAGATTTTAGTAATTTGCATAATGTATTGCACTCAGTAAGTGTTCAATAAATGTTTTTCAATTTTATCTGAACGTAAATTTCAAAGGACAATACCAAAGTTCAGTGTAGAAATTGAAAATCTAAAATTCACTGAAAATAGTCTGCAGTGTGAAATAAACTTCACTGTCCTGCCACATCCTTTCCTGGGTGCCTCACCAAATTGGTGTGTCTTTTGATTCATTAATTGATGGATGTATAATCCTGCTTGCTGTATAATTCCTGGTTGCTTTTTATTTGAAATAACTACTTTGACTCAAATAATGTCCAGGGGTCCAGGGCCAATATGTCTGAACCATATTAGAGTTAGACCATGTATGTATACCATACATATCTTTCTCAACATAGCCAATCAGGATAAGAACTTTTTAAGTAAAAATGACTTTAAGTAAAAAATTTCAAATAGATAGCTGCACGATACATTTAGTTAATGTTCTGAACAAATTCTAGTGTTATAACCAACACATCAGAACTTCTTCAAGAAAGAGCCTTTCAGATTCAGTGCATCCATGATGAAATTCTTCTCTGGCATTTTCAGGATTAAAGGATCCTGGGCAGACTGTCTTGAATATCACAGCCTCTTTAATGATAGAATATCAGATTACTTCATCAATATGTCTTTCTCAATGTGTATATATATATATATTTATCTTTATGTAACTTTGAATAATTCTTTGCTATTAATGTCACATTATGAGCTATTTCTCACATGTGTTATAGTGTGGTGGAAATAATATACAACTGGGAATTCAAAACAATTGCACTTTACTCCTAGCTCTATTGGGATCTCTGTGACATCAGTGAAGCTACTTTGCTCCTTTAAAATGTGGTTGTGATTAAATGGTCCTTTATAGTTCTGTTTCCCAACATTCAGAAGAAGACTACATTTATTTATTAGGTTCTTTCTCATGGTTTCTACCTTTGATTTCTCCAAAAAAGTTAAATTCCTTCATAACTCTATTTTTTCCCAATACTTAATATGAACATTTATATTAACATCAACTCATCTATAACAGATCTATGTGAACCGATTATCAGGTGACAATAGAGTGAACTGGTAAACAGCAATGAGTTGTGAACTGACAATCACCTGGTTTCACATGAAGTTCTACATTCACTAGTGACAACAGGTAGGCTTCTCAATTCCTCAATGACTTAGTTTCTTTGTATATAAAATCACAAGCATGATTTTACCTAATCAGAAAGATATGATAAGGAATAACTTACCACTATATTCATTAAATTACTGTTAAAATTATCATTAGTATTATAAAGGTATTCCTTAAAATGAAATTTTATCATCTAAAGAGGACATTTAACTCTGTTTCATTTATACACTGGAAAACTAAGTGTTCTTAAGGCTATTAAAATTTAAGAACTGTGAACATATTACACATACAAGCACACAGCAACATGCAACATATCCAAAGGAGGAGAAGAAAATCTTCATATTTCAACTATTAAAATTATATTTATATGGGAAGATATATTCATTAATTTATGGAATTAGAAGTTAAGAATGTCTTCCCTGGCACAGTATGATGTGACATATTCATGGTGGCTGTAGCTAATTGAGAGGGAGGAGAAAAGGAGAAATAGTATAAGTACTAGAAGAAGAAGTTAAATTTTATCTTAATGAAAAATATTGTATCTGAAACAGACACAATAACCAAAATATGATGAAGGAAATATAATATAAATAGTTCTGAAAGTTGGGCAATGTAAACCTAAACTAGTCGTTTCCTTATCAGACATACCCAGCTAGGGAAATAGAACTCAACCATCAATTACTTTGTGAAAATAAAACTTTGTAAAATAAAACAATTGTCAAAGTAAAATAATTACAAATGAATGAAACATTCAAAGTATGTATACAACTGTAAAATTATCATAACATTCAGCATAATGAGCACATCTATCACCTTTAAAATTTAGGGTCACATAAGTAATTTATAATTACATTGGAATCACTGGCTTTTACCCTGTTTCTCTCCTGATACCAGGCAACCTGTAATCTGTCATTAAGAGTGAATTACAGTTTCTACAGTTTCCACTCAGCATAATTATTTTGAGATTCATCCATCATGTAGCATGTGTTAATAAGTCATTCATTTTTATTGCTGAGCAATATTTATTCTGTGGATATACTGCATTGTGTTCATCTGTACAACTGTAACGGACATGTGGGTTGGTTTCAGTTTTTGTCTACTAATGAAACTGCCATGAACCATCTTGTACAGGTATTTCTATAAACATTTGCTTTTATTTCTCTTGGGTAAATACCTAGGACTGGAACATCTGGAATATATAGTAGGTGCACATTTCCCTTTTTAAGAAAATGTCAAACTATTTTCCAAAGTACTTGTGCTACCATATTACCCTGTGTTCCATAGTGTAAGAGATTTCTAGTTGCTCCACATCTTTGATAACACTTGGTTTGCTCAGTCTTTGTAATTTTAGCTCTCCAATTGGTATATGAATGTTTTTAATTTGCATTTCCATACTTACTGGTGATGAGCAAGCTTGTATGTTCTTATTTTCCATATGTACATCTACTTTGATGAAGTGTCTGTTCAAATTCTCTGTCCATTTTCTTATTAGTTTTGTCTTTCCTTATTTCTGTGTACTGAGAATTTTTGTATATTCTACATGGAAGTCCTTTATCAGATGATTTGCAAGATTTTCTCTCAGTCTGTGTCTTATCTTTTAAATGTTTTTAGATATATCTTTTGAATGAAAATACTGTTTAATTTTGATGAATTCCAATTGGATGTTAATTTTTTAATGGGTCATACTCTTGGTATCACGTAAGTAATCTTTGACCTAAAGTTGCAAGTATTTGTTGCTAGACCTTCTTATAGATGTTTCATAGTTTTAGCTCATATTAGCTTTATGTTCTATTTTGTGTACAATCTCTTAAGAAAATATCACATTTACATATCAAAATGAATAGCATATGATACTATAGTTTGATGGGCCTCATATGTGCCAAAAAATTAACTGTGATATAGAAATGAGGAAAATATTATGGATAAGATAATTTATAACATTAGAGGCCATAGCAATTTACACAGTTTTCTGTATTTGACATATGTAGGTCATCTAAAAAAAGTAAATTAAAACTCAAAAGCTAAAAATTTTCGTTATAAGATGCATTGGTAAACTGTGCAATGTTGCTTGGTATAGATTAGCAATAAGTGTAAATTTTTTTCACATGCACTTTGTTGGCACTTTCTGGTTCTTTTGGCCAAACTCTTTTAAAAACATGTATTTTTTTGAATAAATAGATTTACAAAGACTCATAAAAATAGTAGAAAGTACCATTCACCCAATTCCTCTAAAGCTAACATCTTACATAAGTACAGTACTTTTGTTCAAAACATTAATAAATAAACTACTGGCTTTATTTTGATTCCACTAGTCTTCCCACTGATTTATTTTATTCAGTTCCAGGATCCAATCCAGGATATCACATCATTACATCCAATCAGCATTTCTCTTTAATCTCCTCTAATGGCTGGTTCTCAGTCTCTGTTTATCAGGCACCGAATATTTTCAGGAGTGCTGGTCAGATATTATGTACTATGTCCCTAAATTTAGTCTGTCTGCTATTTCCTCATAATTGCACTGGGGGCATGGGTTTGTGGGGAGAATAACACATAGGTGAAGTACCCTTTTCATCACATCATGTCAGGGGAACATATCAATATGATTTATTTCTGACAACGTTCAGCCTGATTACTTGGTTAAGGTGGAGTATACCATGTTCCTCCGCTATGAAGTCACAATTTTTCCCCTTCCATAATTTTATTATTTGGAGGTGAGTTACTAAGCCCAGCCAACATCTAAAGGGACTGATTTATTTATTCAGTTATTTCTATCAGTATGGATGTGCACATATTTATGTTATACTTTGGTTGCTTCATCCAAACTTGCGTAGCCTGAATTATTGTTATAAGCCAATACCACATTGATTATTTTGTTGCTCAAATTGTTTTAGTTTTTCCATTGTGAGATCTTTCTGGATGGGCTGTATTTTCCTTTGGTATATCTCCGACATTTTAACACTTTTAACACTTTTAACACTCCGTTTATTTAACACTTCCTCTTCCCTGATTCATGGCCTTAAAAATATCTTTTAAACTCATATTTTCCCTAGAATAATAGAATAAACCAGTTCTCCAGGGAACGCTGATTACTTTTATTGGTGAACGACATTTAGAAACCAGGATCTGGTATGGGGTGCACTCATTTCTACTGGGGTGTCACTACTTCCAGGCCGTCTCAATAAACAGAGCTGGGTATTGTACGTATTATTCTAGCCCAGGTATACAAATATATCTATAATTGTTTCTGCCCTTATTGATATATACACACATATATAGCATCACATATGTATATATGTCATATATAATGTGACACGTATATATCACATATATAATGTGATCTGTATATCACATATGTGTATATGTCACATATAACCAGTTCATGTTCATTTTCCTGACTCTAATATAGTAGCACAGGGTTTATTCTAGCCCTCCTTCCCTTGCTTATATATTACTTCACTCTCTCCTACAGTGAGAAATTTGCTTTCTACCATTGTCTATGCATACACTTATTTTTTCAATCCCAGTATACAGGCATAGCCATTTTAAAACTGCTAACCCATAGCTCTATAAGAAGCCCCTGTTTCCATGCAGGCTGCTCGTTAGGGTCCACCCTGAGCTACTAGAGGCCTCTCTCCAGTACTTACACATGGGCCTGACGTCTCTGAGTCAGCAAAGGCGTGTTGCTTGGGGGGTTGGGGATTGATGGGAATCTGGCTGCTTCTGCCACATTTCTCTTGCCTCCAGCCAGAAAATTTTCTGCTATTTAAGGGCTCATGTGATTAGACTGAATCCACCTATATAATCCAGGATATTCTTCCTATTTTAAGATCTATAATCTAAGTACATCTGAAAAGTTCCTTTTTCCATATAACATAACATAACATAATATAACATAACATAATGTAATATAATATATTCATAGATTTCAGGTTCTAAGTCATGGACATCTGTGACAGAGGGCATTATTCTGACTAACACACTAGCTAAATCTTCTTAACGGTTTATATGGTGTATATATAGTTTCCAAACAAGCAAATACCCAGGACCTGACCTGTTTCTCTTTGTAGATTCCTGTCTAGATTTTGAGTTGATTTTTGTTTTTAATCTTGTAACAACATTTCTCTGAAGAGTTCAAGAAAAATTGCTACTTTGTATTTGTCCAGCCTTTTTTGTTATAACTGTGAGAGTGATGCCCATTTCTATTCTGTGAATCAGAGCTGAAACTAAAAGTCTAGGTCATTTCTCATTAATATTGATGTTTTAACTATATTCAGATATCCTATGAATTTACATTAAAGTTTACATCACAGTCTCAAACTGGTATCACTTATATCTGCCCTGTGAATAAAGATGAATTTTAAAATTATAATTATACCTGGGGGGTTAATTATATGAGTAGAGATTTTCATAATGTCCTTCTGGCTCTCAGAGTGATATTATGGGTTGTGTAGTATATCTTCACTAATGTTTTCACAATTTCATTATCCCAGTATGTTTCTAATATAATTATAGTATCCTCTCTAAAACTTTATCAATGAATTAAGTTGGATACTCATACATAAACCCTGATATTTAAACTGTGTAATATTTCATCTCTAAAAGCTAGGCATTCAAGATACAATACACATTTCAGCTTTTTCAGATGTTTCAGGAGTCGCAAAATGCCATTGATTATGAAATGTTTGTTTGACAAAGTGATCCAATTTCAAAAATTTTTTCTCTGCAAAGAAATTAAGATTGGTTAATTTTTTCACCTTTCTTTGTAATGTTCATTTTAAGGTATTCTTGTTGCTCAAAATTTATATTTGCTTTAGGTTCAAGAAATTTTGGTAAAATACATAAATTAATTCCTTTTCTTAAAATGTAAAATATGTGATATGAAAAGGCCTGCTAATACTCCTTAATGAAGAAAGTCTAAAACTGTGAGAACTAGATAGGACTTTAAATCTGGGAAATATTATGGTTAATTTCTGACCTGAAATATACTGTATAAGTACCTGGAAACCTTCAAACAATAAAACTCCTGGTGCAGCGCCCAAACCTTGGCAATTAAGGGAAGCCTTTCTTGAAAGGCCACAGAAACTTATTCCTAAGTGTGGGACCTTGAGAGATGAAATTCTGGGATAAAGAAATGAGGAGAAATAATTACTGTCTGGTAGTGTGAGTGACAAAGAGGGAAAAATCTATGCTTGCCAGGAAGAAACACATGCTCATAAGAATTTTCAAATATCAGTAGTGTCAACAGATAAATAATTATACATTGCTCACATTTCTTGCCTTTATTCCTCACTAGAAAGGTAGAATCCAAATGGTTACCAACCCCCTCTCCTGCTTCCTGTTAGGAGTGCAGAATGGCTAAAGTCGAGAGTATTTGATTTTGACAAAGACTGTCTCCTTGACCCAACTCGAGTGAACCTTCTAGCAGCCTAAAATCTAGTCCCTGGGAAAACCCAGCTCCCCTTCACCTCCTGTCTGGAAAAGCCCAAGGCTCCCCAGTAAATTACCTTTTGTGCTGGTCAGCACTCTGAAAATAGGTCTGTGACCTCCTTTTCTTAGAGCATTATGAATCCTATGATAAATGATAAATGTGTCCTCTGTCTCTTCCAGGTGATATGTATCTCTTTGAATCCAAGGACACAAAAACCATGTCTCTGAAGTTTCTCCATCAGGAAAGATAGTTTCCCTGTCTCCCAGTCTCTGTGGGAGAGGAGGACTCTAACTTTGATAAATGTCAGTGACCAGACCTGGTTGGCTTAATTGCAGTGACATTGACAAGCCCTCTTAGCTGTCTTTTATCATTTTTCACTTCCCTGATTCTACTTGAGCCCCCACCCTCTCCTCTCATATTCCCTCATTCTCCCTTTAAAATGCCCTTTCACCTCTATGCAAATTGAGGTTGAGCTGAGTTCATGTGAACCCTCTTCTTTGCTTCAGTAGTTACTGCCTTTGACTAGGATCTCACTGTGTTTATCTCTGACAGTGTCAGCTTCCTAATGAGTCTGACCTTGGACTGGATAAAATAAATATTCTGTGAAAGAATAATGAGTGGATAGTGTTGAGGAAAATAAGAGAAATGGGAAAAGTGGGGGGAAGGCTATGGGTTTTCTGAGAAAATTAAAAGATTTTACAAGGCAGAAGAAGTGAGGAGCATGAAGAATCTGGATGAGGCATGGTGGCTGACTACTTGAGGAACTTGTAGAGGAAGCTGAGGGCCAGAGAGGGTGGGGCATTAAGGGACCCGGGTGTGCCGTTGATACCTGATCAGGGTCCCACCTGTCCCCTGGCTCACTCCCAAGACTCTCTTAGTGGGTAAGATCCCAGTACCTTGGACTCACCTGAAGCTAAATGTCTCACCAGCCTGGTGGGATGGGGATATTAGTTAAAATTAAGATTATTTATATAAAGTAAAGGAGTAATTTTTTTTTTATGTTTTGGTTGAAGATAGTAATTTATTCCTGTCTAAATAGTAAATTACATTTGTGAATTTACTAGGAAAAAAGAGAGAGAAGGTTGAGGAACTAAGTTACTTTTATATTTTGAAAACTAGCCATAAACTATGTATTGCTGTATCTATGATACTAAACTTGATAAAAATATGTTTTAATTAATCGGCTTTAGTTGAGTGCATACAACCTGGTGCTAGATGAAACAAAACAGGCCCAAAATATAGTCACTTGTGCTAAGCCCACATCACAAAACTAAGATTTAATACCCATCCTAGCAGCAGTCTCAACCCCTCCCTCAGGAATGTAACCTTTAATGAGTCAACTTGGATTACCTGGTCAACACCAAGTGAGGTAACCTGCCCATAGGTCCCTTCCATTCCACCTTGCCTAAAACAACACCTGTTTGCTAATAATTTCCCTTTATCACCGCTTCCCACCTTTAAGAATATATTCTACAGTTTGGTGGAGCTCTTTTCTATTTGCTAGATGGGATACTGTCCAATTCATAAATTATTTATGAAGCCAATTAAGTCTTTAAATTGTACTTGTTGAATTTAGTTTTCTAACAAATTTTGTGGCAGTGATGGGATTAAAAGAGGCTTCCTGTGGCTTCAAGGACAATGAGAAATATGGGCGTGGTCCTTACAAACCCCTCATGAACTTTGCTGTTTCTGACCACCTGCTGTGGTAACTTCCCTCAGTTCTGAGCTCCAGTCACTTTGCATTGAACTCTCAATCTAATTGGCTTCAAGGGCCAAATGGTCAGCTTGAGCTGGCAGACGATTAATCTGGAATCCAAGTCCCTAGACCTTGGTTCAGTGTACCATTCCCCAGTCTTTTAGAATCCCTTCCCAGTTCCAGTTCACAGTCCCCATGTACTGGGTCTGCTGGCTTAGTTCATGTTGGGAGTTGCTGGTGGTATTCATGGCCTTATCTTGGCCAGTTCACAGTAATACCTATTGGTTATTGCTGGTATGTTAAAGTGCATGTTTGTGTGTCTTGTTTTATGTAAATAAGCATAGTGGGCACATCTTACACACCCAAAGGCAGTTGGAGTGCTTGCCACCTAACTCAAAGACTCTTGTGTTAGGATAAGATGGTCATCAAATGGGGTAGACTGACATTAGGTCACCCGCCCCAACCTCAAAAAAATTTCTGTGCAATGAAGTACACTGTTAAAATGCACAATCCCCAAACTAGTGGCACAACCATTTGGGGTATTAATTCAACTCTGAGAAACCCATAGGCTTAGCTAGTGGGATCCTTAATTTCTAGAGTCAAGCGTGCCACCTTCTGTGTAAAAACTATGGTCTCAGAAGCTAAAAATATCTACCAAAAATGGCCAAAATTTTACTAAAGACAACAGAAATTTGGCTTGGTACTGGTTAGGTTGGGAACCCAAAATTAACTAGGAAGAAAAGTATTTGTTTAGGCTGATTCCACCAAGACACCATATCAAGAGTTCATATTTTAACTAACATGAAAGCCTTCCTTCTTCTATTTCTTTCCATTACTCTGGCATTGGCCTAGAAAGACAACATCCTCATCTGTACCTCCTAATACATTGCTAAGGGGGATAACCTCTAGAATTTAGAACAAGTATGTATTTCAAGCCAGAATAAAACTTAGATGACCCCTGGCTTAAACAGACAAGTGCAACAATCCCTTTGAATGAATCCATTAGTGACACTACCTCAGTGGAAATGGTTTGTGCCCCAACAGGACTTTTCTCTGTCTGTGGTGATTATCATTTCCCTTGGGCCTTCAAACACATAGATGGCTGGTGCATAACTGGCCACTGTCATGTCCTTAAGTTTCCACAAATGAACTAAGACACCTCATTAGTTTCCTCCCCTGAATTTACATCACCAAATAAAAAAGTAATTACGAGGAGGTATTCATGATTCAGGAATTTCATCCTTTGGCAGGGCCCTATATCTCTAGTTAGGAGTAAACACAAATGAGGTTATAATCAGGATCCTTTCTTTAATTCTTGAAAATATTACAGAATCTGCTGCTAAAACAACAGTTGCTCAACAAAATTCTTAGACTCCCTGGCCAAGGTTCTTCGATAATAAGACAGCTCTTGCTATCTTCTAGCTGAGCAAGGAGGTGTTGTGCAGTGGCCAACACCACCTGCTGCACTTGGATTGACATTTCTGGGGAAGTTGAGACTCAGTTACATAAGATTTCTGAGCAAGCCACTTGGCTTAAAAGGTGATTCCTTCAGCAGGTCTTACTTTGACTTATTTGTTTTGATTGGTTTGGGTCCTGGGGTCCATGGCTCTCAAGTATACCCCAATATTGGGAGTTATCTTGTTGATAATGTGATAGTCATAGTGATCTCCCTGGCATGTTGTATTTTCTCAAAGGCTTTAAATGCATGCTCATAGCTGCTAACCACCAAACAAATGATCTCCCTAAGACAGATGTCAGAAAAGGGTCAAAGAGAGAAATGGAACAAAGAGACCAACTTAAAAACTTGCGAGCCTGAAGTTGTGGCTTATGAATATCACAGAGATTATGCAAAAACGTTATGACCTGTGCTGTGTGAACTACAGAGCAGTATCTGGGAGAGGCACTAATGCCCTAATGCCCTAAATTTTGAGCACATCCTTCACTTAAGCTGATCAAAAGCTGGAATTGTTAAAAAAGAGACACACACTCAAAATGGAGTCACTTTACTAAGCCCTCGTCACCAAACCAAGTCTTAATACCTGGCTAATTAGGCAAATTAAAGCGACCTTGCCTGAAACAATACATTCTTTACTAATAATTTCCTTTTCTGCCTCTTTTCTGCCTTTAAAATCCTTTCCTTGTCTACATCTCAGCAGTGTTCCTTTCTATCTGCTGAATGGGATGTTGCTTGATTCAGGAATCATTTAATAAAGCCAATTAAATCTTTAATTTTACTTGGATTAATTTAATTTTTTAAGCACTGGGCATGGGTGAAATATTGTACTCATTTGATCTCTGCTACGATCTCTGTACAATCTATTTTGGGATTCTTGGATTATCATCATCTTGTCTAATTGAGACCATTTAACAATTATCAGAAATTATTTCTTTTATAAAGCAGAGAGAAAAAAAAAAGTAGGTTAAATCATCAATGTGTATAATAAAAAAATTGGCTGAAGCTGAGAACTAAGATTTTGGAATCTTATCAAAATGGTAAAAGCCAGGAAGTATTTGATTAGATATCTGAATTTTTCTGTTCTGAATAGGATTGAAGAGTTGGGTTCAACATAAACATTGTTCCTTTGCTCTGGGAAATCCATGAACATTTGCCATTGAGTTATTCAACTGCAAAGCAAAGACCTATTCTAGCATGAGAACATTTGAAAAGTTCAATGGGAGTTTCTCTGATGCTCAGAACAACTGAATTATTTCATGTTATAAAGGTTATCTGTTTTTAGAAGTGTCAAAACTCTTTGAAATAACTCTTTTCTAAACATAAATTTAGGCCAAGCTCTGATTGCAAACCACTGTTGATCCTAGCAAAGGTGATGTTACTATTCAAGCACTTGTTCCTGAGACCAGGAATTAAGTCAAGACAATGGAAAGAAGGAGCCTCACGGCAGATCTTCATTCCTTTCCAGAGAAGGACATTAAACTTTGAGGAATGGAAGAGTAGAAATGGACAAAAATGGGTAGTAATCAGAAGGTTATAAATTCTCTGTAAATATAAGTTTTAAATGAATACAGGAAAAAGAAAGATAACATATGGATGTACTGTATTTAACTTAATTCAGACATTGTGATATACAGTACTTGGTACCTGTATGCCACTTCTTGCACAAGTTGTAGGCTTCCAGAATAAAAAAGAAATGTATAGATAACTCTAAACTTTCTCCTGAATGATAGAGAAGTTGTACATGGGTCTTAGTCCATTTGGGCTGCTTTAACAAAATGTAGATTAGGTGGCTTATAAGTAAGAGACATTTATTTCTCACAGTTCTAGAGGTTGGAAGTCCAAGATCAGGGCACCAGCCTGGTTAGGTTCTGATGAGGGCACTCACAGACTGCCAACTTCTTACTGTGCCCTCGCCTGGTAGAAGGGGCAATGGAGCTCTCTCAGGCCTCTAATATGTCAATAACAGTGTTAACTTCATTCATGAATGCTCTGTCCTCATGATCTAATCACCTCCCTAAACTCCCACCCCATATCCTAATCTCATCACACTGGATGTTAGGATTTCAACATATGACTTTGGGGAATCACAAACATTCAGACCATAGCAGCATGGTATCCAATTAGAGCCAGAGTGACAGACAATGTCCTGGACAGTGTAGGTTTTTAAACCTTTCTCCATGGTCTCAGTTAAGTGGCTGCACTTTCTTATGACCCTCAGCAACCTGGACATCCTCTGTGGGTAACTCAGCAATATCTAAACAGATGTGCAATAGAACAAAGGTCGATATGACTGTATATTGATGTTTTACATCTGGTGTAACCTAAGTAACCCGCCTCTGAAGGACATATCCGTGTTGGGGTAATGAACTTTGCTGTGATTATCTGCCTCTGTCTGTGTGGCAAAGATAATGGGATTGTGGTTATGGAGAATGGGTGTTTTCACCTGAAGGGAATATACGTCCCCCACCTTAATCAATAGAAAAGACTGATAATTAGAAATCAAATGAGGACTCTGACAACAGCCATTTTATTGAATTAAAGAGCTTTTCTTTGTTAACCTTTTGCATCTTGGTGCTTCCTTATAGACAAAAAAAAGTAAAATAAAACAAAATAAATAAATAAAATAAAAGAAGCTTCGAGGTACTCTGCTGTTGGGGGTTAGTGAGCCTCTCTCTGTTCATCTAAGCCAGATACTAAGTAGGAAAAGCCTCCAGGTCCATGCATGTCACAGTAGGATCAACGATAAGTTTCTTTTATTATAAAATGTCTTCTTAGCATTTCTAAGGTTTTGAATTTCTTGGTAAAATGTTGCAGACTTTCTTAAGGCATGTAGCAGAGAGTTAAAGGTGAGTTTTGGAGAAAATCCTACATGAAGCTCTGTTTCTTCCCTTCTTGTGAAAAGGTGTTGACAGCTTTTGTTACAGGCATTCATGTCAGTGATATATAGCAAACGTCTTACAAGAAAATGTCTCCCTCCTAGGCAGAAGACAAATTGTTTCCTGACCAGGATAAGAAAGATAATACTTCCCTCTAAACTGAAGGTTAGGCAGATTTGCCAGCAGCTCCATTATAAGATTGGGGGTTTCCTAAGTTCTGGTTTCCTAAGTCTGTATGTAGGCAACATCTACCTGGGCCACTCAGTATCTCCCAGAAGGGACTGATGCAAGAAAACCAGTGTAAACATGAAGCTTAGACTGCCTGTTGGGCCAGGCATAATAGAGTCTTTTGTCTCTGACTAAGATTCTCAGGTCTTCTGCCAGCATCTATGAAACTGTGGCAGACTCACTTGTTAGTTTATAAGTAGGGAAAAATCTCAGAGACTCCACAATTCTGGAGAGTCGGGTACTTGACAAAACTTTGGAGAATAGTGAAAATGGAGAGTCCTGTTCACATCTGAAGAACCCACAGTGATGCTGACAACACAAGGGAGGCCTCTACATCTGATCTGGGAGAGAGGGTTGTGCAAGATTTTATCTTTGATGAGAGCAACCCCTGTTTCCAACACACACATGCATTATTCAAAATAAAAGTCATAAATTATAAACTACATGAAGTATAATAATGTCCAGCAAGGTCTGGTTTGTCCCATGATGACAACTTTGGTGCTTTCCAAAAACTAATTGTCAATATGTACAAATATATATTTTCTCACCGTATTGATGGCAATGCTTCGGGGTTATAATCAGTGTCTATTCTGACAGCAAGATGTGTGGGCTATACTAGCTGTAGTTGGAACATCATCCCTGATTGTCATCAAAATATCTGTAAATTGGTGAGTGACTTAATTGTTATAATATATTATTCACATTTCCATTTCTTTCTTCCTCAGTTGCAGGCAAATATTAATAAAACATCCTATTAAAATATTTTGGCACTGTGTTTCTAATGTTACCCCTTTGTTGATGACCTTCTAATTTAACTTGATTTGTATCAAATATCTTCTGTTTTCTCTCATATTATTCACATTTTATATTAATTTGCTCTTCAAGCTCAAAATGTCCCAAATGAACACTTACTTCACCTATAAATCTCCTTTTGTGATTCATTCCAATTTACCCAATTCAATTATATATATATATATCCTTGACCTGTTGCAACTCACTATAAAATGTCCTTTAGAACCCTTACTATTTTCTTATTTAACTAGTACAATAGCCTGGTGCCTAACTTCAGGCTTAATCGCTGACTATGCTCTTGCCTCTCAGGTAGCATTTTCCATGTTGTAGCTTCTATCACTCACCATAATCCTCAGCAAAAGGTTCAGGTTTTGTCCTGGGGTAGCCCGGCACTGACTCTAACTTCAGTATACTTCATGGGCCTTTGCTTTAGCTGCACCTACACACAGATCCCTGACACACATATACCTTGAAAGCATGACACGTGAGCTTTTCTTTTGCCTGGAAAGCACTTTGCTCCATCGTCAATTTGGCTAATGCCAATATGTCATTCAAACCTAGCTTCTTCCTGTGAGTGTTTTCAAATTTATCCCACCACCTGGAGGGGATCCCTGTTCCAGATCCCATGTCAATTATTGTATATGTCACAGTTTGTAGGCTCTTTGAATTGTGGTAGGCTTTTTTGTTGGGTGGCTGACAAGTGATGGGATGAGGGCCTTGGAAGTACTTCAATGTTATTTATTTTTCATATTTCTACTACATCCTAAATGAAACTCCAATCACATTTTATTCATCATTCATCATCTTAACATGCTCTACTTCTCAATTGTGTTTGTGGGTGGGTAGATGGGATAGGGGCCCACTATGGATGGTAAAATTTTGTTTTGAAATTTCATTAGTATTTAATATTATTAAAATATAAATATTATCAACATGGAATTCTGATGGAAAAAATCCTGAGTATATTTGGTTTAAATTGTGAATACCTGATCATTTTATGTTATCTAGGAAGTAGCTTATTGGAGAGACACCACTTCCTTTTGGTAATGGTGCAGCACTGTAACCAGAGGAAGTGATTTCTCTAACAAAAAGATGTTTAATACACAAGGCTGTCAAAGAATGAATACACAAGGCAATAGACACAATGATGTATTGACACATTCCTTAATGCTTATTTCCTGTTTTTCCACTTCTGGAACTTACTTTCTGGCAGAGGATTTTTTTGTTTTCTTTTGTTTTTCTCTTATAAGTAGAGAAAAATAACATATTTAGCTTCCTCTACAGAACCAAGGAACAAAGAAATCAGGAGTTAGTATCGTGGTAATTATAGCTGAGTCAAAGCAGTGACAGAAAAAATTTGTGGAGACTTTCATTTACTTTTCTGGAAGTGTAACATTCCATGTAAACACCACTTTACAGATTGATTTGATATATCATATTTGTGTTTATCAGGGAAACAGAGATATTTATTTTTCCACTGGAAGTTTTCCTAGTTTACCAAAAGAAATGTAATTAATCAAATTAATATGTTTACTTATTTGTCAGCACCTTGTTACAAATATAATCTTTATTTTTCCATCTCTTACCATAGTGTGATAACCTAGGAGATTGCTATTAAAGAAATTTCCACTCTGCTGAGTTAGTCTATATTGAATAGCTTAATGTTCCATACTGCTAACCTTTTAAGTATTCTTATAACATAATTGAAGGTGATTAAAATATCAGAGACTATGTACAAAATAATAAATATGCATCCATGTACCATATCTGATAATTGAAAAGAAAAAACAAAGCAAAGCAATTCCTTTTCTTACCTGCTTATGATTACATCCGCATGTGTGTGTGTGTGTGTGTGTGTGTGTGTGTGTGTGTGTATGTGTTTTCATAAGTCTTATGGTCAGAACTGAGAGGATATTCCTATGCTAAGAGAACTATGATAATTTCTAGTGAACTATCTGTAATGATGCTTAATCCTATGATAAATTAGAGCTATTTTTTCGGAACACTCTTTATCACCCTACATTTTATTCTTTCACTTCATATTTTACTGGACATTCAACTAACTTTTGGTTTGGCAAACATTTGTGCTATACATAGGGGATACATTATAAATATTGGAAAAATAAGTAAAATTCAGGACCCTCAAGAAATGCATTGTTTCCTATGAAAGGTAAGCAAATAACTTAAGTACATAGTATATGTACTTATATGTAGTGGTATCTGTAACATAAAAATGTGTTTTGGATACAAAGAAAAAGTTTCATCTGATGAAAAGTTATTGTTGGAATTAAACAATCAAAAAAAAAAAAAACAACAACAACTGCAGAGCAGAGATGATGGCTATGCTAAGAGTTGAAAAGTAATTGCAATTACTGGGTAAGTGAAGGAACTAATAAGAAAATAAGTACAAATACACGGAGGTATGAGATAGTGTGTTATAGTTCAAGAATGGCAAATAACTTTATATACAAAGAAAAAGAGAAATGGATAATCAATGCATCTTGGAGGAGAATTAGAGGTCAAATTAAGAACAAGTATGTCATGGTAAGAAGTTTAGGGATACCAGCAAAAAGAGTTGTTAAGTATAATAAATACAGTATTTCTATTTTACTAAAAATCAGTTTACTTCAGTGTGAAATCAAATTTAGAAAAAGTGAGGAAAGTTTTGTGCCAGTAAGACCAGTTATGAAAGCGACATAAGAATATAATGGTTTTGAATATAGGCATCAACAGTGGGAAGGTATCTATAGAAAGTAAACCTGTATTTTTAAATGTTTTTAAAAACATATTGGTTTATTATATTTTACCAGCTGTGTGTCTGTTTTATAACCACACACTCATGTATTCTGTGAAATAACCATATTATCATTGTCAACCATTTTCAGATGAAGACACATACAAAGAGAGCTTAAACCGTTTTCTTAATGGTACAGACCTTGTGAAAGGTAGAGTTAGGATTTGGATCCTGGTAGCATAGATCCAGAATCCATGCTCTTAACCACAAACCATTCTGTTTCTTATGTTTAATCTTGTTTATAAGTGGAGGTATAGCAAAAGAGGAGAGAAGGAAGATCTTAGGTTAAACCTCTGGTATCTGATTGAGCAAGCAGACACCAGATAGCTATTATTAACTGTGATAGAGAATCCAACACATAAACTAGGTTCAGGATAAACTTCATATATACATAAGAATCTATAACAGCACTATCATGTCTCTTTTTTATTGAGATAAAATTGACAGCATATAACATTGTATTAGCTTCAGATGTACAACATCAGTCCATATACGTATATGTTGCTAAGTGATCATTGCAATAAGTCTAGTTATCATCTATCATCACACATAGTTAGTTTTTTTTTCTTGTGTTAACAACTTTTAAGATCTATTCTCTTTGCAAGTTTCAAATATACAATACAGTATTTTTAACTAGAATCTCCACACCGTACATTATATCCTTGGTGCTTATTTTTTTAAAAACCAGAAGCTTGCCCTTTCTGACCACCTTCACCCATTTTACTATGCCCACCTCCCCAACAAGTTAGACCTTATAGTTGGTCATAAATTTGGAAGAAAATTTAGAAAAATAAAAGTTTGATCAGGGTATACAGTTTCAAAAGTTGCAATTTTATTCAATTTAAAAAGCCCCAAAGAAACAGTATTAATACTAAGCGAAATAAGTATATGTTAGAACATATGCTTCTAGCCAAGATGGAGTAACAAACTGAATTTATCCTCTAGCCATAAAAAAATTAAAAATCTTGACAAAATATTTGAAACAATTCTTTGTACAATGAATAAAATTGTTTTGTCTAGAGCCATCCTCAAGTTCATGGAGTAGGAGAGAGAATCTAAGTAAAGCACAGTGGCTGAGTGATTTTAGGGGCTGGAGCTGAGCTGTGCGGGAGATCAAAATGGCTGCAATTTGTGGACAGGGCACCAGAAGAGGAAGCTAGATAGAGAATAATTCTAAACATCTGCTTGAGAGTCCTCTTAAATATGTGATTGAGTAAAAGCTACTCATGCATGAACTGAAACTCCAAAGCCTGGGCAACATGGATGGCAGAGATTTAAGCTAAAATTTCCCCAAGTTCACACAAGGCTGGAAGACATTCATGACCCTACCAACCAGAAAATAATTTACCTGGTTGAACACTTGCATTTAGCAGAGAAGCAAGAAAGGTTATGTCTTAAGAGTAGGACAAAACTACCTTAGAATAAATATTAACACAAAATGACCACGATAATCAGAAAGCAAATCAACTGCCTGTTAGAACAAACTTTAACACCCTTTAAAAGAAGACAAAAAATGCAGCATATTCAAAGTATTTGGCATCTAATCAAAATTTTCTAAACTTACAAAGAAGCTCCAAGATGTAATCCATAATTAGGAGAAAAATTAGTCCATACAAACAGACTCAAAAATAAAAAAGATGAGACAAGATTTTTTTAATAATTATTATAAATAGACACCAGGATTTATAAACAAATGTAAACATAGTAAGGATGTGAAAATGGAATTTCTAGATCAGAAAAAAATTACTGAATGTGAATAACAGTTGATTGGAAAATACAAAAGAAAATAATCATGTTCTGGAAGAAATAGTAATAAAAAGATACAAGATGAAGCAAGGAGAGGGAAACAGACTAGAAATAAGAAAAACAGAGTCACAGTAGCCTGTGGAAATATATCAAGAGATTCAACATCACTAACATTTTATTAGCACAACAAATGATATATAAAAATTTATGTACCATGACAAAGTGGAGTTTATTCTAGGAATGAGATTGGTTTGACACTCAGAAATCAATAAATGAAATTCACCATTAACAAAGTAAAAACAGGAAAATCATGTGATCATCTCAATAGACTCAGATAAAGAATCTGATAAAATTAAATGTCCATTTATGACAAAAATCTCAGCATGTCAGGAGTACAAGGAAACTTATGCAATGTGATAAAAAGCATCGGCAAGATACCAATAGTTATCATCATATATAGCAACAAAGACTGAACATTATTCTTATAAGACAGGGAAACGGCAAGGATGTTTGCTCTTACCTCTTCTAATCATAGTGTTCCAAAGTCCTATGTAGTGTGATAGGGAAAAAAAATAATAACAACATACTGATCAGTAAGTAGGAAGTAAAAATGGCTTATTTACAAATGGCATGATTTCATACATAGAAATTTCTAATTGCCTATAAAGGAGGCATTAGAAAATTTAAGTTAATTTGTCAAGGAAAAAATAATGCAAGTTCAATAATCAAAAAGTAATTATAGTTCCATATTTTAGTAAAAAACTTAGAAAATTGAAATGAAATAAAACAATAAACATTACAAAAGCAACAAAACATGAAATACTTAGGGTGAAAATCAAATACGTATTTGACCTGTTTATTGAAAACAAAAAAAAACAGTTGTTGAGAGATTAGAGAGAAGTAAAATTGCCTTTATCCTTAGATAAAATAATCCTTTGCATAGAAAATCTCATGGATTCCTCAGAGTGATTTCTGGGATTAATCACTGAGTTTTTCAAAGCTAAACATTATAAGAATCATATAAATAACCAACATCCTTTAAAAAAAGTTGAAGCTTTTCTGTCAGTCAATTGATTTACCAAACAATTACAAATTGTTTTGGGCTGGCCAAAAAGTTCATTCAGTTTTATTCTGTAATGTCTTACATTTTTCAATACTTTGAAAAATTTCTATTTAGGATGAATAGATGGAATATAGACATTTTTAGGGCAGAAAAGTTGCTCTGTACAATACTATAACAGTGGATACATGTCACTATACATTTCCAAAACCAGTAGAACGTGCAACACCAAATAAACTCATGTAAACTATGGACTTTGGGTGAATATTAGGTGTCAATGCAGGCTCACTGATGGTAGCAAATGCAGACTCTGGTGCAGGAATGATGATAGTGTGGGAAAGTCCTGCATGTTTGGGGACAGAAGGTACATGAGAATTTTCTGTACTATCTGCTTGATTTTGCTGTGAACATAAAATTACTCAAAAAAGATTATTAATTTTAAAAAATTAATAAAATTGCCATTTATAATATCACTAAAAAACAATACATCTAGGGACTAATTTATACAATAAAGGCAAGATTAGGACATGGCTGACTATAAAACATGGCTAAGAGAAATTGAAGAAACCCTAACTAAATGAAGAGAGATACTATTTTCATGAATGGGGGAAATCAATATTTCTAAGATTCTTCCCAAATTTATTTTCAGAAATCAATGCAATGAAATGCAAATCAAAATCCCATCAGATTCTTTTTTTTTTTTAGGAAAAAAAGAAAACAGATTATAAAGCTATTTAGAAATACAAATGAGTTAAAATAGCTAAAACAATTTTGAAAATAACAGAGTGTTATGACTTAAAATACCTGATTCTGATTTACTATACAGCTACAATAATCAAAACAGTATGTTACTGGCAAAAGGATAGACACAGAGATCAGTGGAGTAGAATAAAAAGCCTTGAAATAAATCCACATTTATATATGGCCAATTGATTTTTGACAAATTTATTCAATGGGGAAAGGCTAATCTTTTCAATAACTTGTGTTGGGAAAACTGGATATCCATAAGAAAAAATAAACCTCAATCTTTGCCTCTCACCATGTACAAACTTGACTTGAAAAGGATCAAAAACTTAAATCTATAAGTAGAAAACTTCTACAAAAAAAATTCGCTAAAATTTTTTGTCGTGAGGGTAGCTGAATTTTTCTTAGATATAATGCACTCCATAAAACTAAAGCACAAACGTTCCCCAAGTGTTCATAGACACATATTGATAACACTAAACTGATGATTTTTAAAGTGTAGACTAAATATATGACATTTTTAGATAAAGAAATTAATAAAATTAACCCACCAACGATAGAAATCTATACCAAACAATGAAACAAAGTGGAATAATTAATGTAAAAATGTTTAAATAACAAAAGGTAATATCCAGAATATTCTGAGAAAACTCTTTAAGGAACCATAAAATTCTCAGGTTATAAGCAAAATGTTCTGTATCATTGAAATAGTTGGAAAACTTCCTAGTTCATTAAGGAATACCAGAATAACCTTGATATCAAAAACTGACAGGATGAACAATGAAACTCCAGATATATCTCACAGCCAAATATAGTTGCCAACATCTTAATTTAATTCTAGCAAATCAAATTCAGCAGTATATTAAAAATTATGACAAAGTACAATTTATTCCAGGAACCAATGCCTGATTCCACATTAAATTTTTTTTGTAATTTACAGTTGCAACTTTCAGCACTTTCTAAAGTCCTTGCACTCACAAAAGAGCATTTATATAAGTGAGATGTATACACTGACTAAATTTCTTTATATTTTAAAAACTCATAAAGTAAAAGAGGCCTAAGAATAAGAACTAAGTAGAAAAACCTTTTCATTTCTTCTGGGTTTTCCTGCATCTTTCTTGCAGGTGCAATTATATCCCCTTATTTTGGATTATCAGGTAAACATCACCTTATAATCTTTGGTGCACAATTTCTCCATTTCCAGAGTTCCTCCAGTTAAAGAAATAGCTGTACATCCCCCAGTTAAACTAATATTAAAAAAATAATCTATGACTACATTGTCCTCTGTCTATTCTGTACAAATTCTAATTAAAAAAATAATCTATGACTACATTGTCCTCTGTCTATTCTGTACAAATTCTAATGGCTTCATTGTGTAGTGCACTCATCTCTCATGGGCCCAGCAAGAATACAGATTAAGGATGAAGAGCACTGCTGTTGAAATTATTTTAATTATTTCCCAATGATTATATTTTCCAGTAATCTTCTTTAGAAATAAAATTCAATTTTAACCCTGAATTCATTTTTAAGAGTTTGCCTATTGTATTTTTAAACTGCTTCTTTTAAAAACAGATTATGAAATAATTCAAACATAGCAAAAAATTTGAATGCCCAATTTAAGACAGATCACACATATTTGTATCCCTTTGTCTCTTCCTCATCAGATTCTCCAATCTACCTCAGTTCTCCCCTAAAGAATCAATAGTTCACTCTTGTGGGCATTCTTTTTTTTAAATTTTTCCACTCCTTTGAATACATTACAATCACATATAGAATTATTTTACATAATTTTAAAATTTATATGAATACCATTGTATTGCATGTTTCATTTTGCAATTTGCTTTACTTTATCCCACGGGGCTTTTACTTTGAGATTTTTCTATATTGATACTTATAGCTTTACTAATTCATTTTCACATTACATAGTACTTCATCATATAAACATTTAAAAATATTGACTCACTATCAACAGTGTAGGGCATGTAGACTTTTAGCTACTATGGGAAATGCTACAAGTGATCATCCATGTATATGTTGCCCTGGACACACATGAAAGAATGTTTTAACAGTTGCATTGCTCAACCTGTGGGAATCTGCATCTTCAGCTTTGATAGATATTGATGAATTTCTTTCCATAGAAGTCGTGTAATTTTCATAATCATCAGGTGTATTTGCGACGAGATTTCTCTTGACAGTATTTCTCTTTATGGAATACAAACTGCCAGTCATTCGTCACTCCCAGGAATTCTTTCCTTCCAGTGAGAGCCATCCCAGGCTCGTCCTGGTAAGATGCTGCACCATGATGGGAGCAGGGTTCCCTGTATCAGTGGGTGGGAAGCATGAGCTGCAGACTCAGTCCAAGGTACAAGTGATTCCCCTTGAGGTGAAGTCAGGATGTCAAGGTGGGAGCTTTACACTCCCATTCAGAGCCATCTATCAAACTACAACACTCTGGACTTAATCATTTTAAATACACTGGCTGTTCAAATTCAAGAGTCTCGCTATAGCATTCTGTCACTCTTTCTTGTAAACTTGATAAGCTGTAGTATCCTTTCACTCATGGAACTTAGCTGTCCACTCACGGTAGAATTACAGCCACACTGTAGTACTTGTGCATGTAGAGATGTTTACTTTGACCAAGTTTATTCAAAAACTCATAAAGTAAAAGAAGCATAAAGATAGGAACTCAGCTCTCAGATTTTCTACATTTATGAAAAGGATAAATTTTACCTTCATATTTACCTGCATTACATCTTCTGACTTAAACTTTTATAATATCACATAATGTTTTCACCGTAGTTCCTTTAAGTTGTGAACTATAATAATTGATTAATATAACACCTTTACATTGTTGTAGTTAATATCTCTTACACACACAGTGTATTATATTTCCATAACATATTTTTGTGATCTTTTAGATAATTTTGTATAGGATTGTTGCATTGAAATTTTTATGATATTTTGGTCTTGTGCACGTTTGGTTTTGTGCCCTTTTTTTAAAAAAATAAGATTGAAGTATGTTTTCTTTGATACATAATTCAGAAACATCTTATTTTATTTTCTAGACAAATTTAGTAACACTGTGATTACCTAGTCTTTGAAATATTGGAAAAAATCCTTGGAGAATTAACCTGATTCTGGTGGCTTTTTGTGTGAGGTAATTCTTTATATCTTTTTCTATTTTTATCTATGGGGATTGGCATAGTTTGATGTTCTGATTATACTTGGGTCAGTTCTGGTAAATCAGATTTTACTTTACATTTTTTCTATTTTATGTGCATTTTCAAAATGGCCCCACTTTTTAAATAGTATCCTGTAATGATGATTATTTTCCTTGAAATATATTTTTAAAGTATTTATGACTTCTGTTTTATTAATTATTTTGGTTAGTGTCCTGGTATCTTATTGATGTTTCAAAGAAAAATAAATATGAGTTTATATGTTTTACTTTTCTATTTTTACCTTTATCATTTTCTGCTTTTATCTTTGTATTCTGAATTATTATTTTTCTAGATTGTTGAGGTGTGGATTCAATTTATTCATTTTTATTATTTATATGGATCAGTGTAAAAATTTAAAGCTTGGCATTTTTCTTTGAGAGTTGCTGCAATTGTTTTCTGTGAATTCTTATAGGTAGTATTTCATCATCATTATTTCTTAGAAATTCTACAAGTTAGCTTATATTCTCTCATTTACCAAGGAGTTGTTTAATAAAGTTTTTTCCCCAATTTTCAAACAGGATAATTTTTATTTTTGTATTTTTGCCAATAATAACTAGATTTACTGCACCATGATAAAAACAGTTTGTATTATTCCTAAATTATGGCATTTTGAGCTTTTCTTATTGTCTTGATATCTTGTCATTTTTTTTGTGACTTCCATATGCAGTTTAAAGAACTTGTGTTTTCCATTAAAGTTGTTAATTAATGTTATAGGTCTATATTTTGATTATATTAGTAAAATGTTATATATCCACACTTATTCTTGTTATTTTGCCCTTTTGTATACTAAAAGTGGTATGTTAAAATCTACCATTATGAATTATTTTTCTATTTCTCCTTTCATCTTCTGTATTTTCTTTTTCATTTCTCTCCATAAGTTTGGTTGTATGTGATTTGGCGCATAGATATGCATCAAATAGAACTGTCACTTTTAGCATTGGTGCATGTCCTTTTTTCTCGCTTAATGCTTTTATAATGTAATTTTAACTTACATGATATCAGGTATCTTGTGAATATTGTTTACTCTTTGCATGATAAGCATATTTGTCCATCTGTTTAGTTTGAGTGTCTCTGAATCATTTTTCTATGCTTAATATTTTACATACAGCATAGTTATTTAAGCAAATTTGAAAATAATTTACTTTGAATAAAAGAGCTATGTCGATTTACATTGATGGATATGAATGATATTTTAGATCCCTGTCATAATATTTTTAAATGTTTATTGAGGTCTAATTGACATATGCAAATTGATAAGCTTTGATTTATACATACACACACACACACACACATATATATATATATATATTCACAATATATACTGTCTTAAAATGATCCTCACATTTAAGACAAAGAACATAGCCATCACTCCAAGTTTCCTTATGTCTTTTCACAATCCTATCTTCCTGTTCCTCCCATAAATCCCATTCCCAGTCACTTATGGCTCTATTTTGTCACTCTAGGTTAGTTTGTATTTTCTAGAATTTTATAGAAATGGGGTCATAAAAATCTATGCTTTTTTTCTCACTTACTTCATGCAGCATAATTATTTTGAGATATATCCATGCTGTGAATACCAATAATCTATTCCTTGTTTACTGGTATGTAGTATTCCCTTGCATGAATAAATGACATCTGTTTAATCATTCACTTGTTGATGAATAAGTTGGTTGTTTCTAGTTTGTTTTTTTCTATTACAAAGCTTTATCTAGGATAAATATATAGAGGTAGAACTGATGGATCATATGGTAGGTATTCATGTAACATTTAAAGAAACTCTAAACTTTTCCAAATGGTTGTACCCTTTTACATTGAGAATACCAGCATATAAGAGTTCCAGTTCCTCCACATCCTTTTCAATATTTGAGATTGTCAGTCTTCTTAATTTTAGCCACAGTAGCTATGTCTTGGAATCTCATCATGGTTTTAACTTGCATTTCCCTACTGATTATTGTTGTTGGATATACTTTCATGTACTCATTTGCCATCTGTATATCTTTTCTTGTAAAGTGTCTATTCAATACTTTTTTCACATTTAAAAAATTGGTTACTATGACTATGATTATGATCTTTGTATTTTGAGAATTCTTATGTATCTAGATGCAAGTCATTTATCAGCCAAATGATTGACAAATGGCTTTATCTGTGATTTATCTTTCAATTCTCTTAGTGGTTTTTTGAATAGCAGAAGTTCTTAATTTGATGAAGCTCAGCATAACTAATCATGTTCTTCATCTCATGTCTAAGAAATCTTTATCTAAACTAAGATTATAAATATTTTCTCCTATGATTTCTAACTCTAAGGTTTTACATTTGGGCCTCAATTAATCTTTTCATATTGATTGAAGAAATTTTGTTTCTTTATTTTTTTTTTTGTTTGATTGCTTGCATGTGGATATCCAATGGTTCCAGAACCATTTATTGAAGAAACTACCATCTTTTCACTGAACTAAAATTAACACCCATGTGAAAAATCAGTTATTCAAAGCTGTGGAGATCTATTTCTGGACTCTCTATGCTGTTGTATTTATCTATTTGCATATTTTTTTATTGAGACCACATGCTCTGGATTACAGTAATTTTGAAATCAGATGGTGTTAGTGCTCCTAATTTGTTCTTCTTTTTCAAGTCTATAGAATTGACTGACTATTCTATTATATAGCATTTGTATTTTCTTATATACTTTAGCATCATTTTATCAACTTCTACAAAAAATGTGCCAGGGTTTTGATGGATATTTTGTCTAATCTATACACCAATTTTGAGATAATTGATATAACAATAGAGTCATGTGACTCATTGACCTGGTAAATCATGCCAATGATTTAGATCTTTAAATTCTTTCAGTGACATTTTCAAGTTTTTAATGTACAAGTTTTTCATAACTATTCTCAGATTTATGTCTCCATATTTTATATTTGACAATATTATAAATAACTGTTTTTATTTTGAGTTCTGATTGTTTACTATTATATAGAAATATTGTTAACTATTGCTACCTTTATAAACTCAATGATTATTTCTTATAGCTTTTTTTGTAGATTCTATTGAATTTTCTACCTAGATTAACACATTAGTTATGATAAAGACAGTCTTATTATTATTATTTTTTAATCTGGATGCATTTGACCTTTTCTCTCTTGCCTTACTTAATACATTATCTAGAACCTCTAGCACATTTTGTGTAGAAATGGTGAGAGCAATTGATTTTGATTTTAGGAGAAAATAATTAAGCCAGGTACTATTCATCTCTTAGGTGTTGGTTTTTAGTAGATTCCTTCTATCATTTTGAGAAACTTCCTTATATTCCTAACTTATTGAGAGCAATGATTAGAAATGGATGTTGGATTTTGTCAAATGCTTTTTAGGTATCTATGGTGAAAATTATGTGGTTTGGATTTTTTTAATTGTTAAAAATAAATTATACTTATTGATTTTCAAATGTTAAACCGTACTTGCATTCCTACATAAACTCCAGTCAGCCATGCAATGTTATCTTTTTCATATACTCTTGGATTCAAATTTCTATTTTTAAATAACTTTTGCATCTATGTTCATGGCTTGTATTCCCAATGTAAAATGTGTTATTATTCTTATATTTACTCCTTTGCAACACATTTTTTTGGTCTGCTTTAATGTTTCTCTTTATCAAAGGTTTTCCGTAATTTAGTTGTTATGTTCCTTGGAGTTGTTTTCTTTTTCTTATATGCTTGGAAACTTTTGAGCTTCTTGAATTTTGGTATATGTTTTATAATATCTGAAAAACATAGCCATTATTTATTCAATTTTTTTCTACATTCTCCTTCTTACTGTACCTTAGGAAATCTAATTCCATATATACTATGCTGATGCTTTTTTCTTATTTTCAAGTGTTTTTCTCTATTTATAACAGATAGTTTCTATTGCTATGTATTTTAGTTCACTAATCCTTCCTTCTGAATCTTCCAAGCTACCGTTAAGTGTTTTATATATATATATATATATATATATTTACAGACCTTGTCATTTTCATGTCTATAATTTTTAAATGTATTTTGAATGCTGTTACTAGAGTTTTTGAACATATGGACTGAAGTTATAAGATTTTTTTTAATATCCTAGTCTTCTAATTCTAATGTCTGTGTCAGTTTGGATTAGTTGCAATTAAATTTTCTTCTCATTATGAGTTGTGTTTTCCTGTTCTTTTTGCAAGCCTACTAATCTTTGATTGGGTGTCAGACATTGCTGGATTTTAGATATTATATATTTCTATAAATATTCTTTCTTTCTTTCTTTCTTTTTTCTGAGACGCAGTGAAGTTTATGGAGACAGCTTGATCCATTTGTTTCTTTCTTTCATAAAATGACAAGGGCTTTGGCACAGTGTTCAATCTAGGACTAATTTAGTGTGGACTATTCCATACTAATAAGAAAAGGCTTTCCAGATTACTGTACAATATAACCCCCCAAATCATGAGATTTTCTATTTTGCTGGTGGGCACAAGTACTATTCTCAGTCATATGTGTATTGTAGACACGGTAAGTTTTAATCATTTTGAATGGTTCCTTCCCCCAGTGGAGTCCCCTTACACCAATTTGCTCACCCATACTCTACTACTAGACCACCAGAGTGAGTATTTTTTCTCTGTAGCTCTTTTCTCAGCGTTGCTTTGTCCTGTGAATTCTAAGGCTAAGCTGCACTATTCTCCCTAGACTCTCATCTGCATCTCTAAACTCAGAGTCCATTGTACTCTGCTCAAAGTTACCTATATCTACACAGCAGCCTATGACCTTAGGGTTGTAAACTAGCAAAATCAGAGGGCTCTCCTCTTTGTCTCCCATCTCTCAAAGGTCTTCATCCACTGTTGCCTGATCAGTGTCTACAAAACCATTTTTTCATATATTTCATCCTGGGTTTTTTTTGTTGTTTTTTTCAATCTGAAAGGTAAATCAGATACGAGTTACTCTATCTTTAACAGAGCTATATCTGTTCAATATTAATAAGAAATTCCTTTTTTGAGCATATTTTTCTGAATATACTTTACAACCATGTTTGTAGAAACGTATATATGCACTGGTTAATGTGCACCCATGTTATTTTTTTTGCTCTATCAGGTTACAGGATTTAGAGGTAAGACTATCAAATAACAAAAATCAGATCCAACATTCAGATCCTTTTTAGTAATACCAGTCTCCAATAAAAGAAAGCAGATGCATTTTCCCTGGTTTCTCCAATAGTTTATTATAGGATTGGGGCAAGAAATGTCTGAAGTGAGTCTGGGTCATCTTGTGGCACCAAAAATTAAGCAAGTCTTCAAGCAAAAACAATGTTGGGGTACATCAAAGACAGAAAGGAATCAATTGAAAGACCTCCCAGTGGCCAAAGCTGAAAATTTTGAGCAAGAAAATAAATAACATAGTACCAGATTATAATATCCTTGAGTCCACACTAATATAAACAAATGTTTGAACTAATCATTAAATAAATGTGGGAGGATAGACAAATCTCCCATGAAGAAAAGTTCCAAAGAGTTTATATAGACTCTCCTCATCCAAGAGATAATGTCTATCTCCTACCACTTAAGTGTGAGCTGTGACTTCTTTTCAAAGAGTATGGTAGGGAAAGGGAGGGTTGAATTAACTTCACAGTATGAAAATCTAACAATGGGGACAGATTGGGAGTTTGGGATTGACATGTACACAGGGCTATATTTAAAATAGACAACCAGTGAAGACCTACAGCATAGAACAGGGAATTCTGCTCAATACTCTGTAATAACCTAAACGGGAAAATAATTTGAAAAATAATAGACATATGTATAACTGAATCACTTTGCTGCACACCTGAAACTAACACAATATAGTTAATCAATTATACTCCAATATAAAATAAAAATTAAATAAAATCTAATAATCAGTGCCTCAGCTTGGTAACCAAGTTAGCACCATCTGTGATGAGTCATATTGATGGTAGGTACGTGTGATATCATGTGAAGAAAATTACTCTTTCAGTCTATAGTCTTCCACCTAATAATTTATAAGAAATTATAAATTCAATCTAATTATAAGAAATTTCAATCTAATTATAAGAAAACCCTAGACAAATTCTAGGATCATTCTACAAAACACCTAAGAAGTATCCCTCAAATGTTCAAGGTCAGCAAGAATAAGAAAAATTCTCAGAAATTGTTAAAGCCAAGAGTCTTCTCAGGAGACATAATGACTAAATGTAAGTGATACCCTGGATAAGATACTAGAACATCAAAAGGGCATTAGATAAAGACTAAGAAAGCCTTAATAAAGTATGAACTTGGCTAAGTAATGTGTCAAGTTGTTTCATCTGCTGTGCCCAATGGATGATACTCAAGTAACATGTTAATAATGGAAGACACAGAGTGTAGGTATATGCAGTTCTCCAGCTACATTTGCAAATTTCTGGTTTAAACTATTCCAAAATAAAAATGTATTTAAAAACAAAGACAGCAATGCCAAATTCTTCCTACCCCACATTGCTTATAATACAGGATTGTCATCTCAGGAAATTCTTCAAAATTGCTTCTCAATGGTGTTAATAAATCTGTATATCAGACAGAGTTCACTAATATTTGTGTTTCAGAGTCTCAATCGAGCTGATTTATGGAGTTAACATTTATATGAGAAAAATGTGTTAGCAAGATACAGAAAAGCCCCTAAGTTTCAAAGCACAATATATCTTCAATGAATGTCATAATGTACAGGACTGTCTCCAAATATATACGGGTAGCCTTTTCTTTCTATATGAGGTTTTATGTTCAATCTTATTTTTATATGTTATGCATTGAGACTTCTTAAACATCATATTGAAGAATGACTTAATGATTAAAACTAATTTAAACCATCATTTTATCACATTTTAGATATTTCCTTCCAGACAGTAGCCCATTTGTTAAAAATTATGTTTATTTATTAATTATATAGTGGGATTGTTTCTTTAATAATTTGAATATATTTTACATTTCCTTTATATATAAAACTGTGTAGAACATACGAAACCAAAGTAACCTAGTGTGTGTTCATTTGACTTAAGTTGGTCCACCTTGAACTTATAGGGAAAGGGCAAGATACAACAAGTAAATACATGAAAATTCTATGTGAAGATGAATTATTGATAATTATATCATCTTGTATCATTAAGAACAGAAATAAAGACACAGAATGAAAAAGAGATTTGGAGATATACAAAGCTACTATTTAGTATATATATATATACACACGCACACACACACACACTCACACACACACACACATATATATGTATGTATAACTTTTGTAGGGTTCTCCCTTAATCGGAACATGGCCCACCCACACTGAATCTGGGATAAGTGGTCTAACTCTGCAGACAGGAGAGAAGAAAGAGGGATTTGGGGAACACATAGAGCTCTCTGCCACAATGGAATTGACAATTTTGTTATAGTGAAACACCTACTCACTGACTGCTTAATTTATAGATTCAACTAACACACACGGAACACCCACTCTGCTTAAGACACTGAGAACTTCCTGAGGATACAGGTCACATTCCTGCTATTTAGGACCTTACAGCAAGAAAAAAAAATTAAGAATCCCTCCCTAAGTGTCTATCATCGGATGAATGGATAAAGAAGCTGTGGCACATATATGCAATGGAATATTACTCAGACAAAAAGAAATGAAATTGAGTTATTTGTAGTAAGGTGGATGGACCTAGAGTCTGTCATACAGAGTGAAGTAAGTCAGAAAGAGAAAGACAAATACCATATGCTAACACATAAATAGGGAATCTAAGAAAAAAAAATGTCATGAAGAACCTAGGGGTAAGACGGGAATAAAGACACAGACCTACTAGAGAATGGACTTGAGGATATGAGGAGGGGGAAGGGTAAGCTGTGACAAAATGAGAGAGTGGCATGGACATATATACACTACCAAATATAAAATAGATAGCTAATGGGAAGCAGCCGCATAGCACAGGGAGATCAGCTCGGTGCTTTGTGACCAACTAGAGGGGTGGGATAGGGAGGGTGGGAGGGAGGGAGATGCAAGAGGGAAGAGATATGGGAACATATGTATATGTATAACTGATTCACTTTGTTATAAAGCAGAAACTAACACAACATTGTAAAGCAATTATACTCCAATAAAGATGTTAAAAATAAATAAATAAATAAAATAAAATGAATTCAGTGAGAAAAAAAAAAAAAAAGAATCCCTCCCAAGAGCAACTTATTCTACTTGTAGCATTTCTATGGGATCCAGGAAAGGAGAACTGGTCTGTTTATAAATTTGTCTGTGATGTTTTGTGTTTATCAAGGAATTTTCTTTCTCTAATGTAAAAAATGGCTAAAAAATCCATCAATGACATTATTATAGTAAAACATATAAATTAGATCACTGAACTCTCTTGCTTGGTTAATTTGACATTTTCAGTTAAAGCACTCTACAAAGTTTCCTTATGAAGAAAGTTCATCATTTATTTGATTTTGAAATCTTTCTCAATTTTTGCATATTTACTTAGGAAAGAGTAATTTTCTTATATATTTAGTACACTACATAAACTGTTAAAAACAATGATATTGCAATATTCTCTAACGGTTAAGAATATAAGCTTTTGAAACAGGTTTGGGTTTATGTTCTAGACTCTGATATAATTGAACTATGTAACCAGGGAAAGTTACTAAATCTTTATGTGCTTTACTTTTCTTTTTAATTTTTAAAATCAAGATTAATAGGATTCTTTTGTGAATTACATGATGTAAATGCATAAAGCTTTTAGCATAGTTTCTGGCAGGAATAGTGCTCAATATCAGCTTTCATTTTATGTAAAACTTGAGAATCTTTTTCAAAGGGTAATTTTTAAAACTAAAAAAAGAAGATTTTAGAGAAAAAATGGGTAAATGAAGGTCATACAATGTAAAATTTTACCTATTTATTAAATACAGACTCTTGAGGGTAAGTGATATATGAAATGTCTCAGTGGAATTTTCACAAACTTTAAGAAATGAAAACAGTATGGTAAAATCATTTCATAGCAGTCTTATTAAATTAAAAGAATAACTGCTTTCTCATGAGTTACCTAGATTTTGCCCAACTTCAAAAATGCCATCTTCCTTTTTAAATAAACATAACATTGCTCAGATTGATTACATGAGTCATGACTACCTACACCATGATACATTGTAATAGTTCATCTTATTCTAACAATGGGTTGAATTTTACATATTACTTTCAGCTATTATTTAGTCACTACTAGAAACATTCAAATAAATAAAATATCTGTGTCTTTTATGTAGATAGCATCAAAGAACATTTACTATGCTATATATTATTTTTGTAATTTAACATTGGGGCAAAAGTTTTTCCAGACAAGACCAATTGCATAATTAATTTCCCTTTTTCTTCTGATTAAATAAAATTCATAGCCAAACTTATTTCCAAATGCAGTGCATGCATTTTGGAGATTTTAAAACATGTCTTTGTGTATATATAAATTCGATTTAATAGTTCTGAGTATACGTTTTTGAGCTTGTTATAATCCGGATCACATTTTGGAATGGGGATATACAATCGTACATCAATCTATAATATAAAATAGAATATCAAATTTTCCTTTACCATATGCTTTATGTGGATATGCTTATGAGGGCACGAGTGAATGCTTATTAATTACATTTTCACAGCAATATCCTCAGTATTCATTTAAATAGAAAGATGTGTTTTATAGTTATCATTTAAGTATGATACAAAAATTTATATTGTGCTAAATTGGCTCTTCGTGGTTGATCAATCAAGCCATTTCTATGAACTAAAGCACAGTATAACAATTCAGCTTTGAAAATATGAGTTTCATGAACACTTGAAGTTGAAATAAAGATACTGCAGAAAGATAGCATGAAGCTTGAGGAAATGTGAATTATTTAGATCATTAAATCACTAACTGCGTTTTCTGTTTCTTTCAAAATAAAAAACAATAACTCACATTTTGATTTGTGACAATCCTCATAACAGATTGTTGTTCTTTTTATTATTTTTACTGTTTAATTTCAATTAATCTTCAGGTGGATAGGATGCTTCACAAGATTCACTGAAAACTGTGTTCACAGTACTGGAATTATGTGCCTGCTCTCTACAGCAGCTCTGTTTTAAGAGTCTGCAGCATCTGGAAGATTTTTTTTTTCCCTTTTTATTTTTAGTTTTATAGCAATGCTATGGTAGCATTGGGAAATGTGTTCAGAATGTTTATAAATAAGTGCAGGAAATAACTTTGAAATCAGCAGCTGTTCAGACACTTGCCTCTGTTTAAGTGAATAGATGAATATATCTCTCTAATAAAAAGGGATTTTGAATATAATCCAAGTTCTAAGTGTTAAAACAAGACATTACCTGTTTTTAAATGTTAAGCAAATTGCTATCAAATGTGCCCAGCTGGTCAAAGCCTTTGCTACTTAAGAACTGATTATTGTTAGAGTAAAGATGACACGAAAAATAGTACCCCTTATAATAAAGCTAATTCACTCAGTATTTGCAAATCCTTCCGCGTGATTAAGCAATCTGCCTCCCCTTTTCTAACATCTGTACATGTCAACATATAATAAATAATCTGATGTTTGAATGTTTCAAATGATTTGTTTAAAAATATAATTTGAATTCAGTATTACTTTTAGGTGTAGGTGAATTCATGCAGTTTTAGCCGAAAACCAAAATACTTGCAAATATGTTGTTGACATGTCTGTGTGTGGGGTTCTGATGTGGAGTGCAACGTGAGCAGAAGAGAAATCTCTGAAGAATCAAGAGGTTAGTAGTGAAATTTGTGGTAAGAGACATTCCCCATATTTGTGAAGAACTGGGGCTGCAGAGATGTGACCTGAGGAGAGAAGCTTTGGTCCCCTCCTGGTTGCTGAGTTGAGCATTTCCAGATGTTCATGGTTGCTTTAGTCTCCCAACTTGGGAGACTAAAGTTGCCTAGTTTTACTCTGAAGCACCCGAAGCTGATGGGCCAGTAAACAAAAACACATCAGTGTTAACTGGATCACTGCTGCTCAGAGGAATGAAAAACACTAGGCAGTGCAGCCCTGCCAGGGATATCTGAAAGGTGTGACGTCATGGCACCAGGAATGGCCAGAGTCAAAAAGGCTGGAGTTGCTAAACAGATAATACAGAAGCAGATCACATAAAAGGCATCCACCATCCATGGCAGTTGCCGTCTTGAAGAAACACTCCAAGCATAGAGATTCCCTACAACAGGGGTCCCCAACCCTTGGGCTGCAGACTGGTACCGGGCCGCACAGCAGGAGGTGAGCAGCGCGCGAGTGAGCGAAGCTTCATCTGCGGCTCCCCGTCGCTCCCGAATGCTCGCATTACCTTCTGAAACATCCACCACCGCCCGCGCCCCGTCCGTGGAAAAATCGTCTTCCACGAAACCGGCCCCTGGTGGCAAAAAGGTTGGGGACCACTACCCTAGATCACGGCTGAGGCTGTGGAGTCGGCATGGTAGCATGCAGATTTGGGCAGCTGCACCAGAGACGATGTCCCCAAATAATAAAGATCATCTGGGCTCACACAGTAGAGTAGGGAGCGAGAAGTCGGAAGCTTCAGGGAAACTCAGAAGAGGTAGGGTTTGGGATTTCAGAACTTTTTCCTCCATCTCGGCATAGAGAGAAGACTGCAGATGATTCTGAATATCCCATGCCTTTTACAGAAAAGCTAAATCCGTATGTTTATTCATACCATAGCACTGCAGTTTAGAGGTAAAACTAAGAAGGATTTTTAGATAAATTAGGTTCTAAGGAGGCCGTAAGAATTGAAGGTGTCATGAGAGAGCGACCAGATGTTGAGGTGATCAGCCAGGAAAAGGGGAGCAGGTGAGAGGATCACCTCGCTGCTGAAGAGGCCCTGAAAAAGAGGCGCCTGCATTTGTTCGGACCCACCGTCTGTAAGAAAGAAGAGGAGAAAGCACTGGGATGGAAAAGTACTCAATCAAAGGGGAGAAAAGTGTCTGCAAGCCTTCCAATAGGGAGGACTGGGATGAGATGCCATAGAAGGGCCCCAGCTGAAAGCACCTTGACTGGGAGGCGTCTGAGCTAGGAGTGCAGATACGCGTAAGAGCACGTGCATCCTGGGTCTCCGGAGTCCTAGACTGCAACGCGCCCCAGATGGCACACCAAGCCCTGACTGAGGAGGGCGACTGTCCTCCATGAGCCATGCCTCCTAAAGCCTTGGCCGTTGCCTAAGGTGGGTCCTGTTGGATCATACATAGATTTTGGTCTGGAGTTTATTACTGAAACTCCTCAGAAAGTTTCGGCAATATTTGCCTTCACCATTAAATAGAGAAATAAATTTTAAATCAGCAATATATGTGTATGAAATTTAACTGAAATTAAAATGTGTCTAGATGTGTTCTGAAAGCCCTGAAATGCATTTTAAGTTGGCGCCAACAATAGAATAGCTACATTGCCATAGTATTTGATAGTATCTATTAACTCTTTCCAAACTGGTATTTAGGGAGAAAGTTGCCAGGGTATATTACTAAAGTTAAACAGGAAAGGTCTCTGATACTTAGATTATTAATCAGTTTAATAATTAATATGAAGAAACACTTATGGAATGGTAGAGTATAGACACCCCAAAATCTGCTCCTCCATAGAAATAATTAGAACACTGACAAAAATCATCAAATCTACTTTTTCATAACTCTGGAAATTAACTAAAGGCATGCAACAACTGAGGGGGGGTTATTTTGAAAAGGACTAAATTTTTGTATGAATGGTGAGTTATGTGACATTTTACCTTGCCTGATTTCTAGCCTTCTCTCCTTGAAACTAACAGCTTCCAAACTATATCAGCTATGAAAGACAGCAGCCTAGCAGGATTAAAATTAAAAGGGTTGAAATAATAAAATATGTATTAGTTAAACACAATGGAATGAAATTAGAAATTAATGACAAAAAATTTGGAAATCCTCAAATGAATTAAAATTATACTCCTAAATAGCCAATGTCTCAAAGGAAAAAAAAAATCACAAGTTAGAATACAGAGATAAAGAAAATGAAAATACAACATACAAAAACTTATGATATGAACAAAAATAGGGTTTAGAGGGAAATCTAGTTGTAAAAGCCTATATTTAAAAGAAGAAAAAAAATATCTTAAATAAAAAATCCACTATTATACCTTAAAAAACTAGAAAAAGTTTTGACTAAACCAAACTAGTAGAAGTAAAAACTAATAAAGATTAGAGTAGAAATAATTGAAATAGAGAATACAAAAACAATTGAAAAATCAACAAAAGCAAAGTTAGTTCTATGAAAAGATCAATAAAATTGACAAACCTTTAGCTAGACTGGCAAAGACTGAAAAAGAATATTTAATTAGTAAAATCAGTAATGAAAAGAGGATATCACTAATGTCTTTACGAAGTAAAAAGGAATATAAGGGATTGTCATGGACAATTATATACCAACAAATTAAATAATCTAGATGCAAATAAACAAAGGCTTAGAAGACACAAGTTTTCAAAACTGAATCAAGAAGAAAAAGAGTATTTGAATGTAAAGTAAAGACACTGAATTTTTAATCAAGAAACATCCTACAAAGAAAATCCTAGGACACACACTACAAGAAAACTAGAGATTGATATCCTTTATGAATGTAGATTAAAAAAAAAAGAATGTTCAAACCAAACTCATAAAAAATACACATAGAATTTTACACCATAACCAAATATGATTTATCCCAGGAATGCAAGAGTGGTTTAATATATGAAAACCAATGTAATACATTATACTAATATTATAAGGGATAAATTAACATGATCATCTCAATAGTCACATAAAAACATTAGACAAAAATCCAATACCATACAATGATTAAAAAAACAACAAAAAAACCCCCAAATAACTAGCAATAGAAAGTTTTCTCAGCCTGATCAAGTGTATTAAAAAAACCATAGCAAGCATACATCATACTTACTAAGAAAGACAGAAAGGTTGGCACCTAAGATCAACAACAAGACATAAATGTCCACTCTTTCTACTTTTATTCAACATTGTATTAGAGGTTTTAACCAGTGCATTTAGGAAAGAAAAATAAATAAAATAATCCAGAATGAAAAAAGAAATAAATAAAACTATCTCTGTGGGTAGGTGTCATGTTTTTTGTTTATAGAAAACCCAAAGCATCAAGCAAAACAAAACAAAAAAACTACTAAAGCTAGTAAATGAATTCAGCAAGATTTTAGGACACAAAATAAATATTTAAAAAATCAATTGTATTTCTATATTATCAGTAAACAATCAGAAAATAAAATTAAGAGAACAATTGTATTAGCAATAAAAATAATAAAATTAAGATAAAACTTGAAGTGCAAAATTTTTAAACTTAAAACTATAGGGCTTTTGGAGCAAAATTTTTAAAGTGAAATAAATGAAAAGACATCCCATAATCATGGATCAGAAGGCTTAATATTGTTAAAATGGCAATTATTTCTAAATTGGTCTACAATTTTAACACAATTACTATGGAAATCTCAGCTCCAATTTATAGAGATTAACAAGCTAATGTTAAAAGTAATATGGCAATGTGAGGAACTCAGCCACGATAATCTTTAAAAAAGAACAAAATTGGAGGACTCACACTTCCTGATATTAAAGCTTGCATAAAAGCTACAGTATCAGGAGAGTGTAGAACTGGAATAATGATAGAGATGAATCAAAGGAATATAATGAAAAGTACAGAAATAAAACATCACATTTATGTTTAATTGATGTTTAACAGGGATACGAAGGCCATTTAAAGGGGACAGGAGGTGAAAAATCATTTCAAAAAATTGTGTTGGGACAACTGGATATCCACATGTAAAACAATGAAGTTGGACCATTTTGTACCCCATAGACAAAAAAAAATCCTCCATATATATCATATAGCTAAATGTAAGAGCTAAAACTATATAACTCAGAAGAAAAAATAAGTAGAAAGCTATGTAACAATGGATTAGTCAAAGCCTATTAGATACAACACCAAAAGTGAAAGTGACCAAAGAAAAAAACAGATAAATTGGACTTCATCAAAATTAAAATATTTTCTGCTCCAAGGACGCTATACTCCTTCCCTCTCATTCAGTCCTTCTTTTATTATTTAGGAAATACATTCTGCTTGACACTGTGAGGGAGGTGATAACAGCTACAGAGGCTTTAAAGACAGTGTGGTAGTTGACCGTGCTGAGCCATGGTGCCCAACTATTTGGTCAAATATTATTCTGGATTTTTCTGTAAACATTTTTTTTTAATAAATTTATTTATTTTACTTATTTATTTTTGGCTGTGTTGGGTCTTCATTGCTGTGTGCAGGCTTTCTCTAGTTGTGGCGAGTGGGGGCTACTCTTCATTGTGGTGTGCAGGCTTCTCATTGCAGTGGCCTCTCTTGTTGTGGAACACGGACTCTAGGTGCTCAGGCTTCAGTAGTTGCAGCACATGTGCTCAGTAGTTGTGGCTCATGGGCTCTAGAGCACAGGCTCAGTAGTTGTGGCACACGGGCTTAGTTGCTCCATGGCATGTGAGATCTTCCCAGACCAGGGCTTGAACCTGTGTCCCCTGCACTGGCAGGTGGATTCTCAACCACTGTACCACCAGGGAAGACCAACATGTTTTTTTGGATGAGATTGACATTTAAATCAGTTGACCTTAAATGAGGCAGATTGCTCTCCACAGTGAGGGTAGGCCTCATCCAATCAGTTGAAAGCCTTAATAGAACAAAGACTGACCTCTCCCAGCAAAAAGGAATTCTGTCAGCAGGTGGACTTGGACTTGAACTTCAACATTGGCTCTTCTCTGGGTCTCCAACCCAGCAGTGCACCCTACATACAGACTTTGGACTTGACAGCCTCCATAACCACATGTGCCAACTCCTTAAGATAAATATCTCTGTCTCTCTGTGAGATTATGTATATATTCTAATAAAATCCTATTGGTTCTGTTTCTCTGGAGAACCCTGACCAACAGAGATTTTGGTACTAGGGATGGTTCCAGAGGAAGAGAATCCTGGATGAGTTTTCTGAATTGGTTCTAGGGTTCCTGGTGTTGGCTCTCTAATCAGATTAGATTGAAATACATTAATGTATCTATTTCCAGTAGTAAAGAGACCACTTGACATTTTTGTTTTACTGTTACTGTTTTTAACACCTTAAACAAATATTCTATATTTCAGCACCATATCTTCTCATATTAGAGCATCAAATTATCAAAAAGAGCATTTGTTACACAATTACAACAGTACACTGTACTATCTTTGTGCTTTGCACCATTCAAAATACCATCACATTAAAGTCAATTAAAGTTTACGGCTGAGAGCATATGGGAGTTAAAAAAAAAAAAGCAGATATAGTTCTAAATAGCATGAATACTTTTAAAAGATCAAATTCAGAAATTTTATCAAGTTAATTTAACGGTAATGAGACACATCACTGTCCTAAAAAATGTACATGGACTGTTGTGGTAAATAGAGCTCTACAATATATTGCCACTGGATACTCCTAATAAAACAGTTGTAAGAAGAAAGGATCTGGGTAATTATACATATGATAACTTTGAACACCTTTATCAAATGAACAACTATTATGAGATTGGCTGGTTGCTCCTAATAAAATTGGACAAAATGGGAAGAAATGATGTGTGTAGGGATTCAAACTGCAAGCTTGAGCACCACAAAAATGATCTGTAAATTTCTATGCATGCCCTGAAAGAGACCCTTCCTTCTCTACTGTACTTGCAAGGCTAGGGATTGCTAAAAACTAAACTCAGAATTCCATTAGGTAAGAGGCTGAGTTACAACACAAATGGAATTGCCAGCCTCTCAGGGTGTCTCTTGTTAAAGTGAGGGCACTGAGAACAGGCACAGGATCCTGAAAGATGGAATGGGGATGTGTGAGAAGACTCTGATAAAGGGGGGAATGTTAAGATTCTAAATTCTGATGAGTCTTCTTTGCCAATAGGAGCAGCTCCAGCCTCTGTATGAGAAGATTAATCCTGCATTGCCTAAGGAAGATTAATCCTGCATTGCCTAAGGAAACTTTAATGGTCTCCTCTGAGAAAGCTCTTGCTAGACATAGTTTATTCTCCTCAGCAGCCATCTCCACCACCCATCTTTGTTTCTAGAGTTAGAGCTAGACTTAAGTCTAAGCAGGACCTTAAAAGTGAAGTACAAAGTGTGACCCAAGAGGAGGTATGCAACACTCCAAAACAACTACCTAGCAAATGCTAGGTTATACGTACAGAAATCTGGGGAACGTGTGAGGGAGTGAATATTAAGGGTGTGTAATCATGGTGGAAGAAACATAAAGTTTGGTCAGGTCAAATTTATTGATATGGGTCCACTAAGCTAAGATTCTGCAATGAATTTTGCAGTTTGGAGAGTAAGAAAAGATTCTCTTAGGTTGTGTTGTTGGCTGAAACATGGAAGGAAAAGTGGTCAACATTTAATTCTCAAAATGCCAAGCCACCGTAATTTAGTGTAGAGGAAGGATTCAAAAGTTTGGAACGACTGGAAGGTTAAAGTAGATTTGTCATTTAAGAATTAATCACCCTTCCTGAGAGGGCCCAGAGGAAACATATTTCATTATACTGTGAGAGATAAATTTTTGAGAGAGGTAAATTTTTGAGGAGAACCTCAACATCCTTGAAGAGCTCAATGAACCCTCTTCTCTATAAGCCAGAACTTATGATTGGAATCACTGCCACTGAAGTGGGAAACTTTAATGCAATAAGAGTAATTGGATCTCAGAACGCAGGGGCTAAGTGTTGGCATTCAACTGCCAAATGCAAGGTGAGCACAGTTATCATAATAGACAACAGAGCTAAAGCACAAATCAGAATAGTCTGGCTGGTGTAGACCCATGCTGTTGGCCATGTAGCATTGCATCATGCTGTTTCTAGAAGGGAAATAGATATAAAGCCTACTAAATTCTTACATGGTCTATATGTGCAGAAATGTTCTAAGTCAAGTGAACAAAAATCTAATTTAAATTTTAAAAACTGAGAGTCAGAGCCTGTCAATCAGTTCCCAGATTTGAGCCAGTTTATAGACATAGAACCCTGCGAATGAAGGAGAGGCCAGGTCCCCTTGAGGAAGGAACTCAGTACACTGCCAAAAATTTACACTGTTAATTTTTACCTCCATTTTCCCCAAAAGAACCTACAGCCTCTTACCCTGCAACTGTGGATTGGGGAAAAAGGAACTGATCCACCCTTTGGAGACTTACTCAACATTGCCTCTGAACTAACAAATTCAGGAAACCCAAAACATCCCTGTGGTCCACCAGTCAGAGTACAGGCTTATTGAGCATAGGTGATCAATGGAGTTTATCTCAGGTCTGTCTCAATGGACCCAAAACCCATTCTGTGGTGATTCTACCATATCCAGAATGCATAATTGGAACAGACATAGTTAGCAACTGGCAGATTCCCACATTGCTTCCCTGATCTGTGGAGTGAGGGCTATTATGGTAGAAAAGGTCATGTGGAAGCCACTGGACATGCTCCTACCTAGAAAAATAGTAAACCAAAAGCAGTACCGTGTTCCTGGAGGGATCTCAGAGGTGAGCATAACTAGGGACTTGAAAGATATAGGGGTGGTGACTCCCAAAACATCCCTATTCGACTTGTCTATTTGACCTACAAGGAAGACAAGCAGATATTGGAGAATGACAGTGAACTGTTGTGAGTTTATCTAGGTGGTGATTCAGTTTGCAACTGTTGTACCAGATCTGGTTTTCTTGCTAGAGCAGATTAACACATCCCCTGGTACCTACTATGCAGGTATTGATGTAGCAAATGCTTTTTTTCCCCTCCATCCGTCTTAGTAAAGTCCATCAGAAGCAGTTTGTTTTCATCTGTCAAAGACAACAATGCACCTGCACTATCCTACCTCAGAGGCACATCAACTCTAGCTCTATGACATGATTTAGTTTGCAGTGATCTTGATTATCTTCCCCTTCCACAAGATATCACACTTTTGTTCATTACATTGATGGCATTATGGTGACTGGACCTATTGAGCAAGAAGTAGCCACAACTTTAAACTTATCGGTAAGACATTTGCAAGCCAGAAGATGGAAAATAGATCAAACAAGAGTCAAGGTCCTTCTACCTCAGTTAACTTTCTAAGTGTAGAGCATGTTGAGATATCCCATCTAAGGTAAGGATAAGTTGTCACATCTGGCCCTTTCTACAACCTAAAAGAGGCACAATGTCTAGGGGCCTCTTTGGATTTTGAAGGCAATATATTCCTAATTTGGGTGTGCTTCTCTGGCCCATTCACCAAATGACTCTAAAGCTACTAATTTTGAATGGAATGTGAACTAAGAGAATGCTCTGCAGCAGGTCTAGGTTGCCATGCAAGCTGCTCTGTGGCCAGGGGAATATGACTTAGCAGTGCCAATGCTGTTTGAGGTAGTAGTAGCACATAATGATGCAGTTTGGAGCATTTGGGAGATCCCTGGGAGTGAATCACATAGCAGACCCTTAAAACTTTAGAGCAGAGACGAGTACTGAACCTCCATATGGCACCATTCCTCAGGCTGATCAACCAGCTGCCTGGTGGCAGTTTGATTAAACTGGATTACTTTCTTCAGTGGGGAAGTGACAGCTCCTACTATAATAGACACTCACTCTGTATACAAATTTGCCTTTACTGTATGAAGTCCTTCTGCCAAAACTACCATCCATGGACTTTCAGCATACCTTAACCTCTGTCATAGTATTCCACATAGCATTACTTCTAATCAAGAAGCTCACTTCATAATAAGGGAAGAGCAGCATTGGACGCAGGCTTATGGAATTCACTGGACTTACCATGTTTCTCACCATCCTGAAGCAGTTGGCTTGACAGGAAGTTAGGATGACCTTTTGAAACTCAGCTACAGAGCCAGTTCCATGGCAATGCCTTGCAGGACTGAGGCAAGGTTCTCCAGGAGACTGTATATGCTCTGCCTCAGCATACCATATGTGTGCTGTGTTTTCCATAGCCAAGATTCACAGACTATGGAATCAAGAGATGGGAATGGGAGTGATATCACTCACTGTTAACCCTAGTGGCCCACTAGTAACATTTCTGTTTTCTGTTTTCCTGCCTTTATGCTCTTCTGTACTAGAGGTCTTAGTTCCAGAGAGAGGAATGCCTCCATTAGAAGATACAAAAATAATTCCATTGAACTGCAATATTAGGATTGTCACTCAACCACTTAGGGCCCCTCATGTCTTTAAATGAATAGACAAAGTTACTGTGCTGGCCAGGTGCCTGTTCTTAACTACCAAGGAGACATTGGACTTCTATTGCACAGTAGAGGTAAGAAAGAGTATGTCTGGAGTACAGGAGATTTCTTAGGGTGTCTTTTAGTATTGTGATGCCTGTGATTAGGTCAATGGAAAACTACAGCAACCCAGTCCAGGCAGGACTACTAATGGCCCATACTCTTCAGGAATAAAGTTTTGGGTCACCCATCAGAAAAGAACCAAGAACAGCTGAGGTGTTTGCTGAAGGCAAAGGGAATGTGGAATGGGTGGTTTAAGAAGGTGGCTATAAATGCCAGCTATGACCATGTGACCAGCAGTAAAGATTGTAACGTTTATGAGGTTTTTTTTTTCTTATTTTGTTACAGATATATATGTTTTTTTAATTTATTAAACAAATATCTTTATTTTCTTCCTTTGTTTATTCTAGTATCATGGAACATAACATGTATGTCATAGTGTTTAGGTATCATTAAGCATGGTTTAAGGAGATGTGTATTGATGCCAGGTTGAAAATGAGTGGATATGTGATGGTTAATTTGGTGGTTAATGTGATGGTTAATAAGCACTACATGCTTGTGATCAACTACAAGGCAAGGATATCCACAGTAATCATATCTATTTATTATTATATTGGAAATTCGAACTAATGCAATAAAACCAAAAAAGTAAATAAAATTTGGATTAGATAAGAAGAAAAACTAATAAGCAATTATACCAAGGTTGAAGCATACAAGGTTAGTATACAAAATTATTTGCTTTCTTACATAGTAGGACTGAACAGTCAAAATTTTAAATTATACACACAATACCATCTACATTAACACTAACAAAATAAGATGCTTAGATATAAATCTAACAAAATATACATGAGATATATATGGAAACTACAAAAACTCTGATGAATAAATCAAAGACCTAACTAAATGAAGAAATATTTCACATACTTAGATGATAATTCAAGAACATCAAAATGTCAGTTCTTCCCAAATTGCTCTATAGATTAATTGCAATTCCAGACAAAACCTCAGTATCTTCTTGTGTGGATATTTATTCACTGATTCTGAAGAGTATATGATAAACAAAAGATCCAGCATATCTAGCACAATATTAAAGAAAAAGAACAAAGTCAGAGAATTGACACTACCTAACATTGAGTTACTATAATGCTACAGTAACCAAGACAGTTTGGTGTCATTGAAAAAATAGACAGATCAATGACAAAGAATAGAGAGCCCAGACATAGACAGACATAAATATAGCAAACTGATCTTTGACAAAGGAACAAAAACAATTAAATGGAGAAGAATAGTTTTCTTTCAACAAGTGATTATATAACAACTGGACATCTGCATACCAACATATAAACCTAGAACCACACCTTACACCCTTTAGAAAAACTTCACTCAAGATGAATCATAGACTTACATATTAAACAACAACAACAACAAAACTATAAAACTCCTAGAAGGAAAAATGTAGGTTTCTTTGGTTATGGGCAATAACTTCTTTGATGCAACGTTGAAGCCATGATGCATAAAAAACAAATTTGATCATTTTTATTATTATTACTATCATTATTAATATCAAAATTAAAAATCCTGCTTGGAAAATACATTGTTAAGAGATTGAAAAATTACCTCCATTTAATAGAAAATATTTCTAAACTCATATAAAGAACTGGTATCCAAAATACATTAAAAAAAAAGAAAAGAAATAATCCAATTAAAACATGGGCCAAAGATCTGAACAGACACATCATGTGAGAATATATACAGATTCTAAATAAGCATATAAAAATATTCTCAACACTATGTGGCATTATGGAACTTCAAATTAAAACAACAATAAGGTAACACTGCACAACTATTATTAGAATGGCTAAAAGAGGAAACAATGACAACAGCAAATTCTGCTGAGGATGTGGGGCAAAACAGCCTCTCATTTATTGCTGGTGGAGTTGCAAAATTGTGCAGCCACTTTGGAAGACAGTTGGCAGCTTATTACAAAAGTAAACATAATCTCATCATATTATCCACCAAAAGCACTCCTTGGTAGTTACCCAAACAGTTGAAAACTTATGTTCACACAAAAGCCTGTACATAAATATTTATAGCAATGTTATTCAAAATTGGCAAAACTTGGAAAACACCAACATATCCAATAGGTAAATGGAAAAACAAACCATGGTACTTCCACAAAATAGTAATAAAAATAAATAATCTGGAGTGTAATATCAAGCAAAATGGCAGACTAGGAAGTGCCAAGTCTTCATCCCCATGGAAACAACAAAAACCTCTGAAACTTACTAAAATAACTTTATAGGAGCTAAGAAAACAAATCAAAGGTCTGTAGCAACCATATAAACCTCCAATGAAGAAAAAGCCACATTTAAAATTTAGAAACTTTTGTATTGTCTTAACTCACCTTTGCCCTAGTCCCTCCCAGGCATGATGTGGTCTTGGTCTGGAGGTGGCAGCTGTCTAGTTCTCAATTTCCTCCTTGAACCAGAGGGAGCAGATATGACCTTCTTTGCAACAATCCAAACTGTCAGGAGTCTGCCTGAAGGGCAGGTCTCTGTCTCTCCTAGCTTGGAACTCAGGTGGTAGATGCAGCAGTTCATGGAAGCTATATACATGAGGATTAGACACACGCAATCACTTGTGGCAAGAAATTATGGGTTGAGACATTTAATAGACCATCTAAGGCCTGAAGAGAAGCAGGGGTGAGATTTTGTTACATTAAGATACTCAAAAACAGCCTTAAATATGGGGGAGTAAAAAAGCTACACAAAAGTACAAGTTAGGGCTTCCCTGGTGGCACAGTGGTTGAGAGTCCGCCTGCTGATGCAGGGGACATGGGTTTGTGCCCCAGTCCAAGAAGACCCCACATGCTGTGGACCGGCTGGGCCCGTGAGCCATGGCTGCTGAGCCTGCATGTCCAGAACCTGTGCTCCACAACGGGAGAGACCACAACAGTGAGAGGCCCGCATACTGCAAAAAAAAAAAATAAAATAAAATACAAATTAGATGCATACTCAAAAGAAAAACCTGAGAAAAAACATATGCTTTTACATAGGGCTGATACTTAGGTTCAGGAGAGGCCCAAAGCACAGAGGCAGTCTGCAAATACTCAGAAAGTTGCCTATTTTTTCAAAACCCCAGTGTTCAGCCCCAAATCACAAGGCACTCAAAAAATAGTCAAACACAAATTATTCAAAGAAAGAAAATAAGTTGGCAGAACTATTCATGAAGAAATACAGACATAAAAATCATGAGACAAAGGCCTAAAATGAGCATCTTAAATACATTTGAATAGTTAAAGGAAAACATTAACACAGAATGAAAGAAAATCAGGAAAATGATGTGTAAATAAAATGGGAATATCAAAAACAAAAGACAGTAATTATAAAAATTAAACAGAAACTCTGGAGATAAAAATATACAATAACTAAACTGGAAATTTCCTAAAAGGGTTCAATAGCAGATTTGAACAGAAAAAAAAAAAATCTGTCAAGTTAAAGTAGTATACTTGAATTATTATGTCTGAGGAACAGAAAGTTAAAAGAATAAAGAAAAATGAACAAAACCTAAGGGATTTATGGGACACAATCCAACGAATAAATATACAAGTTTTCAGAGTAAGGAGAAGAGAAAAAGAAAGAGAATAATTATTTGAAGAAATAATAGCTTAAAACCATTTAAATTTGGTGGAGTATTTGAATCTACAAATTCAAGAAGCTCAACAAATTCCATATACCTTATACTCGTAGACACATAGAGCAAAACACATTATAATCAATCTGTTCAAAGACAAAGAGATAATCTTGAGAGCAGGAAGAGAACAGTCAATCATCACATACAAGAAATCCTCAACAAGTTTATCGATAATTTCTCAGTATAAATTTTGGAGGCCAGACACAATGATGAAAACAAAATAAAACTAAAAACCTCACAATTGACATTTCTATACCTGTCAAATCTTTCCTTCAATAATGAGGGAGATATTAAAACATTCCCAGATAAGCAGAAGTCGAAAGACTGTACTGCCACTAAATTTACACTACAAGCAATGTCATAGGTGATGTTCAAGTGAAATGAAAGTAAGCTAGACAAGTAACTTGAAGCTATATGAAAACAAAAATATTTTCAGAAAAAGTAATAGCATGAAGAGAGGATCTTCAAGATGGCAGAAGAGTAAGACTGGAGATCATCTTAGTCCCCACAGATACATCAGAAATACATCTACATGTGGAACAGCTCCTACAGAACAACTACTGAACATTGGCTGAAGACCTCAGACCTCCCAAAAGGCAAGAAACTCTCCATGTACCAGGGTAGAGCAAAAGAAAAAAGAAAAAACAGAGACAAAAGGATAGGGATGGGACCTGCACCAGTGGGAGGGAGCCGTGAAGGAGGAAAGGTTTCCACACACAGGAAGCTCCTTCAGGGGCAGAGACTGTGGGTGGTGGAGGGGGGAGCTTTGGAGCTGCGGAGGAGAGCACAGCAATAGGGGTGCGGAAGGCAAAGTGGAGAGATTCCCGCACAGAGGATTGGTGCCGACCGGCACTCACCAGCCCGAGAGGCTTGTCTGCTCACCCGCAGGGGCGGGCAGGGCTGAGAGCTGAGGCTCGGGTTTTGGTCGGAGCGCAGGGAGAGGACTGGTGGCGTGAACACAGCCTGAAGGGGCTAGTGCACCACAGCTAGCCAGGAGGGAGTCCGGGGAAAAGTCTGGACCTGCCGAAGAGGCAAGAGACCATTGTTTCGGGGTGAGTGAGGAGAGGGGATTGAGAGCACCGCCTAAAGGAGCTCCAGAGATGGGCGCGAGCCACGGCTATCAGTGTGGATCCCAGAGATGGGCATGAGATGCTAAGGCCACTGCTGCTGCCACCAAGAAGCCTGTGTATGAGCACAGGTCACTATCCACACTTCCCCTCCTGGGAGCGTGTGCAACCCGCCACTGCCAGGGTCCCAGGATCCAGGGACAACTTCCCCTGGAGAACGCATGGTATGCCTCAGGCTGGTGCAACGTCACGCCGACCTCTGCCGCTGCAGGCTCGCCCCGCATCTGTGCCCCTCCCTCCCCACGGCCTGAGTGAGTCAGAGACCCTGAATCAGCGGCTCCTTTAAAACCCCGTCCTGTCTGAGCGAAGAACAGGCGCCCTCAGGAGACCTACACACAGAGGCGGGGCCAAATCCAAAGCTGAACACCGTGAGCTGTGCGAACAAAGAAGAGAAAGGGAAATTTCTCCCAGCAGCCTCAGGAGCAACGAATTATATCTCCATAATCAACTTGATGTACCCTGCATCTGTGGAATACCTGAATACACAACGAATCATTCCAAATTGAGGAGGTGGACTTTGGGACCAATGATATATATATATATATATTTGTTTGTTTGTTTTGTTTTTTCCCCTTTTTCTCTTTTTGTGAATGTGTATGTGTATGCTTCTGTGTGTGATTTTGTCTGTATAGCTTTGCTTTTACCATTTGTCCTAGGGTTCTTTCTGCCTGTGTTTTTTTGTTTGTTTGTTTGTTTTGTTTTGTTTTGTTTTAGTATCGTTTTTAGCACTTGTTATCATTGGTGAATTTGTTTTTTTGGTTTGCTTGCTCTCTTCTTTCTTTCTCTCTTTTTTTTTATATTACTTTAAATTTTTTTTGGGTAATTATTTTATACTTTTTATTTTAATAACATTTTATTTGATTTGATTTATCTTCTTCTTTCTTTGTTTCTTTTTTTTTCCTCCCTTTCATTCTGAGTCATGTGGATGACAGGGTCTTGGTGGTCCAGCCAGGCATCAGGGCTGTGCCTCCGAGGTGCAAGAGCCAAGTTCAGGACATTTGTCCACAAGAGACCCCCCCAGCTCCACATAATATCAAATGACAAAAATCTCCCAGAGATCTCCATCTCAAAGCCAAGACTAGGTCGACTCAACCACCAGCAAGCTACAGTGCTGGACACCCTATGCCAAACAACTATCAAGACAGGAACACAAAACCATCCATTAGAAGAGAGGCTGCCTAAAATCATAATAAGGTCACAGATACACCAAAACACACAACCAGACGTGGACCTGCCCACCAGAAAGACAAGATACAGCCTCAACCACCAGAACACAGGCACTAGTCCCCTGCACAAGGAATCGTACACAACCCACTGAACAAAACTTAGCCATTGGGGGCAGACACCAAAAACAATGGGAACTACGAACGTGCAGCCAGCAAAGAGGAGACCCCAAACACAGTAAGTTAAGCAAAATGAGAAGACAGAGAAACATACAGCAGATGAAGGAGCAAAGTAAAAACCCACAAGACCTAACAAATGAACAGGAAATAGGCAGGGTACCTGAAAAAGAATTCAGAATAATGATAGTAAAGATGATCCAAAATCTTTGAAATAGAATGGGGAAAATACAAGAAACATTTAACAAGGACCTAGAAGAACTAAAGATATAACAGTGATGAACAACACAATGAATTACATTAAAAATTCTCTAGAAGGGATCAAAGCAGAATAACTGAGGCAGAAGAATGGGTAAGTGACCTAGAAGATAAAATAGTGCAAATAACTACTGCACAGCAGAATAAAGAAAAAAGAATGAAAAGAATTGAGGAAAGACTCAGAGACATCTGAGACAACATCAAACACACCAGCACTTGAATTATAGGGGTCCCAGAAAAAGAGAAAAAGAAAGGGACTGAGAAAATATTTGAAGGAGTTATAGTTGAAAACTTCCCTAATATGGGAAAGGAAATAGTTAATCAACTCCAGGAAGCACAGAGAGTCCCATACAGGATAAATCCAAGGAGAAACATGTCAAGACACATATTAATCAAACTATCAAAAATTAAATACAAAGAAAAAATGTTAAAAGCAGCAGGGAAAAACAGCAAATAACAAACAACAGAACCCCAATAAAGTTAACAACTGATGTTTCAGCAGAAACTCTGCAAGCCAGAAGGAAGTGGCAGGACATATTTAAAGTGACAAAGGGGAAAAACCTACAATCAAGATTACTCTACTCGGGCTTCCCTGGTGGCGCAGTGGTTGAGAGTCTGCCTGCCGATGCAGGGGACACGGGTTCGTGCCCCGGTCTGGGAGGATCCCACGTGCCGCGGAGCGCCTGGGCCCGTGAGCCATGACCGCTGAGCCTGTGCTCCACAGCGGGAGAGGCCACAACAGTGAGAGGCCCGCGTACCGCCAAAAAAAAAAAAAAAGATTACTCTACTCAGCAGGGATCTGTCAGATTTGACGGACAGATTAAAACGTTTACAGACAAGCAAAAGGTAAGAGAATGGAGCACCACCAAACGAGCTGTACAGCAAATGCTAAAGCAACTTCTCTAGGCAGGAAACACAAGAGAAACAAGACCTAAAATACAAACCCAAAACAACTAAGAAAATGGTAATAGGAACATACATAATGATAACTACCTTAAATGTAAATGGATTAAATGCTCCAAACAAGACATAGACTGGCTGAATAGACTGAAAAAATAGACTTTAAAACAAAGAATATTACAAGAGACAAAGAAGGACACTACATAATGATCAAGTGATCAATCCAAGACGATATAACAATTGTAAATATTTATGCACCCAACATAGGAGCACCTCAATACATAAGGCAAATACTAACAGCCATAAAAAGGGAAATCAACAGTAACACAGTCATGGTAGGCGACTTAAACACCCCACTTTCACCAATGAACAGATCACCCAAGATGAAAATAAAAAAGGAAACATAGCTTTAAATGATACATTAAACAAGATGGACTCGATAGTTATAGGACGTTCCATCCAAGAGCAACAGAATACACTTTCTTCTCAAGTGCTCATGGAACATTCTCCAGGATAGATCATATCTTGGGTCACATAACAAGGCTTGGTAAATTTAAGAAAATTGAAATTGTATCAAGTATGTTTTCCTACCACAATGCTATGAGGCTAGATATCAATTACAGGAAATAATCTGTAAAAAATACAAACACATCAAGGCGAAACAATAAACTACTTAATAATAAAGAGATCACTGAAGAAATATAAGAGGAAATCAAAAAAATATCTGGAAACAAATGACAATAAAAACATGATGACCCAAAACCTATGGGATGCAGTAAAGCAGTTCTAAGAAGGAAGTTTATAGCAATACATTCCTACCTTAAGAAACAAGAAACATCACAAATAAACAAAGTAAGCTTACACCTAAAGCAATTAGAGAAAGAGGAACAAAAAAACCCAAACTTAGCAGAAGGAAAAAATCATAAAGATCAGATCAGAAATAAATTAAAAAGAAATGAAGAAATGATAGCAAAGGTCAATAAAACTAAAAGCTGGTTCTTTGAGAAGATAAACAAAATTGATAAACCATTAGCCAGACTCATCAAAAAAAAGAGAGAAGACTCAAATTGATAGAATTAGAAATGAAAAAGAAGTAAAAACTGACACTGCAGAAATACAAAGGATCATGAGAGATTACTACAAGCAACTATATGCCAATAAAATTGACAAAATGGAAGAAATGGACAAATTCTTAGAAATGCACAACCTTCCGAGACTGAACCAGGAATAATAGAGAATATGAACAGACCAGTCACAGCAGGGAAATTGAAACTGTGGTTAAAAATCTTCCAATAAATAAAAGCCCATGACCAGATGGCTTCACAGGTGAATTCTACGAAACATTTAGAGAAGAGCTAACACTTACCTTTTGCAAACTCTTCCAAAATATAGCAGAGGGAGGATCACTCCCAAACTCATTCTACAAAGCCACCATCACCCAGATACCAAAACCAAAGATGTTACAAAGAAGGAAAACTGCAGACCAATAGCACTGATGAACACAGATGCAAAAATCCTCAACAAAATACTAGCAAACAGAATCCAACAGCACATTGAAAGGATCATACACCATGATCAAGTGGGGTTTACCCCAGGAATGCAAGGATTCTTCAATATATGCAAATCAATCAATGTGATATACCATATTAACAAATTGAAGGAGAAAAAACATATGATCATCTCAATAGATGTAGAGAAATCTTTTGACAAAACTCAACACCCATTTATGATTAAAAACCCTCCAGAAAGTAGACATAGAGTGAAATTACCTCAACATATAAAGGCAATATATAACAAACACACAGCCAACATTGCACTCAATGGTGAAAAACTGAAACCATTTCCACTAAGATCAGGTACAAGAAAAGTCTTCCCACTCTCACCACTATTATTCAACATAATTTTAGAAGTATTAGCCACAGCAATCAGAGAAGAAAAACAAATAAAATGAATCCAAATAAGAAAGTAAGAAGAAAGATGTCACTGTTTGCTGTTGACACGATTCTATACATAGAGAATCCTAAGGATGCTACCAGAAAACTACTAGAGCTAATCAATGAATTTGGTAAAGTAGTGGGATACAATGTTAATGCACAGAAATCTCTTGCATTCCTATACACTAATGATGAAAAATCTGAAAGTGAAATTAAGATGCTCCCATTTACCTTTGCAACAAAAAGAATAAAATACCTAGGAATAAACTTACCTAAGGAGACAAAAGACCTGTATGCAGAAAATTATAAGACACTGATGAAAGAAATTAAAGATGATACACATAAATGGAGAGATATACCATGTTCTTGGATTGGAGGGATCAACATTGTGAAAATGACTATACTACCTAAAACAGCCTACAGATTCAATTCATTCCCTATCAAACTACCAGTGGCATTTTTCACAGAACTACAACAAAAAATTTCACAATTTGTATGGAAACACAAAAGACCCCGAATAGCCAAAGCAATCTTGAGAAAGAAAAACAGAGCTGGAGGAATCAGGCTCTCTGACTTCAGACTATACTACAAAGCTACAGTAATCAAGACAGTATGGTACTGGCACAAAAACAGAATATACATCAATGGAACAGGATTGAAAACCCAGAGATAAACCTACGCACATATGATCACTTATCTTTGATAAATGAAGCAACAATATACAGAGGAGAAAAGACAGCATCTTCAACAAGTGGTGCTGGGAAAACTCGACAGCTCCATGTAAAAGATGAAATTAGAACACTCTGGAGCACCATACACAAAAATAAACTCAAAATGGATTAAAGCCTTAAATGTAAGGCCAGACACTATCAAACTGTTAGAGGAAAACATAGGCAGACCATTCTATGACATAAATCACAGCAAGATCTTTTTTTTTTTTTTTGTGGTATGCGGGCCTCTCACTCTTGTGGTCTCTCCCATTGCAGAGCACAGGCTCTGGACACACACTTTCAGTGGCCATGGCTCATGGGCTCATCCGCTCTGTGGCATGTGTGATCATCCCGGTCCGGGACACGAACCCATGTCCCCTGCATCAACAGGCAGACTCTCAACCACTGCACCATGAGGGAAGCCCAAAATTCTGGGTTTTCTTTTTTCTTCAATATCTTTTTTGACTCACGTCCTAGAGAAATGGAAATAAAACCAAAATAAACACATGGGACCTAATGAAACTTAAAAGGTTTGCACAGCAAATGAAACCATAAACAAGACAAAAAGACAACCCTCAGAATGGGACAATATATTTGCAAATGAAGCAACTGACAAAGGATTAATCTCTAAAGTTTACAAATAGCTCATGCAGCTCAATATCTAAAAAGCGAACAACCCAATCCAAAAATGGGCAGAAGACCTAAATAGACATTTCTCCAAAGAAGATATACGGATTGCCAACTAACACATGAAAGAATGTTCAACATCATTAATCATTATAGAAATGCAAATCAAAACTACAATGAGATATCATCTCACACCAGTCAGAATCACCATCATCAAAAAATCTACAAACAGTAAATGCTTGACAGGGTGTGGAGAAAAGGGAACCCTCTTGCACTGTTGGTGGGAATGTAAATTGATACAGCCAATAGTGAGAACAATATGGAGGTTCCTTAAAAAATGAAAATAGAACTACCATATAACTCAGCAATCATACTCCTGGGCATATACCCTGAGAAAACCATAATTCAAAAAGAGTCATGTACCACAATGTTCATTGCAGCTCTATTTACAATAGCCAGGACATGGAAGCAACTTAAGTGTCCATCAACAGATGAATAGATAAAGAAGATGTGACACATATATACAATGGAATATTATTACTCAGCCATAAAAATAAACAAAATTGAGTTTTTTGTAGTGAGGTGTATGGACCTAGAGTCTGTCATACAGAGTGAAGTAAGTCAGAAAGAGAAAACAAATACCATATGCTAACACATATATATGGAATCTAAAAAAGAAAAAAAAAAGGTCATGAAGAACCTAGGGGCAAGACAGGAATAAAGATGCAGACCTACTAGAGAATGGACTTGAGGATACGGGGAAGCAGAAGGGTAAGCTGGGACAAAGTGAGAGAGTGGCATGGACATATATACACCACCAAATGTAAAATAGATAGCTAGTGGGAAGCAGCCACATAGCACAGGGAGATCAGCTCGGTGCTTTGTGACCACCTAGATGGATGTGATAGGGAGGGTGGGAGGGAGGGAGACTAAGAGGGAAGAGATATGAGAACATATGTATATGTATAACTAATTCACTTTTTTATAAAGCAGAAAATAACACACCATTGTAAATCAATTATACTCCAATAAAGATGTTAAAAAGAAAAAAAAGTAATAGCATGTACAAATATAAAAACAGTGTTATATATATATATATATATATATATATATATATAAAACTGGGGTATAGTTGCTTTACAATATTGTGTTAGTTTCTGCTGTACAACAAAGCAAATCAGCTGTATGTATACATATATCCCCTCCCTCTTGGACCTCCCTCCCTCCCCCGCATCCCACCCATCTAAGTCACCACAGAGCAACAAGCTGAGTCCCTGTGTTGTACAGCAGGTTCCCACAAGCTATCTATGTTACACATGGTAGCCAAAGCAATTTTGCGAAAGAAAAATGGAGCTGCAGGTATCAGGCTCCCTGAGTTCAGGTTAGACCACAGAGCTATGATAATCAAGACAGTATGGTGCTGGCACAAAATCAGAAATATAGATCAATGGAACAGGATAGAAAGCCCAGAGATAAACCTAGACACCTATAGTCACCTAATCTATGACAAAGGAGACAAAAATATACAATGGAGGAAAGACAGCATCTTCAATAAGTGGTGCTGTGAAAACTGGACAGCTACATCTAAAAGAATGAAATTAGAACACTCCGTAACACCATACAAAAAAAATAAACTCAAAACAGATTAAAGACCTAAATGTATGACTTGACACTATAAAACATATGAACAACACTCTTTGACATAAATCACAGCAAGATCTCTTTTGACCCACCTCCTAGAGTAATGAAAATAAAAACAAAAATAAGTAAATGGGACCTAATTAAACTTAAAAGCTTTTGCACAACAAAGAAAACCATAAACGAGATAAAAAGACAACCCTCAGAGTGGGAGAAAATATTTGCAAATGAAGCAACAGACAAGACATTAATCTCCAAAATATACAAACAGATCATGCAGCCCAACATCAAAAAAAAAAAAAAAACAACCCAATCAAAAAATGTTTGGAAGGCCTAAATAGTTGCAATTTTCGTTTGTAATACAGTTACAAAGTAGAGCTTTTTATTTGTTATGTTATTTAAAACACAAATGCCTAAAATAATTATAAATCTATGTTATGGGTACATAGTGTATAAAGATGCAATTTGTGAAATAAATAACATAAAGTGGGAGGGAACAGAGTTGTATAGGAGTAGAAGTTTTGTATGTAATTGAAAAGAAATTTATATCAATTTAAAATAGATCATTTTAAGTTTAGGACTTTATATGCAATCCACAAGGTAACCACAAAAAAATTATATAAAACATTCACAAGAGGATATGAAAATGGAATTGAAAACTGTCACTACAAAACATCAACTAAACACGAAGGAAGGCAGTAATGGAGGAATTGGGGGAGGAGGGTTGTAAAGCCATAACACATAGAGAAAACAAATAACAAAAGGCCAAATTAAGGTTTCTCTATCAGAAATTACCTTACATGTTAGTGAATTAAAGTTCTTAATCAAAAGGTATATATTGGCAGAATGAGGGAGAAAAAAAAACAAGTATATGGGCTTGTAAGATACTCACTTCAGATCTAAAGACATGCATAAGCTGAAAGTGAAACACTGGCAAAAGATATATTATGTAAATGGTAATCAAAAGAGAGCTGGGTAGTTTTCTAATAATAAATCAAATAGACTTTAACTCAAAACTCTTGAAGGACATCATATATTGATAAAAGGGTCGACCCACTAAGTAGAAATAGTAATTAAAAACATAAATGAACTAAACATCAGAACTCCAAAATAGATAAGGCAAACATTGACATAATTTAAGGGAGAAATGGACAGCTTTGCAATAATAATTGGAAACTTTAATTCTTCACTTTCAATAATGAATAGAGCAAATAAAAGATCAATGAGCAAATGAAGGACTTTAAAACAGTATAGATTAACTAGCCCTAATAGATATTTACAAAACACTTCACCCAGCAACAACAGAATACACATTTGCCTCAAGTGTGACATTCTTCCGAATAGTCCATATACTAAGCCACAAAACAAGTCTTAAAAATTTGAAAAGACTGAAATCATACCAACTATCTTTTGTAATCACAATGGGATAAAATTATTTCTGTCTGCAGATGACATGATCTTATATGTAGAAAACCCTCTAGATCCCACCCCTCACAAAAATTACTAGAATGAATAAACATATTCAGCAAAGTTTCAGGACAAAATCAATGTATTAAAATCAATTGTGTTTTTGTATGCTAACAGTGAGCAATCTGAAAAGGAAATTAAGTAATAATTCCATGTATAATTAAATTGAAAAAATACATAGGGTAAATGTAACCTAGGAGGCAAAATACTTTTACATTAAAAACTGCAACACACTGCTGAATGGAATTAAATACAACATTAATAAATGGAAAGACATCCCTTGTTCATGATTAGAAGACTTAATATTGTTCAGATGTCAATATTACCCAAAGAGATGTACAGATTCAATGAAAAACCTCTCAAAAGCCCCAATTTTTCATGTGGAGATTAAAAAGTTTATTCTAAAATTTGTAGGAAATATCAAGGGACACCCAAATATCCAAAACAATCTTGGAAAAGATATATGAAGTTGAAGGCATCACGATTCCTGATTTTAAAACTTAATACAAAGCTATAGAAATCAGAACAACATGCGTGGCATAAAGACAGGCACATAAACCAATGGAATAGAATGGAAAGCCCAGAAGTAAACCCTCACATATATTTTCAAATAGTTTTTGACAAGATTGCCTAAACGATGCAATTGTGAAAAGACAGCGTTTTTTCAGCAATGGTGTCGGGAAAATGGATATCCACATGCAAGAGTGAAGTTGAAATCTTACCTTCTTCCATATACAAAGTGTAGCTCAAAATGGATCAAATTAAACATAAGAGCTAAAATTATAAAAGTTTATATAAAATTTTATACAAAAATCTTAGAAGAAATTTTAAGGGAAAGCTTTATATCATGGGATTTAGCATTGATTTCTCAAATGTGACACCAACAGCACAGACAAGAAAAAGAAGTGTAGAAGTTGTATTTCATCCAAATTACAAACTTCTGTGCATTAAGGGACTCTGAAGAAACTTGAAAGGTAACCTGTAAAATTTGAGAAAATATTTGCAATTTAGATATAAAGCATCAATATCCAGACTATATAAACATATCCTTCAACTCAACAACAGCAACAAAAACAGAAACCCAATTCAAAACTGAGCTAAAGACTTGAATAGACATCTATCCAAAGATGACATACACATGCGCAATAAGTATGTGTAAAGATACTCAACATTACTAATCACTAGGGAAATGTAGATCAAAAGCAAAATGATACACCATTTCACTTCCATTAATATGCTCTTATGGAACCAAACTTAGGTTTGCTTGCCCCTGGGCAGTAAAGCCTATCTTCTGACACTGGGTTGTGGTGAAGGAAAGTACAGTGTTTATTGCAAGGCACTCAACTTGGGGCCAAGCATGTAGAACAAGCAGCTCATGCTCAACAGATTTGAACTCCCTCATGGTTTTCAGGGGAAGCATCTTTAAAGGCAAGGTGAGGGAGAAGGGTGCATAGTGCCTGATCAGCTCAAAGACATTCATTCTTCTGACTGGTTTGTGGTGAGGTAATCAGGAGTCAACATCATTAACCTTCTGGTTCCGACCAGTGTGGGTCTATGTGTTTCTGGTCAGCATGTAATTAACTTCTTCTACCTGGTAGGGGTTTCAGGGTCTGTAAAACAACTCAAGAATCTGGTGCAGAATATTACAGCCTTTGAAGAGGAAATAAATGTTCTTGACTTTGTTTCATATCTAAACTATTATTATTTTGTTCTACTGGATTGTTTTCCTTTGTTTCTGCATTTCCTCGTTTCTTTGATAAAATCTGCCCTTTGGCACTCAAGGAAGATCTAAGAGGCTAAAGCTTTGCTACAAACAAGAGGTGGGTAGAGGATGTGAAGGGTCTGTCCCTGGGAAGGCCCCACAGTGTCCTGACTATTCTAGCAAAAAAACAACAACCAACCAAACAAAAAAAAAATTAAAAACACAGAAAATGAGAGGTGTTCACACAAACTGTGGAGAAATTGGAACCGATCTGGTAGTGTGAAAGTAAATTGGTGTAGCTGCTGTAGAAAACAGTACAGTGGTTCCTCAAAAAAAAAAAAAATCAACATAGAATGATCATACAATCCATTTATTCCACTTCTAGGTATATAATCAAAAGAATTGAAAGCATAGACTCAAACAGACATTTGAACACCAATGTCCATAGTAGTACTATTCACAGTTGGAAAAAGCTGGAAACAACCTAAAATTCTATTTACAGATGAATGGATAAACAAAATGTGGAATATACATACAGTGGAATTTTATCCAGCCTTAAAACGGGATGGAATTCTGATACATGCTATAACATGGATGCACCTTGAAAACATTATGCTAAGTGAAATAAACCAGTGACAAGCAGAGAGAATGTTGTATAATTATGCTCATGTGATTGCTGTTCCTAGAGTAGACACATTTATAGACACAGAAAGTAGAATAGTGGTTACCAGGGGTTGGGATGAGGAAGACAAGGGAGTTATTATACAATGGTAAGAATCTCAAAATTTCAGGTTGAGAGGACAAAAATTTCCAGAGATGGATAGTAGTGACCACTGTCTGATAACGTGAATATATTTAATGCCATTGAACTACCACAATAAAAAAGGGAAACAAGCTAAATAAAAAAGAAGAAAAAGGGCTTCCCTGGTGGCGCAGTGGTTGAGAGTACGCCTGCCGATACAGGGGACATGGGTTCGTGCCCCGGTCTGGGAAGATCCCACATGCCATGGAGCGGCTAGGCCCGTGAGCCATGGCCGCTGAGCCTGCACCTCTGGAGCCTGTGTTCCACAACGGGAGAGGCCACAACAGTGAGAAGCACACATACTGCAAAAAAAAAAAAAAAAAAAAAGAAGAAGAAGAAGAAAAGAAAGAGATGATCCCATGTCTTTTTCCCTAGATGGGATCATATATGAACATAATACTTGAAAATGCTGCAGTAATTTCACAGTCATGAAAGGAGACACCCTGGGGCAAAGTTGTCTCACAGAGGATGCCAGAGGGAAGTGATGGAAGGAACCTGGATTTGTAATGATACCATGGAGCTAAATGATGGTACTATGCCTGGAACTTGATCAAACCCTGGACATCCAATTATGCAAAATGACAAAATTCATTATTATTCTAAGTAAAGGAAAAAAAAAAAGAGCTATCAAGCCATGAAAACACATGGAGAAATCTTAAATGTGTATTACGAGGTGAAACTGTATGACATTCTGAAAATGGTTAAACTACAGAGATAGTAAAAGATCAATGGTTGCCAGAGGCTCATAGAAGAGAGAGGGACAGGGAGGAATAGGTGGACCACAGTGGATATTTTAGAGTAGGAACACTACTCTGTGTGATGCTGTAGTGGTGGATACATATCGCTATACATTTATTAAAACACACAAGACTGTACAAGACAAATCATGATGTCTGATGTAAGCTCTGGACTTCAGTTAACAATAATGTATAAATATTTTGTCATCAATTGTAATATGTATGCCATATTAATGCAAGATGTTAATAGGGAAAATGGAGAGTGAGTGGATATATGGGGACCCTCTGTACTTCCTGCTCAATTTTTCTGTAAACCTAAAGCATCTTTGAAAAGTGTATTAATTTAAAAAGTGGCTATTATTGACATTTAGGCATGACAGCACCAGAAAAGGAGAGCCAGTTTAGGATGGGAGGTTCTTCTCCAAATCATTTACATCTGGGGGTCACCAACTCTGACCTGGTTGCTAAGTGATTTAAATGACCTGGCTGCTAAGTGATTTGTCCTTGGATAGGACACTGGGTTGACACATCTTATTGATACTTATGGTCCTTAAACAAGCCCTTGTCTTTGGGGTACAGCACAGGCTTTATAAACTGGGAATCAAGGTTGAAAACTGGGCATGACATGGCACCTAGATTCCTGCAAGTGACTACTGCATATGATAGGCTCACTAATATGTGTTGATTTTTGTCACAAATGCTGGAAAACTCTGACACCAATAGCTATACTTCAGCTTGATTTATTTATTACATTTGTGTGAGCTTACCTTACACAATAACATTGACCTAAAGGAAAATAAGCTGAGAAATATGGATCATATTTTCAGCTCAAGTTTTAAATGAGAGGTAGAGTTAATGGTACATTCTATAGAGCTCCAACAGCATGAGTTTCTCATACACACATTCTCTCTCTCTCTCTCACTTTGATCTTAATTTTCTCATTTCAATTTACTATTCTACACAAAACTTATAGTTCTTACAGATTTGAGCATAGATAAATGTTTTTATGGTTTATAGTTAGGCATGGGCTGAATCTTCTTTGCCATTCTTTCAACCAGGTATGGTGGATGATCATAAGTAAATAAATAAATAAATATCTATTATAAAGAAAACCTACACTTGAAACCATGAATTACAAAACTTGAGTTTAAGTCATGACTTAGCCACTTATTAGCTCTGTGTCTTTTAAAATTTTATCTGTAAACTTCATTGCCTTCCCTCATTCTTACATTATTATACTTTAAAATAAAGAGGTTAATTATAGCTTGTAGAATATTAAATAAACACTGTAATTATATGATATATGCGAGATAGCATCATGAAAAATATAACTGAAATGTTCATGTAATTACAATTAATTTAAGCTGAGTGAAATGCAGAGGCTGTTTTTCTGTGGCTATCAGAAAGAAAGGAAGAAAGAAAGAAAGAAAAAGAAAAAGGTATTTAATGAAGTGAACTTAACTTTCTTCCTTCTTGATTGCCATCCCCCCCACCCCCTGCCTTCCTAGGGACAATAGCAATGTTAGTTGAGTAGCCATTTTTCATTGGCAAGTCGATGTGACAAGTTCTGTGATCAGAATGAAGCCAGAAAGAGGTTTAAAGAAACTTAGAATACAAAGAGTGACACAGTCAAAACTCCTAAAATCTCAAGTCAGAAAGTTAGGAATTTTTTATGTAGACCCTGAAGGAGATCTTTGCGGTAACTTGATGTGTGATGTGTCAAATACACTTAATTTTAGACATTTTAGGAGAGAGGTGCCATTCTTTCCTCCATGATCAGTGCATCTGCTCTGCTCTGTACTCAATTCCATGACCAAAGGCATCACATCTTACTTCTATCTAACAGCAGGTCAGCTGGGCACGATGTGGGTATAAACCTGATAAGCAAATTAAAAGAACTGAAAGGGGACTTGGATATTGATATCTCAGAAAGGACTAGAATGCACTAGAAAATTGTGAAAGGCAGGATTTGCTGAAGCCAGAGCAATGATTACAAGAAATTCAAGGGCAAGAAGAGCCTTTCCTTTACCCTTAAAATGGAGTTAATCTCTCAGATAGAAGTCTTACTGCCCCTTGAGCTGTGATGGGCATGTGCTGACGAGCTCACAGAAAACAACTTGCTCCTGGTCTGTGCTCCCAGAGAAAGGAAACATCATTCTATAGAGATGCAACTAGAGGATTTGTTAGTCTAACCTCTGCATGTTCAAGTAAGGACTGTGGAAGATGGATGCTCAGGGTCTTGCCTAAGGATATGCAATAATGAGTTTCCAAGGAAGGAACAAGGCCTCTCGTCAAGACTGTTCTGTGTTGTTCAGTCTCTCTAAGGAAAGGCCAGACTCTTAACTAATGGCTTCTTTGCATCTGAAAATTGGTCACAAGAAGGAAAGTGCCATAGAAATTATTCGCTAAATATACAGGTTCACTTTCAGCCCTCACCAAACTTTCCAAACAGCTTGACAAAAACAAGGCAAAGAACTATCCTTTCCATTTGCTTTAAAGGAATGATATTTGATTAACCCTACAAACTAAAGTCATCAAACTGAAATCAGAAATTTGCAAATAATTATATTTTCTTTGTATTCTATATTGTGTGAGTTTCATTCTCTGAATAGACTATCTGTATTCACTAAGCTAAGTAAGTACTGACTAGTCATAACTACTAGTCCACTGAGCTGAGGAAAACAGCTTAGATGAGAAATGAAGAAAATTATATATTAGAAAAATTAACCTAAAAATACAAAAATAACCCCAAATTGAAGTGGATTGGGAGTTTACAAATTTCCAGAAATTTTATTTTAAGTCAACCTTCAGAAAACCCTCCTATTTCTTCAAATTAAAATTTTGTATGCAACAAATATTCTGTTTTTCACTCCAGCCCACATACTGCTTTGCATTTGAAAATAAGATTTCTACCCCCCAATTTAAATTATTGATATATATATTCAATATTTTATTAATTTCATTTTTACATCTTAGAACCTTAACAAATATAACCATATGTAGCCTTCAGGTGGAAAAATACCATTTTGTACATGATAACATAAATAGTATTTATGTATAAATATTATAAGCATGTTCCTAATACATATATGTTTATATATACTTGTGTATACTTATATATTCTTATGTTCTGCATGTATAATGTGTGTGTGTGTGTGTGTGTGTATAAAAATCCAAACTATTCTTTTTCCCCAAGAATTTCTTACAAAATTATAAATTATTACTTAGAAGAGTTTAACCTTTAACTATAATTTAAAAGCCCAGAAAGATACTTTCATGTTGAAACACTTTGAAGTCTGGATTTATTTTAATTTACCTAATATTTACCTAATAATCAAACTTAATTGGCATATTTAGCTAAGTTCACTTCCCATTGAGTAATGTATTTTTAATCACTAAAGTCAAAATTCTTTATATATTTTTCAATCAGTTATTTCTTGTTCCAAAATTCTGTAAAAGCTTTTAAAATGCCAACTGCTTTGTGCTTGTAGAAATTGCTGGAAGAATTTAAAGACTTTAAATATGCATTAAAGAGAAATTAAAATAGGTATATGATGGACCTAGGAGAATATTTGATCATAATATGTAAGATTAATGCTTTAAATAAAAAGTAAAATATTGTGTATTTCTTGTTCTCTCATCCATCAGAAATTGCTGTTATTCAGACTAACAGCCTTGTCTTCATTCCTGCCCAGTCCTGAGTGTCCTGGAATTGGAAAGCTGGTGATAATTTACTGTCATTACAAACTAACTGGTTATGGTTAACACCATCTCTTCAGAAGTCCATACATTTAAAATGTTAGTCACATTACTTTTACATCTCTCCCTTTAGAATAGTAACAAAAAATGATTTTATATCAATGTCACTCAAAATGGCACAAAACCCTGTGCATGGGGATTTAAGTTTAATTGTTTATTGCTTAATTTAAGAGTAATCCTTGAAATCTATGACCTTCCTGGCTATGCTTACTGTACAAGTTAGTTCAAATTATTTAACCTAACTGTTCTTCAAGCCCAAATTCTAGAACTTCTTATTTCAAATCAGTATCAACCTCAGATCAATACTTTAAGCAAGTTTTTTTTTTTTTTTTTATGGTATGTTTTGTTGTTCCACCTAAGTCTAACCCATTTCAGAGAGAATTTAAGAAATCAAAAAGGCTGTTTATTAGAGCACTCCTCTTGGTGTAAAAGTTCACACATAATCCATTTGTAATTGTTATTCTTGCTGATTTGCAGGAAAAAAAGGGAGAAATATGCAACTATGAGATAAAATACTATACGCTACTCAGAGCTTGAAACTGAAGACATGAAGGGCAAATAAAGAGGGTGAAGGAAGGAGGAAAAAGAAGACTCGGAGTCCTATGGGTGCTATATGGTAACAGGGAATCACGTTTTCTGTTCACACTTCTTCCACTGTCCAAACCTGGTCTTCTACGCTTTGAGGGCACATCTGTCATCTGTGTAAAGAAGGGTTGTCCTGTGATCTCCAAAGTCACCTAGGTCTACCATTTACCCTCAAATATTTGCATTTTTTTTCAGGTTCTTTATAGGTTCATCTGAGCTGAGGTATATGCTCTGCCTTCCTTGCAGTACACACATTTAATTTCCCTAATTATGCTCTTTATTTTGAAATTCTTTTTTTTCTTTTTTGTGGTACACGGGCCTCTCACTGTTGTGGCCTCTCCCGTTGCAGAGCACAGGCTCCAGACGCGCAGGCTCAGCGGCCATGGATCACGGGCCTAGCTGCTCCGCAGCATGTGGGATCTTCCCGGACTGGGGCACAAACCCGTGTCAGCAGGCGGACTCTCACCCACTGCACCACCAGGGAAGCCCTATTTTGAAATTCTTACAAGTGGACAGGCCAAGTTTCATCTGCTAATGATACAAATAGACTGCCTATAGGCTATTTTGGAGGTTTGAGAAAGTCTTAGTTTATGAAATATGAAGACTGAGTCATGGGATAGTGTTATAGGATGATCCATAGTATGGATGCAGAAAACTGAGGCCAACTTTCTGGAGTGATACTTTCCAAAACACTGCCTGGGTATAAAAGGAAAGAAAGAAAGAAAAAAAAGAAAGAAAGAAAGGTCTTTGCTGAAGTTGATGTTTACAAATAAAACATTGTGAAGGATTTTTTTCAAAGTATGAATAACACTATTAATCTGTTGTACAGGCAGGGATTAATTAGGGAGAAAGAATTCTAATTTTATAGAGAAGGCACTAGATGCTTGCATTACAAAATTGGCAAAAGTGTTAAGATAATGATTAAAATAAAACTTGGCAAAACTTAAACATGCCTTCTAGTCTAAAAGTCCAGTTGGTTGACAACCTGGGCTTTTCAGGGAGAACTTAAGGTAAAAAAAATGAAATTTGGCAGCAAAGTGATGAATATGGATGACATATGATTTGGAATAATAAAGGAACTTCTAGAATGGTCAGAAGGGAATTTACCAGTGTATGTCATGGAAGAGAGGATGACAATCTATTTTCCCATCAAATTAGGTAACTGACAGGTGGGTTAAGTATGTCAGAGGAACTTATAATTGTTTTAAGTTAAAATTTAGAAAAAAAGAGGTGAGAACTCTGGAAATAAAGGACAGAATTTATTTAAAGAAAACTCTACTGTTCTAAGATTACTCTGTGAATAAGGAAAAACAAACAAGTTGAAATGTACTGTAACTGAAGGATGCCATATATGAATAAATAATTTATTCACACGAATAGGTCAGTTTTGTACTCTTCTTGAAGGCCACTGCATTTAGAACCATCTCCGTTGTGCGAAATCAAGTTAATGAAACCCACTTATAAACCTCAGGGAATGATTTCATTTAAATGAGTTTTAAGACAGAGTCAATTTATAACCAAAGTCTTTTTACACGTTAAAATATTTTAAACTAAAAACCTCTATTAATATGTGACATTTTATATTAATTTATATAGATTATATGTATTCTCCTCTTCCTTCCTTCAATGGCCAATCTCTGGATACTATACCCTCTTGAATTTGTAAGACTTGGGTCTGTTAATCCATCTTTCTCCTGACCATTAGCCTTTCACTTTATTGAGTGATTTGCGTTACATATAAACTTTTTCTAATATATGGCCCCCAACCAAATAGAAAACATTTCTCAGATCCCACATCCCTCTGTTAGCTGATACAATTCCACTTATTTACTTACTTTCTCAGCCAAACATTCAGAAATTATCCATCCACCCATACTGTCTCCAGTTGCTTATTTACCTTTTACTCTCTTTATTTTATTTTTAAAATACATTTTATTCCAGATATGCATATTGCTAAGTGTACAGCCGATGATTTTCCACTAAGAAATTCTTGTGTATACAACTCCCTCTGAAAGAAATAGTACATTACCAACACCCCCAAATTCCCTTTGAAGTTAATAATTACTTATCTTTTCAAGGGTAACCATCTGACTTTGAGGTTTTTTGGTTTGCATTTGTAAGTTATATAAATGGAGTCATATGCATACGTACTTTCTGATTTGGATTCTTTCCTTCACTATTATGATTGAGACATGGACCCTGGGAAGTATTTAAATCATTTTTATTGCTGTATACTGGTTCATTGTAAGAAGCATACATTTAACTTACCTATTCTCTCACTAAATGGGCATTATTCTTTTGTTCAGTGTTTGACTAATGCAAATAAGGCTGTTGTGAACATCGTTTTGCCTGAGTTTTAGTGCATACATATATGCTGAGAGAGGAATTACTGGATCATAGGAAGGCATATATTCAGTTTCAATACATATTGCCATATTTACCAAACACTACATATTTGCTGCCTCTTTAATTTTATTCTCTCTGGAAGATGTGTAGAGAGTGCACATTAAATTATAATTTCATTCTCCTGATGTCTAATGATGTTGAGCACCTTTTTCATGTATTATTGTCAATTTAGGTATCTTCTTTAGTCAAGTGGATATTCATGTATTTCATTCACTTTCTTTTTTACTGGTTTGTTGAGTTACTTATATATTATGGATACAAGCTCTTTGTCAATTTTTTATATGCAAATAGTCACTCTCACTTCACTCTGTGGCTTGCTTAATTTTATGCTTTTTACAATGAATGTAATTTCTTGATTTTAATAAATATAATTATTTTCCTTATGGTTAGTATATTTTCAACCAGATTTAGAAATCTTTATCTCCTTCACTGGCATGAATATATTCCCCTACATTATCTTCCAAAAGTGATATTTTATTTTATTTAGATATACAATCCACCTGGATTGATTTTTTGTATCTTGTGGATAAGTAATAAAGATACTCTTTTTTACATAAATATCCAATTGATCTAGTATAATTTATTTAAAAGACCATCTATTTTCATTGTTGTTCTTAGGACAAAACAAATATCTTTTTTCAAAGCTTTTTATTCTGTGTTGCTTAGTCTCCCTAAGGTAAATCCAGACAACCACTGGAATGGATTCTTTACGTCATTTTTATACATCAGGCATTTCTCTACATATGCCAGTGTCTAAATCTGGACTACATTTGAATTATTTTTTCTGTTGCTCCAATATGACACTCACTTAAATATTATATCCTTATTTTAACCATTGATATCCTATAATTTTATTATTATTAATTTGTTTTTAACTAGGTTAATAGATCTTTTATGGTATAGGAATGTTATTTTTGAAGTGGTGACATTTAGAGAATTTCCCTTTGTATACTACATATATAGAGTTCTATACAATTTATATATAAACTAATACATTTAATATCTCAAATTACCTAATGAGGTAGGCATTATTACTGTCCCCATATTATGCATGAAGAAACAGAACTACAGGCACAAAGAAGAAAAATATGAATGTTAGTCACCTAACGCAGTTAGTGATTGGCAAATCTGTCTTTGAACGCAGGTATCTGGCTTCAGCATCAGTGCTTTCAGATGCTATGCTATGCTTTCCTTTCAGAGATGTCTTTGTGTTTCATCTTGGAGTACTTGAGGAGACAGTTGCTGAGACTGGATTTTAGTTCTAGAGCTTGGAAGATTAGCTAGGTTTAAGGATATTCTTATTTGAGCATAGTAAATAGGATTTACTGTCATATCTGTATATAGTATTAGAAGAAAATAAAAATCCTGAGTGATAATTAAGTTTGCACCATGATAATAAATAGATAGAGGATCCCTTTATGGAGATAGGAAGCACTATGGGAAGTATATTTATAGGATGGAATGGAGAGGTTTGTTAAGTTGGAGATGCCTAAGAGACAACTAAATACAAGATTCAAGTAGAAATTCTAAGGTGTATATGTGATATGTAAAAGCATGAGACTGATGAGATCACCTAGAAAGAGAATGCACATAAAGAAAAAAAAAGAACTAAGAATAAAGTTTTAGGACATGCCAAATTTAAAGTTCTGAGAAAGGAGATCAAAACAGCCAAAATATTAGGAGGAAAACTAGGTGAGTGTGGGTCATGGGAAGTGAGGAAGGGAGTAATCAAGACGGGAATGGTCAACTTTGCCAATTGTTGCTGAGACACTGAGTACAATTATGGCAGAAACTTGACCAAAGTTATTGGCAAGTTATAGGCAAAAAGGGCAGAAGATGGGATGAAATACAGATTGAAAAGAGTTGAAGAGAAAATGGATGCCGAGGAGTTGGATGTGGGGGTAAAGAAAGCTTTTAGAGATGTTATGCTCTAAGTGAAAGAAAAGAAATAGAAGGTAATGGAGGAACTGAGGGCTCAAGGGAGAGTATTAAATATATATGATATGAGGCTTGTTTTTATAGTGAAAGTAATAATCCCATATATAAGAAGACTTTCATTACAGTGACAAAGTCCACAAAAGCTTGAGAAGACAGAAGAGCAAAGAAGTAAGCTGAAGGACTGACCTAATATAATTATAATTCCATGGGATATTGTCCTTTTAATATTTAGGTTTTTATGTATTCGGAAAATAAGTGGGATGAATTCCAAAGCAAATTATATTTATTTTTCACATAAGTAGTCAATATTCTAACATTATTTAGGGAGAAATATTTTCTTTTTTTTACTGATTTGAAATATTTTTTATCACATTAATACAGATAAATATGCATATAATACTATATATACATTCACAAATATACAATTTAACTTTTTGTATATTTCTGAGTTATAACAAATTATTTTAATTATGAGATTTGATGATATTTAACTCCTATACATTTGCTCTGCTTTTAAAAATATTATTGTTTTATTCTTGGGTATTTATTCTTCCATCTCAATTTTAGAATCACATATTCAATTATAATTTTATTAAAATTTTACATGAATGTGAATGAGTTTGACATTTTTATAATAATATTACATTTATCATTAATGACCTTGATATATTTCTCCATTTAATCACATCTTCAGAAAGGTCCATACTATTTTATTACACCAGATGAACATAATCATAATACATTAAGTAGACAGTGACCAGGTATTGAAAAGTCTATAAATCATGTCACAAAGACAAATGAATGTGTTTAGTCTGGAAAATAGCAACTTGAGACATTTATAGTAAAATTCCCAATTTTTGAGGGTCTCTTGTAAAACAAGAATTGAACTTTTTTTTTAATTGAAGAAGACAGAAAGGAAGAACAAATATGGAAGTGTAAAATTTTCATCAATCTGAAGTATTTTTTTTTATTAAGTTGACTGTGTAATTATGTAATGAGTTCTTTATCATTACCCCAAACTGGAATTTGGAGAGAATAGAAAGCATTCCTTCCCTGGTGAAATCAATCCTTCCTAGGATGAGAGGAGATTCCATAGATGGCTCATGTATCAGCTGGACCTTAAAGGAAGTCAATATTTGATAAGATGTGAAAATATGAGATGATCACATACCAAATAAAAGCACAAAAAATGATGTGGAGATGGAAATATACAAAGTATTTTCAGGAGACATAAAATAAACAAATAAGGATGAGTGTAGATTTTAAACCTCATGGGTGTCTGGAGTTAAATTGGGAAGGATAATGGTAGCAACTGTGGATGACCATATATATTAAGCCATAGGTTTAGGATTTTTTTTCTGTTAGCTATAAGCATTGCATGGTTGGGTTTTGGATAAAATTGTGAAGATCATATTTTCCAATTTTTGTGAAATTGGATGATGTGAAATATTTTCAGAAATGAAATATTAATATAATTAATGGGTATATTACATTTTGTTAGGACCTGGAGTATTAAAGCTTTATAGAGTAAATTAAATCATTTTGTCAGGTAAAATCATAAATATGGTGACAATTCTGTGTAGTTACATAAGTCTTATTTCAATGGCCTCATGTTGTCCTTGCCATATATCCATCATTGGACCACACAGAGTCCATTTATCTGAGCCAACAAGGTATTCTTTTGTTCTTATTTTACTTTCTGACTTGAAATTTTTTAGGAATCTTCTTTGTTTAAGGCACTGTAGGAGAAAATATAAAGATATTTTTTACAATACTGTTTATACTCATCTTATTTGCATAATTAATTCAAATCAATTTGTAGACTTTTGCTTAATTTCAGTATACATTTTATCAAATGTAGCTGAATAAAAGTTTAATCATGGGCTAAAACTATGTTTCCCACTACCATTAGATTAATTTATCAATAGTTTTGATACTGCATTTTATTCATATTTTCTGTCTTAATAAAATTTCTTCACCTTCTTTACATATTCACATAATATTATATCCTATCAATCACACTTAGTATTACTCTTATACTGAAGGCCTTCTCACATTTTCTCTAACAAAACAAATTATTTTCTCCTCTGAAACATAATTCAACATTCATTTCATACAACTTAAATATTCCTAGAATAGCTTAGCTTGCTTTCCACAATCTCATCCCTGCATCAAACCCAGAAATGTGGGTATACATTTATTTGTAACAAGCTAACAATTGTTTTAAAATTGAATCTGGCAATTCCTTGATTTCTAAAAATGAATGGTATACTGGTAAATTCCAGTTTATGTAATTATCCTGCAGCCTTATTTAGCCCTCTAGAAAAACCTGGCTGTACCTATTATAAATAGCTGTACTGTTGTGGCATTGAGAATTTGGGAGGAAATTGATGAATCTTTCCTTCTTTGAGACAATTCTCACATAGGGGCTAAGTACCCCTGAGCTTCAAATTGTTCTTTGAATGATCTATTAATAGAATGTAACTCATGTTTGAACACCTAAAACATACATATTCATTATCTGTGTTACTCTGTTCTTCACTATCTACTCAAAAGTCATTTGCACGTGATATGAACTTTGATCAATTGAAAAACATTATAGTATTTATAGATTTTGGGGGGCTTACCTAGTCCAGCATCAGCCCCAAGCACTTCTCACGACAAACTAGATTTAATGTACCGTGTATTTAGTTTGGGATATAGAGGGGAATATTAACAAATCTTTAGTTTTCATCATTTTGCTGAAAAGAGAAAAATGACCTAAATAGGTAAATTGACTTAGCCATTATTACTAGTTCTAATTGAGGAAATAGCAACCATTATCCAAAGGCAAAGAAAGAAAGCAAAGAGGGAAGGAAGAATGAACTGCAGTGTCTGAGTTGGACATATGGGCAGGAAATGGACTATTACAATTTCTCACTTAGTGTTGGGCTTAATTCTCTTGTGAAAGATGTGTGAAATGCTGCTTTATTTTATAAAAAGAGAGGAATCTACAGCTCTGAAACCCCTACTATCTGCCAGGCATGGTGAAATTAAAGACTTCCATATATAATTTTTCTCTATAAACATTATAAAAATATTTTTTGTACATTTGGGTTTTTATTTGTTTTTTAATATTCCATATAAACCAATGCAGTCAAAATTATAATGTATTTATTGTGTACATGATATTTATATTGATGTTTTCAACATCCCACAAGTAATTTTGCCATCATTGTCCTGGCTTTTTAGGAGCTAAGACAAAGATAAGACAGAATTATAAGTCTCCATATTATTATATTTATAATAAATAATTTCACAGAAAAGTATTTTTCCTCATCTCTGCTTACTATGTATTATATGAATAAATGAAAACAAGAGGCAACAATAATTTAGAAAAAATGTTGATAAATAAGAATGTTTAATAAATATAAATGTTTTGAATTACCAGCCACCTTGCACGCTCATACAAACTTCCCAATTTCAATTAAATTTTATTGATTGGAATGAATGTTTTCTGCATTCATTATTAACATTTAATATTACTCTTAAATAATAAACTTTAGAAACATGGTAGTGAATGAAAGAATTTTGATATTACATTACAATCTCTGGTGAATTTTCAGCAATTTATATGTGTTTTCAACTTGAATTTGTACGTGTATTTTAAATGCATAGATATCTCAATTATGTCATATACCTTTTTATAAAACAGAAAATATATTTTAAAACATTTTCAAAGATGTTAGTAGCAGCTGAGAAAAATATATGAAATATGTTCCAACCCCAGAGATGTTCTTGCCCAGAGAGAGTGTTAATATGTCAGGGATGTTTTAACTTCACGAACAACTTTAATCAACTCAAAAAGCTTAGTGCAGCAGGAAGGCATTTGGAAGGCAACTACATTTTATTTTAAAATTATGTGGTCCTTAAAATATAAATCCTAAGTATAAATGAAAGAAATTTTGACTTTATCTAAGTGCAGAAAGAAAAAGCATCATATTTCTAACATAAGGAAAATAAACAGACTTAGCCACTTCTCTTCAACTTTTATTTAGTTAGCATTTATCACAGACTCACTGCATCCTTTAATATTCACCAAAGAGTAATGGAAGTTACAAAATAAGGTAAACATCTCTATCTTTAAACTTGCATTAGAAAAATAGCCATGAATAAGACACAGAGATCATATTAACACTGGCAATATTGTGGCAGTCAGTACTTAAACATTTTTAGAATCACAAAGAAAAATTTTAAATATCTTGAGACAAATGAAAGTCAAAACCACAACCTACCGAAACGTACAGGATACAGTTCAAAGAGAAAAAAATATATAAAGCTGTAAATTTTTATATTAAAAAAAGCAATATCTCAAATCAACAACCTAACTTTACTTCTTAAGAAACTAGGAGTGGAGGGAAAGAATGAACAAAACTCAAAGTTAACAGAAGGAATAAAAAATAAAGATTAAAATAAAAATGTAGAGAAGAGAAAAACAATGGAAGAAGGCAACAAAACCAAGAATTTGTTCTTTGGAAAACAATTTTTTTAATGACAAACATTTAGTTAGACTGATTAAGAAAAAAGAGTGAAAAATCAAATAAAAATCAGAAATAATGTGAGGATATGACAACACGTTTTGCAGAAATTAAAAGAATCATAAGGGAATACTGTGAACAGTTGTATGCACCCCAAATGATAACCTAAATAAAATAAATAGATTCCTAAAATCACACAACCTACAAAGACTGAATCATGAAGAAACAGAAAATCTGAACAAACCTATAGCTATTAAAGAGATTGAAAAAGTAATCAAAACCTGACAAAGGAAAACTCAGGAGTAGATGGCTAATTAATAAATTATACCATCATCTTTAAAAATACTGAAACAAATCTCCCTCAAAGGCCATTCAAAACATTGAAGAAGGCACTTACAAACTGATGCTATGAGGCCAGCATTACGCTGACACCAAACAAAAATAAAAAAAGAGAAAATCATCACAAGAGAAAAAAAATACTATAGACCAATATTCCTGATGAATATTGATGCAAAAATATTAAACAAAATTCCAGCAAACATAATTCAACAGATCATTCAAAAGATTATATACTGTGACTGAGTGGGATTTGCTCCTGGATTGTAATGATGGTTTAACACATGGAAATCAATCAATGCAATACACTACATTAACAGAATAAACAATATTCTTTTGAAAAACATATTATCTCAATTAATGAAGAAAAGGTTTTTGAAAAGGTTCAACACCTTTTCATGTTAAAAAGACTCAATACACTAGTAATAGAAAATAACTATCTCAACGAAATAAAGACCATATGTAAAAGGCCCACAATTATCATGATACTCAGTGGTGAAAGACTGAAAACTTTTCCTCTAATCTCAGGCACAACACAAGGATGTCCACTTTTACCACTTCTATTCAACATACTACTGGAAGTCCTAGTCAGAAAAATTAGTCAAGAAAACATAAATAAAATTATCTAAATTGGAAAGAAAATAGTAACATTATCTCCATTTACAGGCAACATGATCTTATGTATAGAAAACCCTAAAGATGCCATTAAATATCTGTGTTAAATAATGAATGAATTCAACAAAGTTGCAGAATACAAAGTCAATACACAAAAAATAAGTTGTGCTTACATAGTCTAACAATAAACAATCCAAAAGGGAAATTAAGAAAATAATTCAATTTAAAACAGCATAAAAAGAAATAAAGTATTTAGGGATAAACTTAATTTAAAAAGTTAAAATATTCTACAAAGAAAACTTCAAAACATTTCTGAAAGAAATTAAAGAGGATGCAAATAAATGGAAAACCACCTTGTGCACATGGATGCAAACAATTAATATTGCTAAAATATTAATACTACTCAAAGTAACACATAGATATAGCATCATCTTTATCAGAATCCTATCAGCATTTTTTTCAGAAATAGAAAAGTCTATACTAATTTATAGTCTAGACTAAATTATATGGAATCTTAAGGGATGTCTCATAGCCAAAACATTGTTGAAAAAGACGTTCAAATTTGAAGATCTCACATTTCCTGATTTCAAAATTTATTACAAAGATGCAATAATCAAAACAGTGTGACACTGGCATAAGACAAACATATAGAATAATAGAATAGAAAGGAGAGTCCAGAAATAAAATGCATACATATATTAAAATTATTTCAACAAAGTTGCCAAAGCCATTCGATGGGAAAAGGACAGTCTTTTAAACAAATGGTATTGAAAAAGCTAGATATTTACATGCAAAAGAAGTTTGACCCTTACCTTACACAATTTACTAAAATTAACTTAAAACAGATAAAAGATTTAAACATAAGATGTAAAATTATACCACTTTTAGAAGAAAATATATGAGATATCTTTATGACACTGGATTTAGCAGTGAATTCTTTGATATGACACTAATAGATTAGAAAACAAAAGTTAAAAAAAATAAATTGGACTATATCAAAATTTAAAACTTTAATACATTATAGGATTCAATCAAAAGAGTGAAAATGTAGCTTATAGAATGTGAGAAAATATTTGCAAATGATATATCTGTTAAAAGCTTACTATCCAAAATATTTTAAAATACACAACCCAACAAGAAAAAGGTATAACATATTTAAAAAGTGGACAAAGATCTTTTTTTTTTTTTTTTGCAAACGTTAATCTGATTTTATTTTTATTTTCTTTGTCTTCATTTCAATTGTTTATATCTCTGTAAAAGCACCAGAGAGCACCAACATTATCTTCAAACGTGTTGGACACAGTTGTTGTTTTTTTTCTCAAACTAATAATAGTTATTTTTAAAAAGGAGGGGTTTCCTCTGAAGGTGGAGTACAGCACCATGCATCAGGCAAATGTCCTGGCCTTCTGTGGGACAGCATTGCTTGACCCATCTGGTTTGATTCACAGCAGTTCTTTCAACAGCTTCTTCCTGAGACATGAACCATGAATAGGGCACCAGCTATTCTTATAAGGACTCAAACCTCCAAAATCTGCTTGACCTCTTAGGATTTGATTTTTTTGCAATTGGAAAGAGACCTTCAGGAATATTTTTTTAACGTTCAGAATCTATTAATCTGGATCCATCCGGTTTACACCCTCAGTGTCCATGAAGACCCAAGCTTTTCAGCACAGCAGACTGTGTTTGCTGTGAGAAGAAAGTTCTGAGTGAGGGAGGCTCTGAGTGAGTTTTGACAAACCACACAAAGCTAACTGTCTTCTTGTGCTTGGGGCTGCTGACCTTGCTGGGGGAAAGTCTGACAGATGCAATGCCTCCCTTTGCAGTCTTTCATCTGTACATTAAACTAAACATCACCACACAGGCCCACCTTCACTACCGGGAAGAAAGCTAAGCTACTATGATATAATTGTATTCAACTATTCACTCTTCCTTTCTAAAAAACCTGAAACCACATGGCATTATAGATATTTAATTGCAACATACATGAGTTGCTAATATCTACGTGTGGTTTATGCATAGTATATGTAGCTAGTATCTATGTATAAATTCTCTGTGTAATATTTAGGCTTAAATAAATACATACATAAATAAAACTGTACTCGCAGTTTTGGATCTGAATGTATTTAAATAATTACTGTGAGCCAGAGATTCTTACTTGCCTACCAAAATAGCCATTATTTCCTTGTCTCTTAAATTAGCAGAACCCAAACATTTAGAATATAGCTGCCCGGCCAAAAGACTACATTTCCCAGCCTTTCTTGCTTGTGAGGTCATGTGACTACTGTCTGGCCAATGAGATACAAGAAGTGTTGAGGGGGCCTTCTGAGAAGCCTCCTTAGCCTAGGAGGGTGTATGTGCTCTTTGTTGCCCTTTCCTCTGTTCTATCCGAAACAGGGATGTGATGACTGGAGATGTAGTCAGCACTGGGTGTTGAGGATAAAGGCAGTGAGGGTTGGTGAATAAAAAAAGCCTGGGATTCTGATGACTTCATCAATTTCCCTGATGGTCTGCCTCCAGACTTCTTCTATACAGGAAAGAAACAGACCTCTATCTTGTTTAAACTACTGATATTTGGATTTTAATTATATTTAATATATAAATCAAAATCTAAGTGATACACACATATCTTTACATTCTGCTACACTGTTGCAGCCTGCTTCTTAAATATTTCACTCCATCCCTATCTATTACCTTATTGGTGGACTTGGGTCTCCCGTGAGCCTCCTTATTCTCCCTGTCACATTTAGTCACATCTCCCCTGGGTTCCAGGCACCAGGAACACCTCCAAGCTCCTGAACTGACACACACCTGAGCTCCCTTGTCTCAGAAAAATGGTCATCTTAGGTCAAGGAATGAAGAAGAGTTTATCCACTGGATGGACTATCTGGGCACAGATTGCTTTTCTGTTTTCTGCCCTCCTGGAAACCAACAAGATGGTAGAACAGATCAGTGTGGGCTAAAATTTTCCAGAAGAACTGTGTACGGGGGAAGGCGGGGGAGGAATAATTTAAAGAAGGAATATTCTGAAATTGGAAGATGATATACAGGCTACTGAGACCAGAGAATCAAGTAAGTTTTTGGGAGTTTAGACAGTGGATGTTTTTACCTCCTGGGTGGCATCCTTGTTGGACAGATTGCCTGAGATATTGTCAGATTCAAGCAGCTCCACAATGCTGTAGGGAGAACAGTCTTCCAGACCCAGCTTGCTGCATAGCCAGCCACAGAAGCCTTTCTCCATGTCCCGGGCAGCTTGCCACCATGCTCCCCAGGACCATGAGAGCTGGACCACGGCAGCATAGAGGCCCAGGGAAGAGGCCATGGCCATGATGAGCAATGGATAGAGGAGAATGAGGCAGGGGCAACATGAGATCTTGTGCCAGAAGGTCCTCTCCTCATTGTACACAAGAAAGATATTATACCAGGTGATGGTGCCATAGTAGAAAGAGACCACAAAGGAGAGGATGAAAACCACAGGCAGGCAGACCAGCATCCAGAGGACCACGTGGGGCCCACGGTCTGCTCCCAGCTGGCAGGCCTTTCTGCCTTCAGATGCCATTTCCCTTGAAGACACTTTAGGCTTGGTGAGTTCCTGCAGCTCCTTCTCTGTCAACATGACATGGATATCCACCATCTGCCCCTTTTTCTTCCCTCGGGTGATGGTCCCAGTTAATGTGACATAGCAGCTGTCCACAGGCATGTTCCACATACATGTATTAAATAGTTAGCATGGTTGTCTTGTATTACTATTTTTTGTGTATAAATCGGTCTCTTCCATTACACAAGGAGTTCCAAAAGGGCAGAGATCTCTTCTGTATCACCATCATCCACAGGATAGTCTAGGAAATCATCTCCCTCCTCCTCTTTAGGCTGATCTCCACCTTCTAATTCCCCAGGCTCCTCATCCAGTTTCTCACTCTCTGACCGGTAGATGATAATAGATTCTGGGCAGGACTCTTTCTTCTTTTTCCTGCGACCCAGTGTGGATTCCCCATCAAGGGCCAGGGCAGCTGCCATGGCTTTCCTCAGAGAGCCCTGGTGGGGGCTTGGGAGCTGGCCCTGGCCTTCCACTGGTGCTGGCTCTTCCATCCTAGTCTTCAAATCTAGCGATTCCTTGTAAAGAGTCCAATTTGCTTGAGCAAACTCACGATCCACACATCACAGAGCTTCTTCCAGGATGGGGCTATGCAAAGACGTTCCAACGATGAGTTGCACAATGTAAAGATGAAAGGAAATTTGGTTCAGACCAGTATCGAGTGATTGGAGCGATGATGGGACAGCAGCTTAGAAGTCGCAGCTTCCAGCCCGTTGCTGTGGTTGACTGTGAGCACAGTCAGGCTGCAGCCTTTTCCTCTGTGGTCCTGTGAGCAGCATTTCTCTTGTCTCCTGGTCCTGAAAGGCTCCCACACTGAGGCTGGTTCATCATCTCGGGAGCATCTGACTGTCTACACGTGCCGGGGAGATAGGCAGGCGGACAGTTTGAACGGTAAGGACGCCACCTTGGGGGAGCAGTTCTGCCGGACAAAGATCTTGAGTAAACATTTTTCCAAGGAAGATATACCAATAGACACCAATCATCTAAAAAGATGTTCAACTTCACTAATCATTAGGAAAATGCAAATCAAGACCACATTGAAATATCCCTCATATTCATGAGAATGGCTACTATCAAAAACCAGAGGTAAGAATGTGGAGAAATTGGAACACTTGTGCACTGTTTGTGTAAATGTAAAAAGATGCAGCTGCTATGGGTAACATTATGGTGGTTCTTCAACAAATTAAAAATAAAATTACTATATGATTCAACAATTTCACATCTTAGTATAAATTCTAAAAATTAAATGCAGTGTCTTGAATAAATATTTGTATATCCATGTTAATTACCATAACAAAAAGGTGGAAGCAACTCAAGTATCTATCAACAGAAGAATGGATAAACAAAATGTGGTCTACATATACATTCAGCCTTAAAAGTAAAGAAAATTCTGACACATTTTATAACATGATTAGACTCTGAAGACATTATACTGAGTGAAATAAGTAAATTACAAAAACACAAATACTGTATAATTCCACATATATGAGATATCTAGAGTAGCTGAATTAATAGAAACAAAAGAAAAATGGTGGTTGCTAATAGGGGAGGGAGGAATGGAGAATTGTTTAATCAGTAGAGAGTTCAGGAATAAGTTGCAGAACTATGTGAATATTCTTAACAATAATAAACTTACACTTAAAGTTGGTTAAACTGTAAAATTTATGTTATGTGTATCTGACCACAATTTTATAAAAAGAAGTCCCTTGATGAATCAGTGAAATATTTAACTGCATTAAAATTATACTATGATATTGATTTCCACATTCTTTTTAACAAGGAATAAAAATTGTTCACTAAGTATGATGAAGCAAAACCTCTTTTGACATCTTATTATTTTACTTTCTGTATATTTGGTTAATCAGCAGCACCTAGTTTTATTCATACAGGGAATCTTTAGTCTTGCATTCTGTATTAACTAAAACTTCAGATAAAAAAAATTTTTTTTTCTAAAGAGTAGAGGTTAGCATCAGAGTAAAATTTTACATTATGTGTTAATTTTTGCAAATAGATATTATTATGGTTAATATATATGTAGAATAAATTGTAACTTGTCTTAATCTATGTCTAAATCTCAAGTAGTTCTTTGGGGACATTTTTAAACATTAGGGTTAAAGAATCTCTGTAGGTATTCTTATATATTCATATGTATAACAGTGGAATCTGGTTGATAATTTTAGTCACAGTTATGTATGCCAAATGTTTAATCAAATAAATATTAACCAGTTTTATTGAAGCATTTTTTTATTACAGAAGGTACCTTAAGACTCAGTGGTGCACAGTAGAAACTCAGTAAGTATATTCAAATCAACTTAATAATTGTAATCAATAATATTTTTATTAAAATACAAAATCCTCAAACTCATTTTCTCTTAAAGGTCAAAGTTTAATGATTTAAAGAACCCATGAGGGTTTCCCTGGTAGCACAGTGGTTAAGAATCTGCCTGCCAATGCAGGGGACACAGGTTTGAGCCTTAGTCTGGGAAGATCCCACATGAAGTGGAGTAACTAAGCCTGTGCACCACAACTACTGAGCCTGTGCTCTAGAGCCCACGAGCCACAACTACTGAGCCTGTGTGCCACAACTACTGAAACCTGTGCACCTAGACCCCATGCTCCACAACAAGAGAAGCCACCACAATGAGAAGCCCACACATCACAATGAAAGAGTAACCCCCACTCACTGCAACTAGAGAAAGCCCGTGCACAGCAACAAAGACCCAACACAGCCAAAAATAAATAAATAAATAAGTTTATATATTAATAAAAGAAACAAGAGTACCGTGGTAAGGCACAAAAGAAACCAGAACCCATGAGCCCTCAGCTGACCCTGGATACAACCCTAGACCCAGGACCCACAGGACCCTGTAGTCAGAGACCCTGGGACAAAGCTCCACCAACCAGTGGGCAGGCACCAGCCACAGAATCTCCTGGTTCCCAACCCTGCCCACTAGAGAGCCTGCTCTAGCCTCTGTATTAGCCTCACCCACCAGTAGGTGGACACCAACCTTGGGAAAATCACAGCCCCGCAACCTGTGGACCAAGAAACTTCCCTGAGACTACATGGACCCTTGCTATGCCCATTAGCAGGTAAACACAAAATTCTAGGCACACTAGGTCCTGCAGCCAACTGTGTCATGAACCAGCCCTACCCATCATAGCCCTACCCAGAGCAGGGATATGTAATGTGCTGTGGGTCCCCAAGGCCCTGCAGCCAGACCTTAGGAAAGATGCTGCCTTCCAGTGAGTTTGCACTAGCCCCAGGACCTGGCTTCACTCATCAGTGGGTGGGCAACAGCCCCCAAATCTCTTATGCCATGAATCCACCAAGCAGTGAGCCAGTCCTAGCTCTGGAGCTTTCCACACTTCCTCAGTCAGCTGCCTCGTGACTTGGTCCCATCAAACAGCAGCTGACAGACTCTGCACAAGGCAGGGCTTGGCATCCACCAGATTAGAGGTAAATCAAGCCTACCAGACTGCCCACATAGTCAGCCCACCCCAACAGAAGGATCCATCCAACCATCATAAGGGAAACTTCTAGAGCATGTAGCTTGGAAGATGAGAGGGGAGTACACTGCAGGGATCATAGGACTCCTCCTACAGAGGGTTACTTCCCTAAGGTCTGGAGATGTAACAAACATACCAGATAAGCAGAAAAAAAAGCAAGTTAGACAAAATGAGGTGACAGAGGAACATATTCCAAATGAAGGAACAAGGTAAAACCCCAAGGGAAGAAATATAATAACTATTAGCAGTGATTGTAAAGATGATAGAAGTACTCAGGAGAACAATATATGCACAGAGCTGAGAAGTTAGGCATTTTTAACAAAAAGAAAATATAAAGAACACCCAAACAGACATGAAGAATACAATAACTGAAATTAAAAATACACTAGAAGGAATCAATAGTAGACTGAATGATATACAGAAGTGGATCAGTGAGCTGGAAGACAGAGTAGTGGAAACCACTGATGCTGAACAGAATAAAAGAAACAAGAATAAAAAGAAATGAGAGCAGTTTAAGAGACTTCTGTGACAACATCAAGTGCAGTAATATTCACATTAGAGGGAACCAAAAAGGAGAAGAGAGAAAGGACCTGAGAATATAGTTGAAGATATCATAGCTGAAAAATTCCCTAACCTGGGAGAGAAAATAGACTTCCAGGTCCAGGAAGCACAGAGAGTCCCAAACAGGATTAATCCAAAGAGAACTACACCAAGACACACTGTAACTAAAATGGCAAAAGTTAAAGAAAAAGAGAGAGTATTAAAAGTGGCAAGGGAAAAGCAGCAAGTTTCATACAAGGGAACTCCCATAAGACTGTCAGTTCAATTTTCAGCGGAAACTCTGGGGGGCAGAAGGGTTGGTATAATATGTTTAAAATGATAAAATACTCTATCTATCAAAACTGTCAGTCAGATTCAATGGAGAGATAAATAGCTTTACAGACAATCAAAAGCTAAAAAGGTTCAGCACCACCAAAAACCAGCTTAACAACAAATGTTAAAGGGACTTTTATAAGTGAACAAGAAAAGACTACAACTAGAAACATAAAAATCTCATTGGTAAAGTCAAACATACAGTAAATGTAGGAAAACATCAACACACAAAACTAGTAGGAATATTAAAAGACAACAGTAGTAAAGTCATCTATATCAACAATAAACACTTAAGTGACTCAGAAAATAATTAAATTTAAAATATGATGTTGAAAAAAGTTATCATAAGGGGAGGAGAGAATAAAGGCTGTGTTGTTAAACTGCACTTGAAATTAAGGTATCAGCAACTTAAAACAATCATAGATGATAGATAGATAGATATAGATAAATAGATAGCTTTATAAAAACCTCATGGTAATCACAAAACAAAAATGTATAATAGATACACACACAAAAAGAAAAAGGAATCCAAACATAACACTAAATATAGGCATCAGATCACAAGAAAAGAAGAAAGGGAAAAGGAAAAGAACTATAAAAACAACACAAAAACAATTAACAGGGCTTCCCTGGTCACGCAGTCGTTGAGAGTCCGCCTGCCAATGCAGGGGACACGGGTTCGTGCCCTGGTCTGGGAAGATCCCACATGCCGCGGAGTGGCTGGTCCCGTGAGCAATGGCTGCTGAGCCTGCGTGTCCGGAGCCTGTGCTCCGCAATGGGAGAGGCCACAACAGTGAGAGGCCTGCATACCACAAAAAAAAAAAAAAAAAAGTTAACAAAATGGGAATAAGAACATACATATCAATAATTACTTTTAAATGTAAATGGACTAAATGCTCTAATCAAATAACACAGAGTGGCTGGATGGATACAAAAACAGGAATTTTATATATATGCTGCCTACAAGAGACCCACTTCAGATCTAAAGAGACACACAAACTGAAAGAAAAAGAATGGAAATTTTAATTCTATGCAAATGGAAATCAAAAGAAAGCTGGGGTAATAATACTTATATCAGACAAACAATCTTTAAAACAAAGATTGTTACAAGAGACAAAGAAAAGCATTACATAATGATCAGGAGGTCAATTCAAGAAATTAAAACAATTGTAAATATATATGCATCCAAAATAAGAGTACCTAAATGAAAGAACAAATATTAATAGAAATAAAGGGAGATATACAAATTAACACAACAATGGTAGGGGACTTTCATACCCCACTTACATCAATGGATAGATCATCCAGACAGAAAATCGATAAGGAAACAAAGACCTTAAATGACACATTAGATGAAATGAACTTAGTAGATATATAAAGAACATTCCACCTAAAAGCAGCAGAATACACATTCTTTTCAAGTGCACATGGAACATTCTCTAGGATAGAACACATTGTAGGCCACAAAACAATCCTTGGTAAATTTAAGAATATTAAAATCAGACTTCCTTGGTGGTTCAGTGGTTACGAGTCCACATTTCCACTGCAGGGTGTGTGGGTTTGATTCCTGGTCAGGGAACTAAGACCCCATATGCCATGTGGTGTGTCCAAAGCACCTCCCCCCCAAAAAAAAGAATATTAAAATCATATCAAGCAACTTTTCCAGCTACAACTCTCTTATACTAGCAATCAACCACAAGAAATAAACTGCAAAAAGCACAAACACATGGAGACTAAATAATATTCATCTAAACAACCAATGAATCACTGAAGAAATCAAAAAGGAAATCAAATTATTCATAGAGACAAATGAAAATAAAAATACATTTGGCCCAAACTGTAGGGGACACAGTGGAAGAAGTTCTAAGAGGGAAGTTTATAGTGACAGAAGCTTAACTCAGGAAACAAGAAAAACCTCAAATAAACAACTTAACCTTACACCTAAAGGAACCAGAGAAAGAAGAACAAACAAAGCCCTAAGTTAGTAGAAGGAGCAAAATCATAAAGATCAGAGCAGAAATATTGATAAAAGAAATAGAGACTAGGGGATTTCCCTGCTGACACAGTGGTTAAGAATCCACCTGCTAATGCAGGGGACATGGGTTTGAGCCCTAGTCCAGGAAGATCTCACATGCTGTGGAGCAACTAAACCCATGCAACACAACTACTGAGCCTGTGCTCTACAGATTGTGAGCCACAACTACTGAGCCCATGAGCCACAACTACTGGGTCCATGTGCCACAACTACTGAAGCCCATAACCCTAGAGCCCATGCTCTGCAACAAGAGAAGCCACCACAATGAGAAGACCGTACACCATGATGAAGAGTAAACCCCGCTTGCAACAACTAGAGGATACCCGTGTGCAGCAACGAAGACCCAACACAGCCATAAATAAATTAAATAAATAAATAAATAAATAAGTAAGTAAATAAAATGTATTAAGAAAAAAAAAGAAATAGAGACAAGAAAAAGCAATAGAAAAGACCATTGAAACTAAGAGATGATTCTCTGAGAAGATAAATAAAATATACCTTTAGCCAGACTCATCAAGAAAACAAGAGAGAGGGCCCAAATCAATAAAGTCAGAAATGAAAAGAGAGAAGTTACAACTGACACCACAGAGATACAAAGGATAATAAGAGACTACTATGAACAAGAACACGTCAATAAAATGGACAAACTAGAAGAAATGGACAAATTCCTAAAAATGTACAATCTCCCAAGGCTAAAGCAAGAAGAAATAGAAAATATGAACTGAGTGATTTCCATTAATAAAGTGGAATCATTAATTTAAACACTTCCAACAAACAAAAGTCCCGGACCAGGTAATTCACAGGTGAATTCTACCAAACATTTGGAAAAAAGTTAAAACCTATCATTCTCAAACTATTCCAAAAATATTCAGAGGAAGGAATGTTTCCATATGTATTCTGTGAGACCAGCATCGCCCTAACATAAAAACCTTACAAAGATATCACAAAAAAAGAAAATTATGGACCAATATCACTGATGAACATAGATTCAAAAATCTTCATCAAAATATTAGCAAAATGAATCTAACAATACATGAAAAGGATCATGCAGCATGATCAATGGGATTTATCTCAGGGATGCAAGGATGGTTCAATACCCACAAATCAATCAATGTGATACATCACATTAATATATTCAACAATAAACTGTATATAATCATTGCAACAATTGCAGTAAAAGCTTTTGACAAATTTCAACATTGATTTATAATAAAAAGAACCTCTCCAGAAGCTGGGGATAGAGGAAATATTACTCATCATAATAAAGGCCATTTATGACAAGCTCACAGCTAACATCATACTCAACAATGTAAAGCTGAAAGAATTTCCTCTAAGACCAGGAAAAAGACAAATTTTCATTCTCAACACTTTTATTCAACATAGTATTGAAAGTGCTACCACAGAAACCAGACAAGAAAAATAAAAGGAAGGAATCCAAATTGGTAAGAAAAAAAAAGAAAACTCTCACTGTTTGCAGATGGCCTGATACTATACATAGAAAATCTTACCAACATCACCAAAACCACTACTATGGTTCATCAATGAATTCAGTACAGTTACAGAATACAAAATTAATATACAGAAATTTGTTGCACGTCTATACACTAACAGCAAAATATCAGAAAGAGGAATTAAGGAAACAATCACATTTATAATCACATCAAGAAGGATAAAATACCTAGGAATAAACCTACCTTAGGAGTAAAAATCTGTACTTGGAAAATTATAAGACACTAATGAAAGAAATTGAAGATGACACAAACAGATGGAAAGATATACTATATTCATGGATTGGAAGAAATAATATTGTTAAAATGACAATCTACATTTTCCATGCAAACCTTACCAAAACAGCAAAGGCATTTCTCACAGAATGAATGTAAATAATTCTAAAATCTGTATGGAAGTATTAAAGACTCTTAAGAGCCAAAGCAATCTCAAGAAAGAAGAACAAAGTTGGAAGTATCACATGCCCTGATTCCAAAATACTACAAAACTACAGTAATGAAGACAGTATGACACTGGCACAAAAACAGATACATAGATCAATGTAACAAAATAGACAGCCAAGAAATAAACCCACACTTTTATGGTCAATTGATCTATAACAAAGAAGTCAAGAATATACAATGGAGAAAAGGCAGTTTCTTCAAGTGGTGCTGGGATAACTGGACAGCTCCATGTAAAAGAATAAAATTAGAATACTCTCTAATACCATATACCAAAATAAGCTCAAAATGGATTAAAGAGTTAAATGTTAGACCATAAACCATAAAACTCCTAGAGGAAAACATGGATAGAAACCTCTTTGACATAAATTCTAGCAGTATTTTTTTGGATCTCTCTCCTAAAGCAAAGGAAACAAAAGCAAAAATAAACACATGGGACCTAATTAAACTTAAACGCTTTTGCACAGCAAAGGAAACTATTGATAAAACAAAAAGACAACCTACTGAATGGGAAAAAAATATTTCCAAGTGATAAGATCAATAGGGGTTAATATCTAAAATATATAAACAGTTCATACAATTCAACATCAAATAAACAACCCAATTAAAAAATGGGAAGAAGACCTGAATCAACATTTTTCCAAAGAGGATATGTAGATGGCCAACAGGCACATGAAAAGATGCTCAACATCACTAATCATCAAGGAAATGTAAGTCAAAACCACCATGAGATATCATCTCACATCTGTCAGAATGGCTATCTTCTAAAAGAACACAAGGAACAAATGTTGGTGAGGGTGTAGAGAGAGGAGAACTCCTGTGCACTGTTTTGGGAATGTAAATTGGTGCACCCTCTGTAGAAAACATTATGGAGGTTTCTCAAAAACTAAAAATACAATTACCATATGACCCAGCACTTCTACTCCTGGGTGTATATCCAAAGAAAACAAAAACACTAATTTGAAAAAAATACACACACCAAAATCTTCATAGCAGCATTATTTACAATTGACAAGATATGGAAGCAACATAAGTGTCCATCAACAGATATATGGATTAAAATTGTAAGCCATAAAAAAGAATGAATTTTGCCATTTGCAGCAACTTGGATGGACTTGGAGGTAAAATATTCACAAAATAAGCATATGATAAGTGATTTGTATCTAAAATGTTCAAAGAATTCTTAAAAATCAACAATAAGAAAACAACTCAACATAAGCAAAATTTCTGAATTGACCTTAATTTAAAAAGCTGTATAGACAGCATATAAGCATGTGAAAAATGCTCTATGTTATATGTCATTAGTAAACTGCAAATTAAAACAATGAGGTACCACTATACAACTATTAGAATGGTTAATATCCAATATGCTTACATCACCAAATTCTGCCAAGGTTATGGAGAAACAGGAACTCTCATTCATTGCTGATGAAAATGCAAAATGGTGTAGGCACATTGGAAGACAGTTTGACAGTTTCTAACAAAGCTAAACATAATATCATGTGATCTAGCAATTGCTCTTTTAGATATTTACACAACTGATTCTAAACTTACATCCACAAAGACTTGTTTGCAAAGTTATAGCTGCTTTATTCATAATTACCAAAAAGTAGAAGCAACCAAGAGGTCCTTTAATAGATGAATGGTTATTCAAACTTGTGTGCATTCGTATAACTGAATACTATTCAATGATTTAAAACAAAATCATGCTCTGAAAAGACATGGAAGAATCATATTTCTAAGTGAAAATATGATTTTAAAAGCCTGCATTCTGTATAGTTCCATCTAGATAACTTACTATAAAAGACAAAACTTTAAAGGCAATAACAATATCACTTATGTTCAGGGTATGTTTGTGGAGAGTAGGGAGAACAGTTGAACAGATGAAGCACAGGAAGATTATTTTAAATAGTGAAACCATTCCTTACCATAGAGTAATGTTGGATAGGTGACACCATGCATTGCTAAAATCTTTACAGAACAAAGCATTAACCTTAATGTATGAAAAACTTTTAACTGTCACATAACAGCTTAGGGGATCTGAGGACTAAATATTCACTGTAACAAAATAGTCTAATTGAAGTAAAATGGATGAAATAATTTCACTGAAGTGGGTGAGGGCAAAAGGTGTGTATATAAGCAACTTTGAAAATGAATGGAGTGTGGAAAACTTAAAACAAAGGGAACTGCACACAAGCAATGTACCTTAGTTGGTAATGGTATTTTCTGTAGATTCATAGGTTAACAGTTCTGAAACCAGGACACATGTATAATGGAACTGGACAATTAGGAGAGTGGACAGTGGATGGCAAGAACTTGATTTCTCACTGATGGAGGAACAGGTTACAGACAAGCATGGGACAGAATGATCATGCACATTTGGAGACATCAGTATGTATTTTAATACACACACTGATAGATATATCCATATAAATAATAATAGGTATGTGTATATACATAGGTTAGTACACACACATATATTTCCTTGCTCTGTGAATTAAGATGAGCCAGAAGTTTAACACCACTCCAGAAGCAAAGAGCACACCAGTGCCTAGATCTTATTCTCTAAAACCCTTCTCCCATAAGTGGAACCAGGATTCTTGGAGAAATGGCTGATTCTAGGACTGAGGCAGCATTATACAGAATGATACTGGAGTATCTTGTAGTGTCAGAAAACAAGGAAATGTTCAAAATGAAACAAAACCAACAAAACAATGACGAGTATATGTCAAAGGACAGAGGGAGACAACTGAAAGTGCTCCCAGTGACCAAAGCTCAAACCATTTGAAAAACAAAATAAATAAAATAGCATTGTTGATAATTTAAATAAACAAATATCCATGAGTCCATACAGAAATACATTATGAATAACTAAACAAATGTGGGAGAATAGATAAATATCCCCTGCAGAAGAATTCTAAATAACTTATGTCTCCCCATCTAGGAGGTTAAGATAACTCTCCACTCTTTAAGTGTGAGCTTCTTACAGTAATTTTCCCTCTAAAGAACACTGTGTGGAAAGGGAAAATGAAGTAGTTTACAGTGGAGAAACATAACAAATACTACTTCAGCCAAGGGATGAAGATTAAAATAAATAGGGATTTTCTATTGATAATATGCCCCTTTGATGGCAACTTACATCTGTTGTCTTACTTCACAAAACCCATAACATTAGTCTAATCATGAGAAAGACATCATAAAAATCCAAACGTGTGGACTTTATACAAAATACCTGCCTGTACTGCATACCAAAAAGTTGTCCAAAACAGGAAAATTCTAAAAAACTTTCACAGTTAAGAGATGCCAAAGAAGATACGATGACTAAATGCAATTTGGTATCTTGGGTGGGATCCTGAAAGAGAAAAAGTACATTATGTAAAATAACTAAAGAAATCTGAATAAAATATGGATAATAGTTCATAAGAATTCATTGTATTGATTTATTAATTGTGATATAGGTGCTGTATTAATTCAAGATGTTAATTAGAGGAAATCCTGGGTGTGAGACATATAGGAACTTTCTCTACTATTTGGCAAAGTTTCTGTAAATCTGAAACTATTCTAAACAAAAACTTTATTACAATGCAAAAGCAAAGGGCATTCTTGAGAAATAGCAACAGTGGCCATTTTAATAAAGAAATAAATGTCTAGCATCTTGGCAGAGAAGCTCTGCTCCCCAATGACTGGAGCCCTTCTGGACCTCACTTAGAAGACATCTCACAGTCTCCTCTATTAGCTGGACACCATGAGTTGAGGTTCTGTCTGATAAATCATGAGCAGAAATGGTGTGCACCTCAACTAAACCTAACCATAAAAACCTCATGTGTGATTGTCATTTTTATTTGTATTTTTTTTAATTTTTTGTCTTCATTCCTTGGATGAACAGGTACAGACAGAAATTGGAAAAAACTGAGACCTTGAATTATTGCTGGAAGTAGAAATCCATACACTCCTCTTATATTAATGAGACCAGGACGTGTACAAGAAATATATTTTAATGCTCCAAACATGTAATTTCAGCATTTATCAGCTAACATATTTTATTCCTAATAACGCAAGTGTCTTCAGCAAGAGAAACTCTGAGAGATTTGAGAGAGATGCACCTTGCAAGTCTAATCTTAACCTGAGTTGAGAACTCAAAAGAAATTAAGTTTGAATGGACATATGATCAAAAAATCTACAAACAATAAATGCTGGAGAGGGTGTGGAGAAAAGGCAACCCTCCTGCACTGTTGGTGGGAATGTAAGTTGATACAGCCACTATGGAAAACAGTATGGAGGTTCCTTAAAAAACTAAAAATAGAACTACCATATGACCCAGCAATCCCACTACTGTCCATATACCCTAAGAAAACTATAATTCAGAAAGAGACATGTACCACAATGTTCATTGCAGCACTATTTACTATAGCTAGAACATGGAAGAAACCTAAATGTCCACTGACAGATGAACGGATAAAGAAGATGTGACACATATATATAATGGAATATTACTCAGCCATAAAAAGAAATGAAATTGAGTTATTTATAATGAGGTGGATGGATCTAGAATCTGTCATATAGAGTGAATTAAGTCAGAAAGAAAAAAAAAACCAAATACCTTATGCTAACGCACATATATGGAATCTACAAAGGTACTGATGAACCTAGTGGCAGGGCAGGAATAAAGACGCAGACATAGAGAATTGACTTGAGGACATGGGGAGGGGGAAGGGTAAGCTGGGAGGAAAGCTAAGCTGGGACGAAGTGAGAGAGTGACATGGACATATATACACTACCAAATGTAAAATAGCTAGTGGGAAGCAGCCGCATAGCACAGGGAGATCAGCTTGATGCTTTGTGATGACCTAAAGGGGTGGGATAGGGAGGGAGGGAGGGAGGCTCAAGAGGGAGGGGATATGAAGATATATATATCTGATTCACCTTATTATACAGCAGAAACTAACAGAACATTGTAAAGCACTTATATACCAATGAAGATATTAAAAAAAAAAAGAAATCAAGTACATTTGTAATTTATGTTGAATATTCAGAAAATATAACAAGTATCAATGACTGTTTCAATGATAATGAGTTTTTTTGTCGATTATATAAAAGATAATGACACATGCTTTGTCAAAGCTAAGATAACTTTTCAAAATGTTATTTCATGATCGTACCGGGATTTCACAAACTTTTTCATATTTAATCCTATTAGGTATGAAATATTTAGAAAAGTTTTCAAAAGCTAATTTACTAAATTTAGGACAATGGTATTTTGCAAGACAGTGGAAAGCTTCTAATGGGCAGAATTGTGAATTGCAGCCTTTGCTGCACTGAAATGATGACCTTATCAACTGGGAGAAGAAAACACATATTATTTGGCAAACATTCTCTAGTTAAATTCTGTATTACATATGTTACTACATTTAAATGATAAAATACTTACATTTAAAAGAAATAGAAAGGAGCTAGACTTTTAAAAAAATAAAAGGGGCTTGACTAGCTTGCATCCCCTTAGGATATCTTAACTAGAGAAAATCTAACCAAAATTTGTCTAGCTGTACATAAAATATAGAGATGTAAATCAGAGCCTGAAGAAAAAGAAATGACACAAAATATGCCAAAATTTGTAAGGAAAATAACAAGGAAGTTGTTATGATAATAAATAATTGAAAGGAATGAAAATAAAGAATGAACTCTAATAAATGAGGAAAGTTAAATTAATGATGTCTCTCAAGATAAGAAATGCATATGTTTAAAAGTTTGACATAAGGAGAAAAAATTGGAAGAATTATTGCAGCCATGAAGCAACAATGGCAATGTAAACAAGTTTAATAGAATTTATTATACATTGTGTCCCAAATAACATCTATTTAATTTCAGTAACTAGGTGAAATTCTATGTTGTAGGATACAGGTTATCTGAAAAATGTGTTGCTCTCTCCCTTGGTTCTGTCTACCTTCCCATCACCCCACTCCCTTCTACTTCCCTTCTTTCTTTCCACATTTTCTCTATCTATTCGTTCAGTGTTTTTTGGAAGGCTAATACTTACAAAACATTGTATGGGGTGTTATGGGGATAGAAAATGAAAAGCTTAAAGATAAAGTTCTCAATAGATAAAATATAAAGTATTATCAATATAACACAAGGTACAATACGAACTAGTTTTACAAGATTTACAAAAACAGGTAATACCTATTGGATGAAATCAGGGGAAGCTCCTAGAAGCCATGAGATTTGGAGTAAATCTTGTAAAAAATTCTAGTGCATGGAATTGGTTGGGAGGAAGATATATTTTTATTTCTGCTGATGAATTACATTTTATGTAAATATGTAAAGAAGTTTAGATATTGAAAAGCTAATAACATCTAATATCCCCTCCAACTTTTAAACCTTACTATTAGAGCACCACAGAATAATCCTTGCTAAAATGTGTTAATGACTTATTTTTTCTTTTCTGGATAATGGCCAAACATCTGACTTTGGCTCCAAGGCCCTGGTTAATTTTCAGCCACCCCTCACTCATCAGCTCTGCCCAATGCTTTTAATGCTAATGATGTTGACTCACTATAGGACACTGTGGTCCATTCATTTCTCTCTCTCTCTCTCTAGAAAATGCTTCACTTCTTGAGTCTCATCTGTCTGTATACTGTCTACAAATTCTTCATCCCTTAGTCAAGATGGCTCTTACTTCATCATATATTCTCTGAACAGCCGAGTTCCGTGCATCCTGATGTACCCAAGCAGAGAAATTCTCCTGTGCTGTTTGAACTGCTCTTCTGTATCCTTCATTCTAGTCAACCCTTTGAGGTCAAAGACTATGCTTGTTCATATCATTAGTTTACCTAACAGCAGCAATCAAAATTCTCCCACACGCTAAGTGACTGGAGCCTGGACGTTACGTCTCAGGGGATGATAGCTTCCGATGCCCATACTCAGTCTTCTCCAGGTGACTGACAGCTTCAGGCAGCTACAGGGTGGCTGGTGCCAACTGGAAGTACCCAACTCTTCTCCCCACTCTCAAGTAGAGCTTCAGGGAACTTCAAAATCTTGCTCTGGCACTTATGTTTCTAATGGAGGTAGCTGGTACCATTTCAAAGTGACTCAAAAGAAGAGAAGCTTCAACGAGATTTCTTGAAATCCTCCAACCTCTATATCCTTTTACATTTCCAGGAACTTATATAAAACATCATGGGGAGAGGAAAGGAAGAACAACGTAAATTTAATCTAGTAGAGCAATCACAGTAGTTACACTTTGTTGTATATGTCTACTTTTTATCATATTTCACAGAAACTAGTTCCCTACCAATTTATAAACTAATCAGTGAATTTGATATTAGGTGGAAACCCTTTTCTAAGAGAGTTAAGACCATAATCCCAAATCCTCATTAGCATTTCTCTTTATTAACTACTCTCAGTAATGAAAGTCATCAACCAGTGGAAGGAGACTTTCATTGTAGATCATAAAAGAGAGGAAAGATTCTTGGAGCCAGTGTATGCTAATGATTTTAATTTTCATGTCCTGATTCTAGCAAAATAAAAACTTAATAAATTTTCATTATTATTACAGTTTTTACTTTATTATTACTTATTATTACAGTTAAGGCAGTGTCCACAGAACATTTTATGTAACTATAGTACAGAGTGGAATAGATTTAATGAGGCATAATAGGATGTTGTAAATTTTTTTTCTGTGAAAAATCTAGGTAGTAACTGGAGGAAACCTAATAAAATCTTTGTAATTAAAAGGGGTGACATTAGATGGTGGATCAAGCAGCAACACAAACAGAGCAAAATGATGAGACTGCTTCCTGAAATAAGAGGCTGGTGTGAGCAGGCAGGCCAGCTTCCTCCTGGATCTGATGGCCACAAGTAGAATAGCAGATGGTAGCAAGATGGTGTTGTTATGGTGCAAAGCACCTGCACCATCACGACACTTCCAGAGCTTAGAAAAATAGGAAAAAAAGCATGCAAGGAAATGTTTGATTCTGAGCCAGTATCAAAAGTCTATTGAAATCCCCTGTGGAGAAATGTTCTCCTGAATTCCATAACACAGGGAAACCTTGTGGCTTATGATATCTTGGAGTTCAGACAGAAAAGAACCTCTCTGAACATCAGAGGGACTGTTCTTCTGGTTTACACTTCGTGAAATGGATGGCAAGGATGCCTGGCCTATCAGCATAATGCTGACTGCAGGATACCACACTAACGACATCAGAGCTTTCAGGCTTAAGGAGAAAAAGCAATTTGACAATAGGAAAATTACAGTAAAGAAAAGCCAGAAGTTTCTTTGTTCATATTTTTTCTTTAGGCTGCATTGTTTTTCCCACTATCCATTTTTCTCCATGGATAGCTGTTGTCTTTATCTGGCATATTCAGTAAGCATGGGTGTTCTTATGTACTCTGTTTATTGTGCCCTATCCAGAGCCTGCTGCAGTATCCAACACAGAGCTGGTTCTCTCTCTCTCTCTCTCTCTCTCTCTCTGGATATATAGGTAAGTAGATAGATAGGTAAATAGACACATACACACTTGTTACATACATCAACAAAGAGCTCAGTGAGACGAAGAGAGGTTAAGAGCCTGCTAAGGTCACACAGCTAACAAATAATTTTCCACTTTGAACACTACATGAGCGATAAGTTGTCCTGTTATTGCAGGTAACCAACTTAGTTTGCATTAAGAATTCAAGTCAGTAAAGCAACAGCCTCTGCTCAAATACTTAAGGTACCTGAACCAATGAGAGAGAAAGAGAAGTTACTGACAATGATGACTGAATGACACATGTGATTGATTTGATTTCCATGTTTAATCTCAGGATGAGGAGACCTGAAATGTAGCTTATTCATAGCACTCTCTTCATATCACTCTTCCTGGCATGGTCTTGTAATTTTTCATAAAGAGCAATTGATTGAAGAACAGACTTTTTTTGTTTGTTAGAAACTAATTTCTATAGAAGCAGGGAGAATGACTGAGAACCAGTGAATATAAGAATCATCAGATTTGATTTATTAAGAAGGTAATTAATTTTAAACTCAACATTATTTAAGGTTTATCATACACCTCACATTTAATGCAAGTTTTTGTGAATCTGAGCCCATTAATTTGTGTGAACACCATAGAACCAGGGACAAATGACTTCACATAATTATATCTACATGACTGAAGTAGTTTTCTTCTGTTATCCCTAATACCAAGTTTTAATTGGACAAAGAAGACTTTGTACTTTTGGTATAAGTGTTTTACTCCTTTTTCCTTTCAAATTAGAGATTACTTTTATACTGGGTATTATATGGACTTATTGGTGATTAGATGGCATTTGATTTTTAAAGAGATTTTATTGCAACCAGCATTTAATTAAAAACAAAGAATGTTCATTGCTCAAATGGTTAAGGACTCTTAATTTTCTTTAACAGATAAACAAATTTTAAGTGGTTTATGAAAACAGCCTGTGTGCTCCATAATGCAGGTATAAAGTGTAAGATCAATTAGAGCTTCTATTTATTTTCCATATTATTACTGGAGATTAAGCATTTTTATAGGATTGGTTCAATGGATATTTGATTACTGTTGAAATATGTAAAGTTTATGATATAATATTTTCAAAAGTTGATTGCTTCATACTTCTAGGATTTGGATAAAAACTGAATAGTGATCCATCCCTTTATCTCACATATGTCTCTTACCAAATGACCATTCTGTAAAATTAGCAAACTCTTATAAATTTCTAAAAACTGACCACTTCTTCTAAAAGTATTTCTAAAGCATCTTTTATAACTTAGAAACGTAAGAACCAGAGATAAAAAAAAAAGAGGTAAATAAAACAGGTAAGGATTAATTAAAGAAAGACAAACATGATATTATTTTATAACATTTAATTTAAACAACAAAACAACCTTTATAACACTAAAAAGTATGTTTTCTCTTTCATCATACAGTTACAGATAAAGAAAAGTAATTTAAATGATAACAATAGTACAGATGATCATCACAATAACAATAATTCATAATATTGTGTGAACCTTCCAAAAATATTGCATGAGATTTGACTTATCTGCCTTCTCAAAAGACTGTCAATATCCAGAAAGATTGTTTTCAGGCTTATGATAAAGTTTCTTCTTTATTCTATTTGACAGAATTTTCATGTGTTATACAATATGCTTAGAGTTTTATTTTTATACTAAGAACATGAAAATAAACAACTTTTTAAATGAAACAGTCATCAAAGATCCCATGGATTACTCAGAATGCCTATACTCTTTCCTTGATTCTCATTCCCACATGATTCTAGGAGATTCTCTGGGCTTCTGGGGGCAAAAAATCAAGCGTGCATGTCCTCTTAACAGTTCTTTGATTTAGAACAGAATTACTTGACATTGTTTTAATAGCCTCTCAAATACTTATTGCCAATTCAAGTAAAATATTTAGAAACTGTCAGAGAAAAAGAAATTTTCCTCTACCTTTCAAGGTTCTTCTGGCTAGTCTGAGAATTTAATTGACATGACACAGATTAACAGGAGAATATCAAATAAAATTTTAACAATGTGTACACATGGGAGAGACCCAGAAAAACTGAATAACTCACCAAAACTGCTGAAATCCTTACCTTAAATACCATCTTCAGCTAAAAACCAAGGAGGATGTTGGGGGTAGTTGTTTGGAACTTCAAAGTGGAGGAAGTCAATTTACCTGGAGATGGAAAAGCAAATGCTTGGTGAACAAATGTTTGCTGGGCCTGCAGAGACAATGGGACACAGAGAGGTGCTTTAAAAAACAGACTTTGCTAGGTTCCTCCCTGTCTACACGCCTAGTTCACACTACTGGTGATCTATGGTGACAGCTCTCTTCCTGGACCAGATCCTCTACCTACATTCTTTAGGCAGATGGGGAAGGTGAACAATATCTTTGAGTCTTTTGGGCCTTGATTGTTGAAAATAATCCACAGTCCAAATCTTGAAGTGATCCACATGCCAAAGAGACATTTTGGGGTGGCAAATTTTGTTCCCCTACAAAAGCATACATTAAAAATAAATAGGAAATAAGAACAGTAGGTCTTCCATAATACTTAGCAAACTTGAATTAGAAAGGGTATTTAGAATTCAATCTTTCCTTAAATAAACAAACAGACAAAAAAAAATTGTGAGGTAAAAACTTAGTTTACTACCTCAAACAATCCACAAATTCAATTCCAGATTCATCAAAACGTAAAGGTTAAAAAAAAGCATAGTTTAAAAAAAGAAAAAGAAAGGGGGAGGGGGTTTAAATGTGGGTTTGTAATCCACTCCTTAGGGACACCGCAGCAAGCTTTACCTTCAGTGAAACCTCTTGAAAATGTTTTGATGGCATTTACTTGTTAAATGATCGATGAGGGCTCTTTTTTTTTTTTTTTTTTCAATGTCTCCACAGTTTATTTTAGCAGATTATTTTTTAAACAAATATGAACAAGCCATTACAAACAACCAAACAATAAAAGAAAAATAGCTTCTAATTTGTTTTAAGCCAAAAAAGTAAAGCATACCCTCCAGAGATATTTCACCTGATAGTTTTCTGTGCTGTCTTATACCATTCAACTCTTGCTACATCAGTGTAACAAAAATACCAAGGAAACCCTATGCTGCTGGTATTAATAGAAACTTCAAAGTTAAGAAGGAAAAAAAAACGTGAAGAACAAATATATAAAAGCTCTCTAACTCCCCAAATGGAACAAATGGTTTACAGAACGTTTTGCTCAATAAGCAGATTGCTCAATAATCTGGTTCTTGACAGATGAACAAAATGACAAAATAGCAAAATGTAAAAATTGTTACTGTTCTATCAAAAAGAGAAAAAGAACATTTAGTTAGGTCAATAAACTTAGTCACCTAATAAGTCATTGTTCACATCTACTTTCAAGGCTCCCAAAGATTCATTCTCTTTTATCAAGATAAACAAACTAATATCCAACAGTGAAACTTCTAAGAGATTCATTTTTAGTGAGTCATAGGACTCAACAGTGGACATGACAGTATTATTTTTGTTAAAGCTGTTAATACATCCAACAACCTAGAAGTCTCTATGTAGAATTTTTTTTTTCTTACATCTTTATTGGAGTATAATTGCTTTACAATGGTGTGTTAGTTTCTGCTTTATAATAAAGTGAATCAGTTATACATATACATATATTCCCATATCTCTTCCCTCTTGCATCTCCTTCCCTCCCACCCTCCCTATCCCACCCTTCTAGGTGGTCACAAATCACCGAGCTGATCTCCCTGTGCTATGTGGCTGCTTCCCACTAGCTATCTATTTTACGTTTGGTAGTGTATATATGTCCATGCCACTCTCTCACTTTGTCACAGCTAACCCTTCCCCCTCCCCATTACTGGGCATATACCCTGAGAAAACCATAATTCAGAAAGAGACATGTACCAAAATGTTCATTGCAGCTCTATTTACAATAGCCAGGAGATGGAAACAACCTAAGTGTCCATCATCGGATGAATGGATAAAGAAGATGTGGCACATATATACAATGGAATATAACTCAGCCATAAAATGAAACGAAATTGAGCTATTTGTAATGAGGTGGATGGACCTAGAGTCTGTCATACAGAGTGAAGTAAGTCAGAGAGAAAAACAAATACCATATGCTAACACATATATATGGAATTTAAGAAAAAACTATAAGAGGAACCTAGGGGTAACACAGGAATAAAGACACAGACCTACTAGAGAATGGACTCGATGAGAGCTTTTCAAGGAATTTCTATGTGCTGATCACTCTTCTAGGAATTCTAGAATGTTGCATTTACTTTTGTGATGGAGAACATTTTTCTAACTGTGAAACCAAAGCTAAAAATCAAAAATATTACACCAGTAGCTTTTTACTACATGAATATTTTAAACTTCTAAATGTCAAACCACACACACACAGAAATACTCATACAGCAAAACAATAGCAAAAAGAAAAACAACTAGGAAATATTCTTACATATTTTATAATGGATACCCCACTAGAAGTAAAATATATTACCATTTTGCCAACAAATACAGTAGGGTAGAAAGAATAATGTTTATGTTATATAAAATGTTCAGTTTTACTATGAATCAAAAACATACAAAATGACTTGATTTTTAATCCACAAACTGCTTATTTTCAAATGTGTTACAGATATAGTCTAAATTACTAAGAATGTTTAAAACTGAGTTCCAGGAATACTGCTACCACTTTATTTTATTTGTCTTTTCCACATTCACTAAAATTTGTTTCCTTCTGTAATAGGAGAAACATTCAGACAAATAATTTTTTGTAGCTTGCAGACATAGTAACGTATTTATTAAATATTTTATTTGGTTTTCCCAATGCTTTATTTTGCTATGCCCATGCAGTGAAGTTAATGGCTATAAACATTCAAGAAGGTTTTAAATGCCTCTGTAGGAAAAGAGGAAAGCCATTTTGATCTATGACAAATTGCTTTGCCACTTATTCAAATTTACATCAGTCCTCAAACATTTTGCTAATAAAAGGTGATTCTAAGGTCTACACTATCTGAATTGAATGAAATGGAAATATCTTTTGGCCCAACTAGTATACAGCTTTTCAAATCCCTTACCCTCTGAATTAGGCATGCAATTTCTACACCTGTCACCTAAATTTGCTTAGGAATTTCAAAAGAATAGGTAGTGCTAATTTTGTTATTCTATACCTGAATTAGGGCATTATGAGTTGAATTGTAAAGTAGTAGAAACCACATGTCATATGTAAAATAGTTGAAACTAAAGGTAACTGTTAAGGAAATAAGTATAACATATCAAGTTAGAAAATAAATGTTAACAAGGCTGTAGTGTTTAGTACGAAATTACCACTTATACTCATTCTCATTGTCTAAGTATTCGATATTTATGCAAACCCCAGAGGTGTAGTTTCACATGAATTTTTGTAAAATTATTAATTCAAGATGAGAGGTCCTAGCCACATGAACCTCTTTACACTATGGTAACTTACTTCTTGAAAGTCAACAGGAAAAGTATCCCTGTATTTTACTACAACAGTCTTATATAGCATGATCTATGGAAGAGGGTGCCTATCCCACTATACTCATCTTTTCTGCCAACACTCGGGGGAGGGGATTATACAGGCATATATACTAGTGGGTAGTGATTTGGGGGTCATCTTAGTATTCAGGCTTCTGCAAAGATAGAACTTTCCTTGGGCTAAGAGATATTATATGGTTCCCAAGGTCAGGACAAAGATAGTCTATGCAAACATGGAATTAAAGCACTCTGTGTCACATAGGGTATTTTGAACTCAAATAAGAGAATATTGAACTAAAATTATACTAAATGATAAGAATATGTATTCAGTTGTTAGGGACAGAGTAAGATAATTAAATAGATAGTTTGGAAATCCCACTAGGGGATTAAAGACAGAGAAGGAATTTTAAAGGAGTTTGGGAGACTGTTATAAGCTAAAGACCACTCAAGAAAAGAATCTGGTAACCTAGCAACAATCTACGTTACCTTGAAGGAAGGCCAGATGCATTCAAGCACCAGGCACACTCAAGCCAGAAGTCCTGATAGTTCAAGTCCAAGACAATAGATATGAGGCTTACATCTTGTTCCATGAAGTCAGGGAGGTAATGGTCCTTGAAGAGTAGCATTTCTTCATGTAGCCAAGACAGACATATGAGTGAAAGGGGACAGAAACTAGGTGAGAGGGGATGTTATACCGAAACCTGAGATGATTTACTATATTTTAGTCTATGTTACCACCCTTCTGGTGATATGCATATGATTTAAATAGTGCCATGGCAGTCCTGGTTAGACCATATAGGGTTAAAGAGGAACTAATGATGTAAGCCTTGATGTCTACCCAAAAATGAGGAAGAAAGCAGTCTTATCCCCTCCCCACTTTTTCGTTGATTATAAAAATGTAGCCGTGGGGCTTCCCTGGTGGCGCAGTGGTTGAGAGTCCGCCTGCCGATGCAGGGGACACGGGTTCATGCCCCAGTCCGAGAAGATCCCACGTGCCATGGAAAGGATGGGCCCGTGAGCCATGGCCGCTGAGCCTGCACGTCCGGAGCCTGTTCTCTGCAACGGGAAAGGCCACAACAGTGAGAGGCCTGCATAACGCAAAAAAAAAAAAAAAAAAAAAAAAAAAAAAAATGTAGTCATCTTTATTCTCGGGGCTGTGTTCCTTTGCCTGCCCATTTCCATCTCTCACAAGCATCCTACACCTGCCACATGGCCTCACGCTGAATTCGTTCTGCATCAAGTCAAAAGGACCTGAGCTTCAGTACATCCTGACACCAGGTGAGTGGTTTCAATTAAAAGACAGTGGGTTTGAGTCCCCTCCTAAATCAAGGATCATGGGTTCAAGTCCCAACCTGAGTTTTGGCTGGGTTTGAGTCCCATCTGAGAAGAGTGAGGTTTCACAGTCACACTGTAAGAAATCTGGATGTAGAGTGGTTGTAGTATTGATAAATTCAGCTACTCATTGATATTAACGAGGTGAAAATGCTTTCCATCTATCTTTCGTGCCTCAGCATAATGTTTCTAGATACTGGACTATTAGTAACTACATTTTGGCTTATTTCACTAGCTCTGCTTGTCATTATGTTCTGGGTACATCTCAGATGACAGATCTTAATAAACTACCCCTCATTGGTGGATTGTTTATAAGGACAGAACAGATGTGTTTGCTGCAGGTCCAATGAGTACAGCAGTCTTGGTTCTCTGCCCCTCTTCCCTGGTGGGATTCTCAGGCATGTAGCTATTGGTGGAGGGGAAAAGAACGAACACAAGAAGTATAATCCTCTCTTTTGTTTTCTTAGATTTCAGTAGGTGAACGAATGTTTACATTTGGATTCCTATAGAGGTAATATCTCAAAATTTGAGAGGAAGAGTGAGCAAACAATCTGAATTAAAGAGGGAGATTAATAGACTACATGTAATTGAACCTAGAAAATGATCTCCAAAGAAAAAGTGATGAGGAAGAAATGAATTCTCAAATGAAAAGATTTAGGTTTTATGATGCCCAGGTTTAGGACATGGGACTACAGTGCCCTGTGCATGAGTAAGACTGTCTGAAAATGGCACATTTTGTACCTGTATCATGGATGAACTGAAACTTGGAAATACCTCTGACCAGTGGGAGGGGCCATTCCCTTCTCAGTGTTGCATGGAATTCTTAGCTAAATTATATTTATAGAATACTTGAGGCAGTAAAATATACATCTTTTCAAGTCTACATATAATATTCACATAAAACGCTCTTCAATATACTTAAAAGAATTGAAATCATACAGACTATGTTTTCTGAACAAAACAAAACTAACTTATAAGTCAATAACATAAATATTTGTTTTAGAATCTACAAATATTTGGAAATTAAATCACACACTTCTAAATAACTTGTGGGTCGAAGCATATTAGAAATTATTTTGGTTGCTAAGTGAAAATAAAACATAACATATCAAAATTGTAAAATGCAATTTAAGCAGTCCTTAGAGGGAGTTTTATTACTTAAACACTTATTTTAGAAAAAGAGAACCAAATAATATGAGTAAAGCAAATTCAATTAAAAAGATGAGTAGAGTCAAAGTAAAGGATTGAATTAACAAGAGCAGAAAATGGATAAATAGAAAATACAATAGGAAAAAGAAAACAAAAAGCTAGTTCTCTAAAATTATTAAAATAATTTAACATCTTACTAGACAGATCTTGAAGACCCTAGAGAAAACAATAGAAACAGCACAAATTACCAATATAAGAAACAAAAGTAGTGACATCACTACAGATCCAGTAGAATGAAAGTGAGATAAAAAATATTTTAAACAGCTTTTTACCAATAATTCCCCTATTCATGTGAAGTGGACATATTCCTAGAAGGACACACATTCTCAAACTTGACTCAAGAAGAAACAGAGGTTTGAATACTAGTGTTGCGTGGCACCAGTGGGCAAGGCATCATAACCAATCCAATAGTAACCTACAGAACTGTCACACTGACTCCAAATAAATACGGAATGTCTGATCCTCTCATGGAAGACAAAGCATATTATTTTTAATCCTGACTCTACTTTCTTGTTATTATGTTTTTATTTTAACATGTATCACACTGAATTATTTCAGTGATTATTTTTATTAATATATTTCTCTCCCCATACATTAAAATTCAATGATAGCAGGATGCATAACTATTTTATCACCAATTCTATGTGCCTGGAACATATAAGGCATTACATTAAAAGGTTGAAAAAAAATGGAGGGCTTCCCTGGTGGCTCAGTGGTTGAGAGTCCGCCTGCCAATGCAGGGGACACGGGTTCGTGCCCTGGTCCGGGAAGATCCCACATGCCACGGAACGGCTGGGCCTGTGAGCCATGGCCACTGAGCCTGCGCTTCTGGAGCCTGTGCTCCTCAATGGGAGAGGCCACAACAGTGAGAGGCCCACGTACCGCAAAAAAAAAAAAAAAAAAAAAGGATTAATTGGAGAAATTGCATTGTTCCATATATTATCTTCCTTGTATGCATCCCTTGAACTGGTCTGAGACCTTACCCGATGTGCAACCAAACCATGCTCAACATCACCTCCTCTCTGGAAAACATACAATATGCATTAGCCAAACTGGTCCTTTCACATCTTGTTAGTACTCCCTTCATATTCTTGTCTGAAAACTTGTCCTACATAAACTATTCAGTCCTCATATCTGCCACTAACAACTCTCCCTTTTCTTAAAGTCTGACAGCAAATGCTATTTCTCTAAAAAATGTTTTTCCAGTTTATCAAAAATAGATGTTATTCCTTTATTCTGAAACAATTGACTTGTATTCATTTAAAAATATTTTTCATTACCTACATTTGACTATATCTTGAGTATATAGATTATATATTTACAGTTGTACCACAGACAACTTTTTAGAGTATGTTTTCCTATAAATTTTTTGTTGTTGTTGTTAATAAAAGCAGGGATGGGAAAAAGCTATTGTATCCAAGAATGTTTTGATTCAACCACAATCTCAGGCAGACTCAGTGTCCCTGTTCTCAGCAGAAAGGATTTCTCAGAGATTCTGGTCACATAGGGTGTCTAAGGACCTGGAATTTTTCCAGTCCTTCACCAAAGGTAGAGTGGTCCCTCCCTCCTTCCTTCTCTCCTTCCCTTCCTTCCTTCTTCCCTTTCTCCTTCCTTCCCTCATTTCTCTCAATCTCTTTTTCTGTCTCTGTCTCTCTTTATCTCTATCTTTCCCCTTACCACAGGGAGAATAGATTTTCAAAGGGAAGAAGAAGGTTTGAAAACCTCCCCCAACAAGCTTTGGGCTTTTGTGTCTTGGGAGAGATAGGAGTGATGGACCTTAGTGGGGCTTTGTTTTTTCCCATGAGTCCTGCTCATCTCTTCCTTGATATCTGCACACAAGATAGGTTTCCTTTTATATCTAAATCTGCTTCCACTCTTTCTCATGAGGTATTGGTGAGGTGTGTGGAAAAAGACTGAGAATATGAATTCCCCTGTGGTTGCAGTGCCTAGAATTTCTACACTCTCACCTTGACCCCCATCTGGCCTTAAGTAATTCAGTATAAATTTTAACAGAATTCTTTTTACCAGCTCCCATATTGTCCAGTGTCTGCTCCAGGTAAGCAAGTGTTTGCTTCTGTGTTTCCTTGGAGTCTTTCCTTAGTTGATTGTCCTGTCCTTAGCCCTCTAACAGATTGAAAAAAATTGTAATTTTGTAGATTATCTACCATTTTGTTGTGTTTATATAAGGATGTTCCAGCTTTCTATATTCTAACTAGAACCTGGAGGTGCTACAGATGTTTAAAGCCATGAAACAGAATTGAGTTAAGCCTGTTGTCAAAGAAAAATATCACAGTTTCATTTTATTTGCATACATGCACATACAAACTCACACACATTTTATGTCTAATGTGTCAACCACTGAGATTCTCTGTTATTTTCTAGATCCAGAGTTTGATCACATTGAATGTGTTTCTATTTGCTTCCCTTTATGAGAATTTAAGTCCTCCAGGACACCTCCACCACACACACACACGCACATACACACACACACACTGTGATGTCTGTAAGAGGGATGTTTGGGGTAGGAAATGTCTGTGCAGAAGCTGTAGGCATTATGTTAGTAGAATTTAATTTTGCTACATTCAATGAGGATGATTTCTTCTTGTTCATAGGGGAAAAAGACCCACAGCAAGGTGGAAGAAGCACAGTGAAAGAAAGAACCACTGTGTAAATGGGCTGTGGATCTCTGGTGTCTGTGTTCAATGAAATATAAGTTAACAAACATAGTGGTTCTCATCTATGGCTTCAGAAAAAAAAAAGTATTTTAGCTGTTTTGGGAGAGAGCTGGACACAGAAACACATTGGGGAAAATATGGGCTTTTTGGATTCAATTCAGAAAGTCCGAGAGAGACGTGTTTCTAGAAAAGGTGTTGGGCATTGACTGCGACTTATCTATGAAGATATAATACACAGGCAAGATATAATACACAGGCAAAACAGAGCCTTCTGAGCCTTTGTACAACACTGAGTTATAATGAATCATAAGCTACTTATAAGTACTTATGAGTCTTGTTGCCACTGTGAGGGTGTATGTGCATAATTTGTGCTCATTAATCAGGGATGAGAAAAAAAAGAGGAACAGATTTAGTAGGCCAAGAGAGGGAGAAAGACCAATTAATTAAGTTCAGGTAAATGGTGCTTGGGAAGTCTGGGGTTGAAATAAGTTTATTCTGTGCCTTCAAAAGCCCTCAAGGAAAGGATCTATATCCAAAATCCATATTCTTAGATGAGAAGGAAGATAATCCATTGACTACTTTTATGGAAAAAAGAGAACATAGTTTCCCATGATTTTTTAAGTGCCATATAATTGGAGAGGAGAGAGTATTTTATTAAAAATTGATGTTGGCTAAATAATTACAGTACGTTATGGGCTGGCCATTTTCTTTATATTCAACGCACCAGAACTAGACTATGTGGGGAACCTTGTTTTACATATATATATATACTTTTTTTTTTTCAAAACCTAAAATTAAGAAAGGGGACATGGAAACTAATATCAAAAAAAAGAGGGAGGGAAAATGGACTCATTGAATTTAAGATGTGGATGGATGATAAGAACGGCCATCTTGGTGTATCTACTCATGTGTATCCGTGATGCATCATCCACAGGTGGATACAGCTATGATGCACTGTGGGTACATCATACATGATCCAGGAAATGCTGGAAAATAAGATTTGAGACTAGAACTTCAGAGAGTTCCAGCCACAAATTTCTCAGTAAATAATGAGAATAGAGTTCTGACTTTTACCTGAAGCTTAAGAGTTGCCTCTGTACCAAGTCTGCTCTCATTTGCATAATATAACTTTAAGAAGGACAATTCACAAGTTCTATAATTAATAAAAACACAGATAGCAGTTTGCAGAATCTTACTGCAAGTTAGTGCTGTCTGAATTGCAATGACCTCATCTATGTGCTGTACATGGTTATATATTTACTAAAGAGTTGTATTGAGAAATAAATGGAGTGATGCTTGTAAAGGTCCCTAAACATGATAGATGATCAAAAGGAGATACAGCAAATATAAGTTTAAAAAAAAATTAAATTAGAGCAATCCACAATGGATGAAACAATTGACATATTTTTTTGAATTGTGAGCATGAGATTTAATCCACATTTTTCTTTTGGAAGAAAAGATTGTGGCTGATGAATTATGTGGAAAAGATACTTATGATTCACTGGCTACAGGGCAAGAAGAAAACTACCTTCAATAGGAAAGGAAAAATGAGGAGAGCTGTGGAAGGAGTTAGGGTTCTGAATTTTAATGTCAATAATAGTGTACTTTAAACTAGGGCAGAATTCTGGATGTCTAACTCAGATTCAGTTTACTCACACAGAAGCTACATGTGGAGTAGCATTGAATTGTCAAGGGAGAGATCTGGGCCTTGCCTTCACTGGTCTTAATAATGGGGCAGCTGTATGTGTTTCTAGCCAGCCATTTCCTCATAGTTAAAGTGAAGGAGTTTAGATGATTTCTAAAGACTCCTTAACATAATTGCTTCTACATTCTAATATATTTTTCTCTACTACTTACAAGAAGTTTGATAACTTTACTGCCTGGAACTAATAGAATAAGAAATATATATTCATGTAGATAAATGAATGCTATATATTATATTAAAAATTTCAAACAATCAAACTTAATTTTACTAACATGAAAAATGATTAACTAGAGCTTGACTTTGGTTGCTTTTGTCATTTTCAATCATTCACATATACAATAAATATTTATTGGCTCCCAACAATATGCAAATAATCATGCTGTGTACTGGGTATATAATAAGGAGCAAATGTACCCTCTATAGACGTACATTCTAGGGGAATGGATAGTGACTAATTAAATATTAGTATATTCTGTAATTTTGAACTTTGATTAGTGCAGTGAATGAAAGCTACAAGGATGTGAGGAACAAAATAATACAAAAGGCATAGGATGGTATTTCTCAATGAGAAGGATTGATCAAGAACAGAGACAGAAAATGATAATAGGAACACAACAGTAAACTACTGATGTGGATCCTGAATGCCGGAAAGAACTGTGGAGAGAGGGGAAATTAAGTGACAAAGAGAGCAACAGAAGAGCAGAAGCAAGAAAAATTACAATCCTGCAGCCTGTGGAACAGAAACCACATTCACAGAAAGATAGACAAGATGAAAAGGCAGAGGGTTATGTACCAGATGAAGGAACAAGATAAAACCCCAGAAAAAACAACTAAATGAAGTGGAGATAAGTAACCTTCCAGAAAAAGAATTCAGAATAATAATAGTGAAGATGATTCAGGACCTCGGAAAAAGAATGGAGATAAAGATCGAAAAGATGCAAGAAATGTTTAACAAAGACCTAGAAGAATTAAAGAACAAACAAACAGAGATGAACAATATAATAACTGAAATGAAAAATACACTAGAAGCAATCCATAGCAGAATAAATGAGGAAGAAGAATGCATAAGTGACCTGAAAGAATGGTGGAATTCACTGCTGTGGAAAAAAATAAAGATAAAAGAATAAAAAGAAATGCGGACAGCTTAAGAGACCTCTGGGACAATATTAAATGCAAAAACATTCACTTTATAGGGTTCCCAAAGGAGAAGAGAGAGAAAGGACCTGAGAAAATATTTGAAGAGATTATAGTCAAAAAATTCCCTAACATGGGAAGGGAGATAGCCACCCAAATCCAGGAAGTGCAGAGAGTCCCAGGCAGGATAAACCCAAGGAGAAACATGTGGAGACACATAGTAATTAAAATGATAAAAACAAAAGAAAAATTATTGGAAGAAACAAGGGAAAAATGACAAATAACATACAAGGGAACTTCCATACGATTAGCAGCTGATTTCTCAGCAGAAACACTACAAGTGAGAAGGGAGTGGCATGATATATTTAAAGTGATGAAAGGGAAGAACCTACAACCAAGATTACTCTACCCTGCAAGGATCTCATTCAGATTTGACAGAGAAATCAAAAGATTTACAGACAAGCAAAAGCTAAAAGAATTCAGCATCACCAAACCAGCTCTACAACAAATGCTAAAGGAAATTCTCTAAGAGGGAAACACAAGAGAAGAAAAGGACCTACAAAAACAAAACCAATAACAATTAAGATAATGGTAATAGGAATATACATATTAATAATTACCATAAATGTGAATGGATTAAATACTCCAACCAAAAGACAAAGGCTTCCTGAATGGATACAAAAAAAATATCCATATATATGCTGTCTACAAGAGACCCACTTCAGACCTAGGTACACATACAGACTGAAAGTGAGGGGATGGAAAAAGATATTCCATGCAAATTGAAATCAAAAGAAAGCTGGAGTAGCAATACTCATACCAGGTAAAATGGACATTAAAATAAAGAATGTGAGCTTCCCTGGTAGTGCAGTGGTTGAGAGTCCATCTGCCGATGCAAGGGACATCTTCCTAGTTGTTTGGTATAGGGTGTCCAGCACTGTAGCTTGCTGGTCATTGAGTAGAGCTGTATCTTTACTTTGAGATGGAGATCTCTGGAACAGATTTCACCATTTGATATTACGTGGGGCCAGGATGTCTCTGGTGGACCAGTGTCCAGAACTCAGCTCTCCCACCTCATATCCTCAGGCCTGTCACCCAGCTGGAGAAGCAAGACCCTGTAAGCCACATGGCTCAGAAGAAAAGGGAGAAAAAAAAAGAAAGTTCGAAAGGAAAAAATATTTTTTTTTAAATAAAAAAAATTAAAGATAAAAAAGTAATTACAAAAAAAGAAAAGAAAAGAAAGAAAAAAGAGAGTATCCAAACCAAAAAACAAATCCACCAATGATAACAAGAGCTAAAAACTA